>NC_133387.1:144312852-144624102 GCF_047511655.1 Castor canadensis
TAAAAAGCATAAAGTGATCTCTCCACACAGTAAGAAGAAATTTCATTTGGGGTAGGTATTTAAAAGTGGATAGGACCTGAATGTGTGGAAATGAGAGCAAAGCATCCCAGGGGGAGAGAAGAGACCTGGGTAAATTTTCATGAAAATGTGATCAATTATATAACAGGAAGTCCTTATTGCCTGTGACATTTGAAATTGTCTGGTTAATTGGTTCTACGTTCAGCTAATCTAGATAGCACAGGTTGTAAAATATATGCTTTTTGGCTGGCAGTATCAAGTTAGTTAACCCTGACTGTATTAAGGAAGCAGTTGCTAGATTTCCCTTTTATTTTCTATTATTTAAAATAAACTCTTGGATGCTGATAGTATTCAAGATGGTTTTGAGAAAATCCCCTCTGAAATCACAATATTTTATAAATGCATAGACTCTCTTTTTGCAGCCTCTCTAAATAAAACATTTCTTCATCAAGATCCCACTGTTCCATAAAATTAACTGTATACTCCATTTCCAACTAGCAGAAACCCCAAGAAGAGCTGCAAACATGTCCCTGATTTTACTCCTTCCAGTCCGAGCAGGGTTATTTAGCATGCCAAGTACGTGAGCTAACCACAAAAGCGATCAATTCTTAAACTCAGCCCATTCGAAAGTGGACCTCACATGTCTACAGCAAAATTGGCAGATTTGTTGTGTCTCAAGTCATTCTAGGACTATCTCTGAGGGTACCCTTTGCTGTTCTGCTGGCTTCTACTCTGTCTATGCCATGAATATTCACCAGCAAGCTAGAAAAGCTACCCCCCAACAGTGGTTTCCAAGCTACCAGAGCTGAAGTTCCATGAGTGTGCCTCAGGGTCTTCATCTACAGGAGGATGTTTTCATGTATTTTTATATATTAGGTTTCAATATAAAATAGTGTTAGTAGAAACACTTCTACATGAAAATATATCTTGGAAATCTGTCTTTTGCATATCACATGCCTTTAAAGAGTAACTGAAATATGACATGATTGTAAAAACAGGGACCATCTGGGGTGGGGAACAGTAGATAGGATGAGAAGGGATATATATATATATATATATATGTATATGTAAAACAATGAAACCCACCAAAATCTATTATAAAGGAGGGGAAAATAAAGAGTGAGTATACATATAATTAGGTTAAAATGAGTAATATAGATGGTGTGAATTTGATGAAGGTACATTCAACACATGTTGTAAATATCACAATGAAACCTCTGTACAATTAACTCATGCTAATAAAAAATTTTTAAAGAGTAGCTTTAAATCTTAATTATTTAAATAGTTGTTATTAATGTTAATTATTGGTGTTAATTATGCATGTCTTTTAGTATGAATAATAGTCAATTCAGCCTGTCGGGACAAGTGCCCAGGTTATCATTTCTGAGCCCAAAAGCAGACAGAACATGAAGGAGAGTCAGTGAGACAGCCCTGAAATGCAGGACCACTCTAGCTCTCAGTGACTATTGCTAAAGGAATCTCAACAAGTCACGTCATGATAGAGCACATTTGACATTTATACATCACTGTGCCTTCAAACATGCTGGGCCTTTTTAGGTGAACATGTTCATCATAGAGAAGGTGGGACTTAGAAAAAGACAGCCTGACTTTGAATCTCACCTTCTAGCTTTACTTCTCTAGGCAAACACCCGAACCTCTCTACCCTATGTTTCATTTCTAACATGGTTATAGTAATATGAGAAGTACCTACAACAGCAGCTTCTAAAGAAGAGGCTGTATAAGGGCTTACACAAATTCTGGGTAATGTCATACAGTTATCTCACCGTGAGAGGAACTTGTAAGGAACAACTTAGGCCTACTCAAATTGGTAAATTTTGGTTCTTGGATGAAATGATATCCCTTTGTCATATTGGTTCACTGCCCAATAGTGATAAAAATGTCCTTCCTTGGTGTTTGTCATAGACCACAAACAAGGGCATTTAGCAGTACCAGGGATGAAGGTGAAAGTTACATACTTTGGGAACCTTGATTTTTGTTGCAGTGAGGAATCTGCCCTCTGCTCCAATACTGGGTGAAAAATATTGGTCTTGCCTTCTTCTTCTTAACCAGTCTGTCAAACCCTAGTAACTAATCTCAGATATTGCCCTTGTCATTTCACATATGAATAAAGACATCCTTTGCCTTTAAATGTATTTTTACTCTGTATGCTTTAAAAGGTGTTTTTCTTAGGGAATAATATAGGAAATAAATTCTCTGATCTCATTTTCTACCAAATACAGTGAATTATCTCATGCATAGTATGATTAAATATTTTTGATATTATATATCTTGTTCAGCAAACAGAACTTAGCCTTTAAAATTATAGAAATTTTTCAGGTATTTGGGTCTTAGTAGTTAATTTGAAATTTCTGATTGAGTTACTTGGTATGTTGATGAGATTTAAAAGTGACTATGTCTAATATTATTTCAGATTAAGTCTCTCAGCAAAAATTTGTGAGAAAACAGTCCTGAAGCGAGTTTTAAAAGAGCTATGGAAACTAGTTCTTAACAAAATAGAAAAGCAAATTGTTCTCCCTCCTCTGACAGATCAAACAGTAAGTATTTAAAGTGTATTTGACTTTCAATATCCCATCTAATTATCCTTTGTTTAAATGAATAGTTTTGATCCAGATGAAATACTAATTAAATCAATTTTAGGGGAAAAAAAGGTTGTAATAATGTGAAAAATGAAAGTTTCTAATATACAATTGCTTTACAATGATTGACCAAATTAAATTTTTCTATCCAAATGAATTTTAAATAGAGTTAATGGCAGCTAACTGGCACATTTGCTTTCCAACGTTCATCTCTTATTAAATGTGTCAAAGTTCAATTTGTAAGTTATATGGTCTACATATATAATTTGTAATTTAATTTTACTGTGAACCTACAGAGAAATAGAATTAGGATAGAAGATAGCCAATGTATTTCTTTCTTACATTTTATAGCTTACAAAGATAGTTCCAACACTGCAATATGGAATCTTTTTCACCTTTCCATTATGCTTTCATCTGTTACCTCCCCACTTGGACATTAATGGAGAAGACATTAGTGGATTTGAAGAACATGGTTGTATCACACACAGCAAAATGAAAGAGAACCAGAAAGCTCAATTGACAGCAAAGTTAGAGGATGGTCAAGTGGCTACACAGAGCCAGACGTTCCCATTCATGTGTCCTTAGGCAAGCAAGAAAAAAAATAACAAGCAATAGTTATGGAGTAATTGATATCTTTTTCCATGACTGAGGAAGATAAGCTCCTACAAATAATGAATAATTATACACTAAACTAAAATGCATATTGACACCATTAATTATGCACACTCAGTCCTTACTTATCTACTGGAATTTTATAAATTATTTTTATACAAAGATGTATGTATTTTAGTTGATTTATTGCCAGTGATCAATAAAATCTAAATTTACTTTAAGTTTTGTTTAATGCAAAAACTACATGCCTTAATTTTATGTAACCCACATGTATGGGTGGCAAATTGCATATATAAATACACAAATACACAAACATACTCTAATGCAGTACATAATACATCTCTGAAACACCAGTTAGGTTTCATGTAATTGAGCCATAGGCGAATGATATCAATATAATCTGGACATTGGACTGGTGTATATATGAATTTCCCTTGGTCAGAAGTTCTGGAATATAATAGAAGTGTAACTTCAGCAGAAAAGGAAAGATCTCTCACCTTGGCTACTGCACAGACCTATTTTAGAGGAAAATAAAGGGAGAGAACCTACACATAGACTCACTCTCCAGAAAGATATACTGCAGAGGATTGCACCCTCGGCAGACTCCCACCCCCTACCCTCTTGATGCTTGGAGCTCCCTCACAATTTTATTCTGCTGCTTTGATTGATTGATTGATTGATTGATTGATTATTGCATTGTTCGGATTTGAAACTCAGGACCTCGCACTTACTCTACTGCTTGAGCCACACCTCCACACCCAGCAATTATTATTTTTGATACTTCTTTGGTAATGAAATTATATAAGTTTTGATGCCCTTGTCCACTGTTATTTTTGACATAAGCCTTAATAGTTTTAGTACACAATTTTTTAAGAATATGAGATATATATCATGTCACAGCAGAAATGTTTCATATAGCATTTCATTCTCTATGTAAGGTCTTTCCTAGTATTGAGATCTCCACATGTGAACCTAACTCATTCAGTCATTCATTCATTTCTTCATTGAATAAATAGTCTTTGTGCTTCTAATACTGGGCACTGTGCTAGGGTCTGGCAATAAAATACGATCAAAATTAGCCATGGTACACGTGAACTAAACAGAACTTTCTCAAAAGAAGAAATTCAAATGGCCAGAAAACACATGAAAAAATGCTCACCATCTCTAGCAATAAAGGAAATGCAAATTAAAACCACACTAAGATTCCACCTCACCCCGGTTAGAATAGCCATCATCAGCAACACCACCAACAACAGGTGTTGGCGAGGATGCGGGGAAAAAGGAACCCTCTTACACTGTTGGTGGGAATGTAGACTAGTACAACCACTCTGGAAAAAAATTTGGAGGCTACTTAAAAAGCTGGACATCGATCTACCATTTGATCCAGCAATACCACTCTTGGGGATACACCTAAAAAAAGACTGTGACACAGGTTACTCCAGAGGCACCTGCACACCCATGTTTATTGCAGCACTATTCACAATAGCCAAGTTATGGAAACAGCCAAGATGCCCCAGCACTGACAAATGGATTAAGAAAATGTGGTATCTATACACAATGGAATTTTATGCAGCCATGAAGAAGAACGAAATGTTATCATTCGCTGGTAAATGGATGGAATTGGAGAACATCATTCTGAGTGAGGTTAGCCTGGCTCAAAAAACCAAAAATCGTATGTTCTCCCTCATATGTGGACATTAGATCAAGGGCAAACACGACAAGGGGATTGGACTATGAGCACATGATAAAAGCGAGAGCACACAAGGGAGGGATGAGGATAGGTAAGACACCTAAAAAACTAGCTAGCATTTGTTGCCCTTAACACAGAGAAACTAAAGCAGATACCTTAAAGCAACTGAGGCCAATAGGAAAAGGGGAACAGGTACTAGAGAAAAGGTTAGATCAAAAAGAATTAACCTAGAAGGTAACACCCACGCACAGGAAATCAATGTGAGTCAATGCCCTGTATAGCTATCCTTATCTCAACCAGCAAAAACCCTTGTTCCTTCCTATTATTGCTTATACTCTCTCTACAACAAAATTAGAAATAAGGGCAAAATAATTTCTGCTGGGTATTGGGGGGGGAGAGGGAGGGGGCGGAGTGGGTGGTAAAGGAGGGGGTGGGGGCAGGGGGGAGAAATGAACCAAGCCTTGTATGCACATATGAATAATAAAAGAAAAATGAAAAAATAAATAAATAAATAAATAAAATAAAAAAATAAAAATGCTGTCTCAAAAAAAAAACCACTTGTTATATTTAAAAAAAAAAATTAGCCATGGTTGTTGTTCTCCAATGACTATATACTCCACAATACAATGGGAATGTAGAAAGTGTTAGTTCAGGATAGCTGATTTTCCTTACTATGAAAATATTCCAAGCTACTAAAGAATTTGGCCAAATTTAGTGCTCTTCCAGTCACATGTACATACCATTCCTCCATCTTTCAATCTAATGTGCTCTGAATGATTTATTCCAGTGTTTTGCTTTTTTTCCTCCAGGGCTTTGAGTCTCTACAGAAAGCCTTTAGCTGAGGGAAAGATTAAGAAGTCAGATTTCTTGATAGATTAGACAGCATTTTAGGAAAAACAGCTTTACCTTTTCCAGTGCTAGTCTTAAATTTCTACAGAGATTTACTTTGGGTGTGTAAAGTGAGGGAGTTGCCTCTGCAAAAACCAATTAAATAAAAGTTTAATCCGTATGGTGCATTAAACAGGTTACATGAGTGCAACCCATTCTCTCAGAAGTGGAACACCTATGAGAACTCTTATGTTGCAGGTATACCCGACTATCTTTGTCCCTTCTTTACAACATACCCATTAAGAGCATGTGACATAACAACCAAAATGCAAGAAGGGATATAAACAAAAGTCTCTATTAGTTACTTTTCCACTCTGCCTAATACTAAATATCTTGAGACTGAGTCTTCTTTTTCTTTTTTCTCTGTGTTTCTAGGGACCTCAGATGATTTTCATTGCAGCTAAAGATCTCGGACAATTATCAAAGTTGAAGGTAATAAAAATAAGGAAACCATTTGCTGGTGAAAAGTAATGAGCTAACTACAGCTCTGCAAGAAGCCATCCTTCTACTAGTAATGGTTTCTAGCATGACAGGATTAAGAAGACATATGTTTGATCTCACAGTCTCTTTAAGAATTTCTTACTTTGTAGTGTAGCCTTCAGCATTATTGTTTCTGGAGCAAATTAGAGAATATATTTTCTTTTATCTACTAAACTGATTTTGTATGGACAAATCAAAATGAACCACTGCATAGAAATCTGGTGAAGTCTAGAGAAGTCTTAAGTCAAAACAAAAACATGATATAGGAAAATGAAACTTGTCAAAGTGGGCATTAACCTTGTCACCATGTTCAACCTCATTATATGTGGGAATTACTTGGAATTTACAAAATGTTGAATTTATACTGGGAAGCTTGTTCTCTATCTCTCTAGAATAGGACCTTGGCTTACTAAAATACAATTTTCATTCTATTTCTACCTACTAGACTATAACTAAGGAGATGGGTTCCAGACACAGGTGACCTTGGTTCAATATTTTCCAAACTATGTGATTTAAGCCAAATCATTTAACCTTTCTGTGTTTTAGCTATGACATTTTGTAAAATGCAGGAAATTTCAACACTTAGTTCACAGAATTGTTGTGAAAATACATAATATTATCTTTGCTTTGTAACTACAAAGAGTGTACTACCTCCTACTTACAAAGAGAGCTACATTCATTTGGCCCCAGCTGGTTTGTATCTACAACACAGAGGAAGAGATAATCAACTTGCATAATAACTGAGGAAAAGATGTGCCTTATCCTATTTCATCACCTATATTATCTCCTTCCTCAGGAAAAAAAAACTAAAATAATCCATCTAGAAAACATAACTGTCACCTAAAATTGTTTCTCACAGGTGTTCAGAGCTGTTGATGGTTAAAAGGAAAGAAAAAGGTAGATATTACTACCAAACTATTGTTTTCAATCATGGATCTCTCTCCCTTTCTTTATTATTTTTATTGTCAGCTTGGGATTTCTGGATTCTACCTTGAGAAATAATTTATACAGTGCCAAAGTTTCTCATGTAAAACCATGAAGATGAAAAAGCATAGATCTCATTGTAAAAAAACTAACCCTGACCATGTGTCTAGCACCTGTGTGATGTTGTCCAGTACACTCCATTTCCCCAGGCTTCTGTTTCATGAATGTTATAACAGCTATAACTGCTTCTGTTTCAAGTGATAGAAACCCAGCTAACATAAGCAAAGAGGGAACTTATTGTTACATGAAATTTTATAGTCCAGGGCTAACTCTAGCTTCCATGATTGCTTGATTAGGGATTCAAACAATGTTTCAAGACCCAGTAACTCACTATCTCTCAACTCTGCTCTTCTTGTTGGATAGATTGCCACAACAAACTTTCCTGCTTGCCTGTAGGATGGTTGTCTCTAGTTTATATCCTTTGAACTTTAAATCTTGTAGAAAAAAACACCCAGCTCAGTGTCAGGCTTCCCATAAAGTCTACTGATACATCATTGGCTCTGAGGGGTTGTTTTTACCACTTCTAAGCCAATCACTATAGCCTGGGAAAATGACATAGGCCAGTTGGCTTTATTCATATATCCAACCCTGAACTGGGGCATGCAGTAAACTCTGTCTAAACTTTATGAACTCAGAGTGAGAGAGAGGTAGGATTCCCAGTGATTACATGCTTTGGGGCTGGAAAATTAAGATACTATAGAAATGTAACACTTTAGCACCCTTTGTAACCTCCTTCCTAACTTTTTGCATTTTGGTGAATTCTCTTTTTTCTTCTCCTTCTCTATTATTTTCTTCCCTTTTTTTTCTTTTTCTTTTTTTTTTTTTTGTGGTATTGGGGTTTTAAACTCAGGGTCTTGTGTTTGCTAGGCAAGCACTCCTTGAACCATGCCCCCAGCCATTTTTTGTTTTTAGTTATTTTTCAGGTAGGGTTCCAGGCTTTTTGTCTGGTCCAGCCTCAGACCATCATCCTCCTACCTATGCCTCCCACACAGCTGAGAGTACAGGTGGGCACCACCATTCCCACTTGCTCTTTGAGATGGGTTCTGAATAACTTTTTTGCCCAAGTTGACTTTGAACCAAGTTGTCACTATCTTTGCTTAGGATTACTGGCATCAGCCACCCCACCCAACTTGGTGAATTCTCTTTTAATTCCTAAAGGTAAACTATGAATAAAATTATCTAAAAGAGTAATTTCCTCAGGGTAGGAGAGTAAAAAAAAAAAGTTATTTCTTCAACATTGAAATAATCTAAATGATTAAAGATAAATCTTGTTGTTCATAGGTAATGAAAAGACAACTTAGTTCTGGACCAGATTATTATTGACCATTGGTTTTCTTTTATTTTTAAATTATTAATCCATTATTGTTTGAGTTACATATCTACAAATCTACAATCTTATACACAATATGGAAACTGCAGCTGGCACAAAGAACTTCACATTTAACAAAGCTCATTGCTCCTATTTTACTAGAATGTTACTTCCTTTTTAAAAATTTTTAAACTGCTTTAAAGGTTTAATATATTAGTTTGAAAGCAAATTTAACCTACAGGAAAGGTATTATTTGAAATAATTATACTGATGAATAATTTCAGAACTCCTACACATATAAATATTAAAAGATGACTACCTTACTTAAAAGAACTCAAGAGCAAGAAAAATAGAGCAATGTGGGGAACTAATTATTTCTCTGCATTTGGGTATGGTTTAGGATTCATTCATTAAACAAGTACTTACATTACTATTTAATGGGATCAATTTATTTGACATAAAAGTAAATTAAATAAGTCTATAAGCCTTTGTAGACTGTTGATACCATATCAAAAATACTTGATGAAATTCACCTCAGACTGAGAGTTGACTATGAGCCTTTTATATGGCCAATAAATCATTGGTGACTTTTTCCAGAGACCCCTTTATTTGAATGAGCTATTGCTAAATTCCAGAAAGTTATTTTGAGCAAGAATTATATTTTTATAGGCTAACATATTTATTAGTCTTTATTAAAAATAATGTGACTACCTTGTAATAATAGTAAAGATTGATGAAACCAGAGAGATTTGCTTAGTATATTTGTATTTACTTGTCATAAAGCATTTCTTCCTGTAATTTAGCAAATATTCCTATTACTCTGTGAGTTTTGATGTGTATTTAATATTGCTGTTTTAAAAAGTATTAAATAAATTCTTATGGTTAAGTTGAAACTCCTGTGTCAAAGGAAGATCATCATGGATCCATGCAACACTACTTCATGTTTGTTTGTTTTTTAACAATATTCAAAGACAATGATTCCACTTAAGGGGATTGAACCCTATGAAATGCCAAAAGAACTACCTTCAATTACCATAAATATATTGAGGGACTAGCAGGTGACAGTTGCCAAGGTAGATCCTGAAAAGTGGAAGAAGTAAGTGAGACATAGATTTGGATTATCTACAGGAAGTCATACCATCCACGAAATAATAGAGTAAGAAAAGGGGCAGAATTGAAGGATGAGCCTCTAGATATGATTACATGAGCTGTGCATTGCACCAAAGTGCTCAGCTAAGGAAGTAAGAGAAGGCCACAATCAAATCCATGTTCTACTTACCAAGCCATGTGTGCTGAATTGAAGCTATACTCTCATTGGAAAAGAGACACTAAAGGCACTGATCTATTAAGCCATGCATTCTCAGAATTGTGTCCACACATGGGACTTTTCCTCTAATTCACACAGAAGCACACACACAAATTGGAATTAAGCAGTCTCTCTCAATCACCTAGTATGGTGTAAGCATATAATAAATAATAAATGTGTGTTAAATGGTGTTTAATATAGTAGTACAACCCTGGGGAGATTGTATCAATTTGTAAGGTCAAGATTTTCTTTAAAAAAAGTTTTCTCTTAGACAAATTTTACTTTTCTTTATTATTTTCTCTAACTTTCCCTAAATAAGCTTTGAGACAGACCTCACTGAACCATTGGAGAAGTCAATAGTAAAATAATGAAATCAGTTATAAAATATTAACATGATTATAAAAGAATGAAAATATCCACAAATTCTGTTAGTTTTTTGGATAACTTCCTGGTAATGAGCAAATAGTTTGGTGGTCTGAGGAAGAGAATTGGGGAAGGGGGACATTACACTTAAAGTAGACTGTCTCGGTAATAATTGTAGAGACTGAAATTCACCCCCTAAATCTCTTCCATGTTTAACATTTCTCAATATGACAGCTTGCAAAGCAAGGAATTAAGATGACAAGGCTTTGACACACATTTTTTCAGGTTTGTCCTCTTTTTTCAACATTAACTTGTGACAATAAAGGCACACCTCTGTAAAAGATCTGTTTTTAAGTGGACATTTAGTATGTCTTCCTCTAACAGAATGGATATTTATTAAATATATGACAAAAATAATCATTTAAATGCATCAATATAAAGAAGATATTTCAAACAGGAAATGTTTGTGTGTGGAAATTCTGCAGAATTTTTGAGAGTAGTTAAATAAGTGAACTGATTATTTTGTAAGCAGCTGTTAACCTGTTTTTCAGGAGCACATGATTCGAGAGGATGCCAAGGGTCTGACGCCAAGACAGTGTGCTATAATGGAGGTGGTCCTGGCTACCATCAAGGTAAGGATATATACCCCCAGAAATGTACCCCTGTCTTAGCATTCCTAGAGTCAGGTACCCCCAAGGTATGTCAGAGATAATTGAATAGATTAAGCCAGCCTATCTCTTTCTTATACTCATGTTACAATGTTTTTATACTTTGTTGCATTGACTTTCTCTAAAAAATGTGTACAAAACTTATGTTGTAATACACATTTTTCACAAAAAGACATATCCCTAAACCCAAGGTAAAAAGGAGGTTTTAGGTTAATAGAATTTGTATTTATGTTTTCTATGCTATTTGAAATTATTTTTAAAATACCAACCTTCTCTCCTTCTAGTCTTTCTTGGTAATATAAAAATTTTATTTTATTTTCTGCTAGAACTAAGAAACCTTGTGCTGTGTGCATTCAAATTTAACAACCAAAGTTTGACCAGAAGTTATTATAGTGTGAGTTAAGTGTGTACAAGTTTCAAGATGTAACTTAGAAGTTCTTTGCTTCATTTTACATTTATGCATATATTTTATATTTATCTATGAACTATATTAAAGTATAAGAAAAACTTATTTACCTTCTAATGCAAACTATGTCCAGTGTTTCTAGTCTTCACTGGAAGAAGCATCTTATTATTCAGGATGTATGAACAGTACAATGAAGAACTGTTGGCTACTATGAGTCATTTGCAGAACACAGAATTCCCATTGGATGGAAACACACATTACAATGGAATTTATAAATGTAGAGTTCTTCCTGAATAACAATTGCATTCCTTCTCAAAACTATCACCAGATAGATTTTGTTTTACACTTTCTGCATTTAAAGTGAGGCTATCTTTGCTGCTGCATTAGTGTTGAAAAACACAAAATGAATGTTATGAGAGATTTTTATGGCACCTTGTGGCAACTGGGGAGCATGAGTATAGGCAGTGAGATTACAGAAATGGAGTTTCAAATGAGGGAGCAAGAATTCTGTCTGGAAATATGGTATGTTGCAAATTTTTTTTATCACGTTCCATATTGAACTCAGGGACTTGCACATGCTCTGCAAGAGAACTATCACTCAGCTATTTTCCAAGAACTTGTTTTTTATTTGTTTATTTTGAGACAGTGTCTTACTACGTAGCCCAGCCTGGCCTCAAACTTGAAATCCTCCTGCTTTTTGCCTCCTGAGTGGTGGGGTTATAAACATGAGCTGCCACACTCAGCACTGCAAAATAATATTAAGGAAAAATGAACAACATAGAAATATAGGGAAAATGCAAAGTTAATTCTCTTCTAAAATTTTAAAAAATTTGAGCAAGAATTGACTTATCTATGGAGTCATAGGAATGCTATTGACTATGTATAGGAAATTCTAGGAAAAGGAAAAAGTTCTAGCGTATACTCCAAAAAAAATAAAGTAAAATTTTTAGAATTTGAATTCAGCCCCCTCATGGATTTTATTAGAACAATGCATGATCTTAGATGAGGAAGTAAAACGTGTTCTATGGAAATGAGTGGCATTCAATGTATTGACCACCTGGCTTCTGCCTCCAACCCCAGAACTTCTCTAATTATTCTTTGTGGGACCACATGACCACCACCTGCAGGCTGAGTTCTCCCCCAAACTGTGAGGCAATCCTGATCTCCAAGTACATCCCCTTGATTCACATTTTGACATCTCAAATACACTTTCATCCCTCTAAGGTGACCTGTGAAAATCTTTTAAATCAGTCTCAATTGCCAGACCCTTACCTTGTTCTATGGGGACAACATGCTATCTGGTATTTCTGATCTAGTAAATGAGCCCATGTCATTGTCTCATTCCTTCAGGACTAATGCTTGACTCTGGTCCTCCTGAGCTGTAATCAGGTCCCAGTTCCCTAATTTCTTTGATGCTAGTTCTTTCTCTAGGGACCTCCAAGTTAGGATGGCTGTGCCTGCCAGGAAATTCTCTTGACCATGTGGTCTACCCATCTGCTAAGTTTCTCACCTGAAATTTGCATGTAGGGCCTCTGTCATCAGTGTGTGAAAGCTGAGACTCCTTTCAGCTTGTCTGCCTCTGATATTTACCCCACTGACCATCCTACCAAGCACTAATTCTGATGTGGTCTACAAAGACATTCAGGAGAAGGAGAAGCACTGCATAACAGAGTTGTAACTTTAAGAAATAAAGATTAATTGTCTGCCTGGAGCCTAGCAAAGAGAGCACCATAACATAGAGACTCATGAGAAAGGTTCTTAGACCAAAGTGGCCAGTACCACAATTCTAATTCCCAATGGCTGCCAAAGAGATGATCCTTAATTCTTCCTTAGCTCACTTCAATCAAATTAGCTAGAAATGAGAAACAGAGAGATGATGAAGGAGAATGCCATAGCAGTAGTTTGTAGAATAAAGACAGAAATAGTGTTTTGCATTTGTCAAATCTTTCTGATGTAATGAGATTACATCACCTGATCCATTGAAACATCTTACATGATAGATAAGTCAAGAATGATCATTCAGATCTGGGGGTATGACTCAACTGGTAGAGCGCCTGCCTAGCAAGTGTTAGTCCCTGAGTTCAAACCCCGTTACTGCCAAAGGAAAAGAAAGAGAGAAAGGAGTTCAAACTCTAAAGGCAGTGTTCTTGGTTCTTTGTCACAATATTTCACTAATGTTAACTATGTTAATTATAATGTAGCAGGCCAAAATGGATAATATTTCTTGAGAGGGATTGCTTCTTTCTATATTAGAATGCCGTATTTCAATTACTTATTTTCTAATTATTTAATAATGTAAATATTTCACTGCTATATAAGCGTAACTATGAAATAGTCTCCAAAAAACTTAAGCCTTAATTGAGCTACAACTATTTTCATACCAGTTGTATGTAGTTTCAATTATAAATCAAGAGTAGATAATATGGCAGAAGCAATAGAAATCATGATTACATGCTGCAGATAAGATTGTTGGGCTTTGACACATTTCATTCACCTGCTAGAGCAGCCAAAGCCATAGCTTTTAAAATTAAAGCAGTAAGGTCACAGCTATGAGACAGATAACCAACAACCTTTTTAGAATGCACAAAGAAATGGAGAATCTAATAGAGGACCTCTATTTTTATTAAGGTGTACTAATTTGACTTTTGAGTCCTAGTCCCCTATCTCATGAATACTCAGAACTACCATGGGATCCCTGAAATGTGGGTTTCTTTCAAAGAGAAACAAGAGCTCTTTTCCCAAAGCAGCTATTCTGACTTGAACTTGAATAAAAAAACTGAAGAAAATTATTCCATCTTGATTAATCCTCAAATTATTTTATGATGCTGTGTGAAGCACACATAAAAATGCTAGCTGTTTTGACTTTCCCCTCCTTTCCAAATTCCTTCAGATCATTCCTTATATGAACCTGATTATTACATGTTACATGACGTGTGTGTGGATGTACTGGACATTAGATAGAGGCAACAAAGAGGTTGTTCTAAAAATAAGAGACGTGGGTTAGGTCTTTCTAGAAATTTCCATTTCTTAGTATGAAGGAGGGAATTTAAATAGGAATTCAAATATAGTTTTGAAGGTTGCTTATTCCCTTATTCAATCCTAGATAACACCTTTCTTTATACTCAAGATTCTAAGAGAATAGCTGAATATGGTTTGAACCACATATTATGCCTCTGAGTTTCTTACCCTGTTATCCAATGTGCAATGTGCTGCTTCTCAGAACCTTCTTTTTTATCACTATAAGTTTAGTTTTTGCATTTAAACTTTCGCTGCTCATGAGAAAGCCAAAATAACCTACTCAGTTTGCAATATTATAATTCAAAATCATTATTTGAAACCTTACTATATGTAGAAAGTACAGTGAATGATGAAGAAATACACAGAGATGAGAGGTCTTGCCTTTTACTCAGGAATAAAAACATGTTACAGTCAATAAAATGAAAGTTTTTTTTTTTTTTGCTGAGGACATAAAGAAGGTGATGAATTTTCTCTGGGTGTGTAGGGTAAAGGCTCCCCAGAGAAGGGTGTTTGGGACTTAGAGGGTGAAGAAAGACAAAACTATGAGAGAATGGCATTGTAGGTCAAAAGAAAAAAGCATATGTGATATGAGAAAAGGTTATCATCAGCCTGAAAATGTCAACTGGTGGTAAGGTAGAGAAATAAAGCATAAATGGCTGAGTATCCCAGGGAACACAAGAGGAACATTGGATTCAAATCAGAATGCTGAGGCTTAAACACCAAGGCAGAGAATCAACTTTAGTATGTCAACAAAGAGACAATACTAAAATATGTTAAGGGAGAAGTAGCATATTCTGTCTGATATATAAAGGAGTTATCTATTTGTAGTGAAATATAATTTTTGAATATCAAATGATTTCTTTAAAAAAAATTCCAGTAATTAAGAGTGCATAATGCTTATACCTAGTTTTCAAAATGAATTATCTGAGTGGATTTGCCAATAGTATAATACAACCATTTGAAGTTAAAAAAAAAAAAGTGTGATGGAAGATTGCTACCAAAATAACCAAAAAGGAAATCCTTCTTGCAAACTTATAAAAAATTAGCTTGTTTCCCGTTAGTAAAATAAATTTTAAAAGATCACTAATATATGACAAATATGAAGAATTTAGAGAATTTTATCGGGATTGTAAAAAGGAATGGCTTGCTAAGCATGTAGACAATATTTATACTGCTATTTTATTTAGCATTACTGTTTTCTTCTCACAAATCACAGCCAAGTCTGAAGTGCTTTATTTTTTGGTTTCATGAAGACTATAAAAAACAGAAAAAAATGTCTCCAGTTATTTTTCAAAATATGAAAATGGTACTTCTTATATAGCTCTTCCACCCCCAAGTCAGATCTAACAGCATTACTCAGCACCTATCCTGATGTGAATGAACCAGTATATTAACGTGTCTAGGATGAAACCTTTATCAATGTCAGAAGATGGATACACATGTAAGTATGAATAAAATATTTGAAATTATGTGGGAAATTATACCATTGGTAAATGCAGCATCAAAATAGCAGGTGATTAAGAGAAAGAAAAAGCTGGGCACTGGTGGTTCACACCTATAATCCTAGCTACTCAGGAGGCAGAGATCAGGAGGATTGCAGTTGGAAGTGAGCTCAGGGAAACAGTTTACAAGACCCTGTCTGAAAAATACCCAACACAACAAAAGCCTGGTGGAGTGGCTCAAGTGATAGAGTACCTGCCTAGCAAGTGTGAGGCCCTGAGTTCAAACTCCAGTACCACCAAAAAGAGAGAGACAGAGAGAGAGAGAAATAATGGTGCTTGTTATTCTCCTATGGGCTAATAATATTACAATACTACTTAGGAATTATTATGAAAAAATAAAATGAGTTATCACATTTAAATCAATCAGATCTTTCCATGTAGGAAACTTTTCACAAATGTTAACTTTCATAGCACCTGAAGACTGACTGGCTGACTCATTTAGAAGAACTGTTTTCCACTGTCACACCCATGATCCCATATATTTTGCTGGAAACCAGTGGGGTTTTTTTCCTCCTTTACTAATAATCTCTTCAATCACCCTGAATAATGCTAACAATTAAATTTGACTCTTTCCCCAAGCAGTGGTTCATGTTCTTGAGGCCTGTCCCTCTGGCCTTTGTGTTTACTGTGTGTGGCATCTTCTCACTATAAGAACACAAACCCCCCTAACATTCTTCAACATTCCTTGAGATGTCCCTTTGGCAAGCAGCTCTGTTCCTTCTCCCGGAGTAGTTTCTAGTCTAGATTAAAAAATGAAAGGGACACGTTGAAAATTAAATAATTTTATTTTTATTCATTGACTTACAAGACAATAGTGTAAGCAATAGATCAGGGTGATTCAAATGCTGATTGCAGGGCACAGATAAAATATGATAAGGTTTTAGAAGATAGAGCTACTGGTAAAACTAAAAGCTGGAGTGATGTTTGAGGATACAGTGGAGTTCTCAGGATGCACAGGAAGTTTTCCTTTGGGGAAGACGCATGAGGATAAACAGAAAAGAAGGATTTTTACCATGGAATGGCACAAAATAAAATGCCTGGGGTCAAAATTAGACCACTGTGTGGACCAGACTGGACCTGAGTGTTTTCATACTGAAGAGGTATAAAATGAGATTGAAGGGAAATGTCTGGGCTGGAAGTACAACCTTTGGGGTCCTCAGTGTAATTAAAAAATAAAAAGACCCACTAGGAATGTGAATAGTGTCATTTTAGAATAAAATCTTATAGAACTATGCAAAATAGATTGCACAGTTCACAATTATAGTTAAAGAGATTAGCTACAGTTATTTTATTGTGAGATAATGAGAGCTATCACCAAGATGGTGGTTACAGAAGGAGAAAGTGAAAGATGGTTAGGAGCAACATAATAAAGCAAGAGTCACTGGAATGTGGCAGTTGGATGTGGGGCAAGAGAATTAAGGAGGCCAGGTTAATTCAGAGGTTTTACTTCAAGGAACATAGAAAGCCAGCATGGTGGCTCATGCTTAAAATCCCAACCACTTAGCAGATAAATAGGGAGGATCACAATTCAGTACCAGCCCAGGCAAAAAGCTAGCAAGACTTCATCTTAATAAATAAGACAGGTTGGTTCATGCCTCTAATCCCAGCTACATCCTACCTACATAGGTAGGAAAGTCACAATCCAAGGTCTATCCAGGCAAAAATAGGAGATCCTTTCTGAAAAAAAAAAAACTAAAAGCAAAAAGAGTTGGGGGTATGGCTCAAGTTGTAGAGTGCCTCCCTAGCAAGTGCAAGACCCTGAGTTCAAACCCCAGTACCACAAAAAAAAGAAAGCAAATGGGAGTAACTGATAAATCAGGTAGAAGAGCTATTTCCCAATTTTCCTGTTGGAGTTAGATATAATGACAGGAACATGGAAATAAATATTCAGTAATCTTCTTAGGACAGAGGCTTATGCTTGGGAGACAAAGCTGGGATATAGTTTTGACAGTTATTCCACCAATGAAATATATTCCCTTGCAAGCAAAAAGATCTCAACCATTGAAAAAGTTCTTCCAGATAGAGTGTTTAATTACATTTTTAACCACCACAGGCAGCAGGGATATTTGTGCTATGATTATGTAAATGAATGGACCAATACTGTGAGAGATTAACTAACCTATGTACCAAATCACATTGTGTAGAAAACAGAACTCCATTTCCCACATGCTATTAAGTAAAGAGCAGACCGTTAAAGAAATGCAAAGGATTCTAGAATCTCAGAATTAGAAACATGACCTAACACCTTGTCACCCTTGCTCATATAGAGATATGCCACCCAGTGTTATTGCCATATGGTCATCTGGTCATCATTGAATACTGGCCGGTGATGGGATCTCAAGTGACAGTTTTGATTTGTAAGATGCACTGTTGAAAAGCCTTTCTTCATGTCAAGCCAAAATCATCTTCTCTGCTACTCCTAGCTATATCTTTGCCCTCATTCTGTCCTTTGAACTACTATAAGATAATTCTAATTCCTTTTCCATGTGACAGCCTTTCTCATTCTGTTCCAAGTAAAATGCAGCTGTTTGTTAAAGTAGGTGACGAAGCGCTGGTTACCAACTTTTTTACACAGATGCCCTCCATGTTTCTAAGAGGAATTGAAGCCTAAGGATGCACCTGATGCCCCAGATGTGTTCTAACCAGTGGAAAATGTTCTTGCTTTATCACACCCTTTGTCTTGGCCTATCTGGCCTATGCATATTAATGCATAATTAGATTTCATTAGATTTGATTGCTACCCCATCACTTAAGTCATCTTGAACTTGAGAGCAAATAAAACCCCATGGTTTTTAAATTTTTCATGTTGTTCAAAGTGAGAAAAATACAAATGCCAGTCCTGAAAGGACCAAGTAGCCAAGGCACAGACCATCTATTTAATGATCTCACCAAGGAAATTGTGGGCCACTTGTGTGCAGAAGAATCAAAAGGTCAATATTCAGAACTGAGTCACTGTGATATTACACCCCTCCATTTTGTTCCAAAATACATAAATGTACCCAAAACAAATGTGGGGCTGGAGACTCCTTCTATAGCCACAGGAGTTTAGTGGCCTCTTGGGGAGAAAGGAAAACAAAGCAACCTCAGCCTGTTGCCCATAGAATACTCTGGAATGCTGAAGAGTGGGCCCACCTACTTGATGGGCTCCATCCAGATCTCTAACAACTGCAGGATCACTAGGTTTGACAGGACAAGAAACAGGTGCATGTCTGCTTTTTGTTTTACTCTGTTAAGGGACATTTTCAGGCTACTTCTTACCTTCCCACTCCTTCCCTGACAACCCCTCTGCCAGTCAGTATATTGCATATCCAGTCATACAAAGTGAAAATACTATAGTGAAATAACGAAAATCTGGAAAATAAATTTCATGTTTTTAAGGCATGTCACCATCCTATACTTTGAAGGAACATGGGTATGAATATTTGCTATGAATGAGATGCTTTCATTTTCTCTTTGCCATTCATTCTGTACATGATGACCCATCATTCTAGAGTGCCAAGACCTTTCTGAAGGTCCTTTGTGCCATCCAATATAATAACTTTAAGCTTGGGTTCACATGATTTCATATGATTCATGATTCACATGATTTCATATGAAAAACATGATTTCTCCTTTGTCTTTCCAAATCCGTGGTAAAAATATCAGCCAGGACATGGCCAAGCATAGAGACACTCATCCAGCTGACATCCTTATTCTTTATAATCTAAACAAACACTTTCTCCATAGTTCCAGCAGAGACTTTGAAGATGCTTTCCTTGAACAAAGAGGAAATGACCTATCCTTATTTATTTTGCCAATTTTTATTTATTTATTTATTTATTTTTGCCACTTGTTACCAGTATAAATAGAGCTTTCAAAGACACCAAACTGGAGGGTCCTAGATAATGATTCAGGTCACATAAACACAATAAGAAACTGAGTGACCATTTTTGTTTAGAACCAGTGGAAAACAATCCACTTTCACATGTAGAAGGGAAACATCAAGAAAGCTTCAAAAACCCCACATTCTCAAATTTTCCTCTAGCATATAATTCCCCTCTACCATGTAATTTCCTTCTAACATATAATTCACTGTAATGAATGGAAATCGACTGAACTATAACAAGCTATGGAGAGTGGAATTTGTTTAATACGTAAGACATTCATTCCCACATCTCAACTCTTCATTTCTTTCCTCTAAGCCTCAGCAAAATAAAAATTCCATTCTCCTGTTCCTTCAGGGCTGCTTGCAGAGAGTCAAAACTGAACGTGAAATCTCTAAATGCCAAGTTTCATGCAATAACCACAGCCCCTTTCTCCTGATTTCCTGTGCCAGAGAAAAATCAGACCACTACCCTTGAGCGCTGTCACCTTGCTTCTGAAGACCAAGTGAAAGGCTTCCATAAAGCAGTGGAGTTTACATGTGCATAACCATAGAAATTATTTCCTTCTCTGCTTGAGTGAGAAGCCAGTGGCAGGTGCTACTTAAGTTCACTGAACAGGCTGCTTTTTTTCTTCCCCACCAAGTAATTTGTTTTCTGTCCTGACACTGCTACCCTACTTCCTGGTTTACTGTCTTACAAGATCTCCTATTACAAAATGCACTCAAAAGACAAAGGCATGGGTTCTGCCCTTACAAATCTTCCGTTCACCAAGTATCCTGCTAGAACCTTTAATGGAAGGACTCCTAAGAATCTGTAGCTGAAAAGGAAGAAGTCAATTGAGATCCTTACCTAAACCCTTAGGCCTAGGGAGAAACCTGGGCTTTATTCAGAACAAACGCCTATCTTTGTTTTTACTTCATGATTAGTCACTGACGTTGCAAGTCATAAGAATAATGCCTTAGTAGAAAAATGTATCTTCCTACAGAATTATTATAAAGGATTCAAAGATAAATACCTAGTTTTTGACTTATAGCTTACCTCCTATTTCCTTTCATGAAGCTTCTAGGTCCTCAAAACATTATCTCAATTATATGAGGTCCAGTCAAAATGTTCTTTCCTGGAGTTTCCCAAATAACATTTGTATCCTCAAAATTGTGGATAAATATTCAGTGACATAGATGCCCCATGGCCAAATAATTTTACAAACCAGATGTATTTTAAAAAAAGTTAGGCAGATTTGTTTTTAACCACAGTGAGTTTAAAGCCTTGTATTACTAAGCATTGTGAATCTCTAAGAAAACAGTATCATCTCCTAATTTTTCTAGGACCTCTACTGCCTAGAGGGAATATGTAGCTTCTAAGCATCACAATTTAATGATGAGAACGGAATAAAAAAATAGCAAACAGTATTTTTTAAAGCTATATCAAAGGGCTATATTGTGAGAATTACAAGTATCCCAATTCTTCCTAGATAGCACTGAGAATCCCAGGGTTTCTCTTGGGAACTCAGTAGAACTGTCCTCTTTGTCTAGTTCCCTGCTGTGAATTATCTAGTGCTTTTTGAAGTTAAAAATAGCAGTACTGAGAAACACCAAAGAATCCACATCTTTTAACTCCTTCAATAGAATTGTTTGCCTCTCCCCATTATTTGTATTGTCAAACAATTTTTCTTACACCTGTAACATATTGTTGGCGTCATTGGTTTACATGCTGGTTATATTTCCCCAAGGCACTAGGTTATAATCCTTTTGAAAGATATCACTGTGCCTCTTTTACATTACATCTTTGGTATCCAGCACAAAGTCTGGCTTATGGAATGGGTTTAATAAATACTTGCTAAGGAGAGAAAGAGAGAATAGGCAGGAAGGCAGACCATACCACCGATACTATCACAGTGACCCAAGGGTCCATGGCCCCCACAAATTAGGGAATAAGAACTGTGGTCATCCTTAAAAATGCTATCACCTGTGTGACTTTATACACACAGTTAAAGAATAAGTTCTAAAAGAGAACATAGATGTGCAGTTATGAAATATGCCAAAGTCGTTACTTAATTCATCAACTAATGAAAGAACCAGTAAGATGCAGTTATAAAAAGGGTCATTGAACTTATCAATTAAAGGGGTGATAAGGAAGATTTTACAACTGGCTAAGAGAAGAATTCTAAGAACAATATGGAAGCAATAAAAAATCTTTAAAAAAATCACAAATTGAGTCAAAACAGATCAATCTACAGAGCAATAATTAGTTGCATTCCACCAGGAGTAATTAATTTGCATTTCTATGAGCAAAAACCATTTACATTATTAGTCTTTTTCTACCTTCATGCCTTTTAAATAGGTCAAAGATGGTAAGTGAAAATAACCAGATGGGTACAGTAAATAGAATACCCCTTAAATCTTTTTGCCCATTTTTTTCTTAGAAATGCAAAAGGGTCATTTTATCATTGTTGTTACCCCCTCCTCAGTTTTATTATAAATTTCTAGAACTTATGCTCAGGTTTGATAAGACTAGGGCTTGTCTGAGAAACACTAACAGAGAGAATGCCTTCTCTTCCAGAGCTTCCTCCTATTCTTGGCTCAGTTTATACACTGCTCTTTTATCTTATGATGAGCATTTCTTCCGATGGCTCCTTGGCTCATTATGTGAACACACCTCCAGAGAATACCCAACTCCTCTTCTAGGTGACACAAAGTCAAGACCAAGCTAAACCTTCATTCCGCAATACTCCCCTTTAATTTTTTCTCCACTATTAATATCATATCATGTTTCTTAAAGAAATTATTATTTTTTTAATCCATCAAAGCACTTGAAACAATTCTGGACTCACAGTCCTCAATAAATACCATCTACATGTAGAAATATTTAAGTATTTTATAAGATAAAAATACAGAACAGTTTTCAATATTATCCATTTTTCTTTGCTGACTGTTTATAACCTTATATAAGCTTTGCCAGAACTCGTGTTTTCATAGTACACTCAGCTAGCATCATCAACAAGTAGAATTTGTACATGACCATAAGTTTTTCTTGGGGAGTTAGACTGCAAATGTATCAATCTTTCTTACAGTTATATTACCATTGCTTGCTTTCTCTGGCTTATATCCTGACTCTCCTCTACATTTTTTTCTTTGAAAGCACACTCAGACGCTTTACAAATGTGCATTTGTAAATGCACATCCCTTTAAATAGATGAGAAACAGATAATTATGACTTTTCAGTTCATTGAATTGTTTTACCTTAGACATCTTTAAGGAGTGGGATATGTAAATTTTTGTTTGCTTGACTTTTTGCTGGTGCTGGGGTTCGAACTCAGAGCCTTAGACTTGCTGAGTATGCACTCTACCACTTGAGCCATGCTTCCGGCCCCAAGGAATGGGATAAAGAGATGACACACCTCCACTTAAAAGAGTGTATCATAATTATTTATAGAGTATCTTCAAAATATTTCATTCTGAG
Organism: Castor canadensis; assembly: GCF_047511655.1. NCBI lineage: Eukaryota > Metazoa > Chordata > Mammalia > Rodentia > Castoridae > Castor > Castor canadensis. Next base: position 144,336,016 of record NC_133387.1, read on the forward strand.
AAAATTATAGATCACAGGGAGGCGTGGTTCCCAATAAATATTCCATTTTCTCTAGCATTTTTAATGCAGGAAGAGACATAGAGAAAACCATTAATCTAACCTTAGCAGAATATTGTAAATATATTATCTAACCATTGTACGTGGCTAGAAACAAATCCATAGTCTTACCACATATTTCTAGACATTCTGCTTTTTAAAAAGACTTCTGTGTGTAACAATATGAAAAACACTAAGATCCCTCAACAACTGTAGTTATTATCATGAACATATATTTTCTCTTTTATCTTATGTACAAATCTGAAATGTGTTGAGTTTGTTGAGTGACAATAGTATAAACAAAAACTCAGTGCTTCCTTATGCTTATCAGACACAAAGGTCAGAGGGTGCTGGATTTCCAAAAAGACTTCTGCTTCATCAGGTTAGCCTGTATCTGCACCATTGTGTGATTACAGGATGGGCAAGATATTTGGTCTAGAATTTCAAACTAGTGTCTACAAATTATGTGACTAGGAGCTAACTTCTCTGTGATATTTTGACAACCCTAGGTATTCTCTGGAAATAGAAGTGAATAACCAAGTTGACAATTGTTACCTAAGCCCATCATTCCATAGAGATTCTGATCATTACATCTTCACTATCCCATTTGTTTAACCAACGCTTTGAGAGGAAAAAGCTTAGACCTCTAAGGATCTCATTTCATGGAAAGCTGAATTAGATGATGATGACTTAGCATTGGATAAATGGTTGTACTGTTTCTTTGTTCCCACCTTATATTGATCACATTGCATTATTTTGGGGGCATTGTTACTAGAATAATAAAGTCCCTCCTCCAGTATTTACTCTTAAATCCCTCACTTATATCACTTTTTTTTTCTTTTTAGCAATACTTTCATGCAGGAGGAAATGGTCTGAAAAAGAATTTCTTGGAGAAAAGCCCAGATCTTCACTCCCTGAGATACGCTCTCAGTCTTTATACCCAAACTACTGATGCCTTGATAAAGAAATTCATAGACACTCAAACCTCACAGAGTAAGTAACACATTCAACCTGAAAATAGGAAAAACCGAACCCTAAACTAAAATTCAACCTCAGAATTATTATAAATAGTATGAATATTTTTCTTCAAGTAAATTGAAGCATAAGTAAGAATGGAGGATTATGATTCATTATGGTTTATTAATTCTCTATTACTCTATTGAAACTACCAGAATTATAATTCATTAATTATAATTGAGGGGAGTAGGAAGTTAATGGATTTTTTTTTTAAGAAAGAAAGTGAGAAAAGCCTCCATTTTCCCCACTCGGTACAATTCTAAAGTGTATTCTACATATACTTCACCTCGTAGTGCCCCTATGAAATGGGGCTCCATCAAGGCAGAGGGCTGCCTTGATAACAAATTTGATTTTAGCTTCCTTATTTTTTCTTTCTCACCTCCTCCCTTCCTTACCAAATGTTTTCTGGGATGTCTCACCAGGTAGACCCTCTCTCCCATGAATGCTTATTTCAGGTTCTACTTCTGGAAGAACCCAAACCCAAGGTACCATTACTAAGAAGCGGGAAGCCTGATTCCAGTACAGCAAGTGCAGATCTAGATTCTGTGCTATTACGTACTATATATAAATCTCCTTGATGATCAGTATAACAACTAATACCTTGAATGAACTTTTCCCCATTACTTGTGGTTTTTTTTCTCATGCTTGTTAAATTAGAAATATGGCACTAATTAATGAAATTCAGCTTTTTTTCTTTTCATTATTTGGAATTTTTCTTTATCATCCTTTCTTTTCTATTTTTTCTTGTTTGTCTGAGTAAGATTAACTAAAGTATATATGAAAAAATCAATTACATTTAATTAAATTATTTCTTTCAATCCTGTTCAAGTTGAAAAATACACTTTCTTTAAAAAATATTTTTATTTGAATACGAAAAGACCTATTGTAGCTTGCTCACTTTCTCATTCTTTACTTCCTCTCCTAACTTCTTTTGCTCCATCCTCTTCAATTTTCCCCTACATTTCTCTCCCTTTGTTTTATTTGTGGAATTGCATCAGATGTCATCTTTTGCTAGTAGTGGGAAAAAAAAGAAAGAAAGAAAAGAAAAAATGTACAGGGTTCTTTAAGCCCATTAGAAATTTATGAACCAGAGTTCAAGTGAGAGCTATCATATTGGAAAAACAGTCTTCTCTCGCTCATTCAAAGCTGGGGAAATAAATCCAAAATGGATGTAGAAGTATTCTTAAATTCTTAAGTGAAACCGAACTCAGTTCATATGGGGAAAAGGTTTATTATTCTGGTGATGTGCTGTAACTCTAAAACACCATCTTCTACTGCCTTCATTTAATAAATATTTACAGAGCCTTTCTTCTAGCCAAGTCTCATGTAACAGGCAATATTCAAAGTTGAATGTGATGTTACCTATACAAGTTGCTGTAATACAGTGGTTCTCAGCAGGGTGATTTTGTCCCTCAGGGGACATTTGGCCATATCTAGAGACTTTCAGTTGTCACATCTATGAGTATTGATCATATTATGGTTATCTTTTAGACTAAGGCCAACCCACAACCTTCAGAAATAAAACAAAAATACCTGGCTCCAAATGTCAACAGTGTGGAGGTTGGAAACCATGATGTAATACAGGCTGAAAATAGAAAAGAAATATAAAATAAGTCAAGTTAGAAGAATGGAAACTTTGGCTTCAGGAGATAGGAAAGGGAGAGAAGTGAGTGAACAGCCTAGGTAATGAAGAAGTAAAAAGAGAAAGGCGTTTTGGATACAGAAGCTGTGTGGGAAGGTGTGCACTTGCACTCTTAACTTCGAAGTCCCCATATGGCAAGCATGTCAAGAGTGTATTGTCATCAGGAAAAGATGTTTATTTTGTTGTTAAAATGAAATTCACCATATCACTACCTATTTTGATCAATAGATGTTGTGAAAAGGGCCTTCGATTTCTCTGCAGAGTTAACACACACAGAAATTCTGTGGTAGTTTTTAGGGCACATCAGTAGAAAGCATTTTAATATTTATAATAATTTTTAGGTGTTCTTCCTTCAAAAGTTGGCTCAGTGGCATAAATTGGGCAGTTAGCTTGAGAATTTGCACTTTTTTGTTTGCTTCTCAAGGATGTGTTACTTACAGTTTTGGAGGCTGCAACAAAGTGCATTTCTTGCATCTTGATTACAGTATTCATCAGGAAAAAATGTTTTTCCGAACAACTATTTCATTATACCAAGAGCTCTTTGACTATTTCATGCAGTAGCAGACAGTGAAAAATGCATAAAACTTTAACGTATTAAGTAGTTTTTTCAATGGCTAACACAATTTGGAATGAAGTACAGAATGATTAATCGCTGTGCCAGTCTGTGTTGTATTGTTTCCTTATCTGAGTTTTTATTACAGCATGAAGAACCTGAGTCACAAAAGCTTTTCACAGAAAAAGAGATGTTTTATGTCTAAGCTACAATTCTCTCACAAAGAAAGAAGAAATTTTAGTTAATGACTATATAAATTAAAACATATGAGCTGAAGTGCTTGTTTCTTTTTTTGCCGCCCCCCCCAACACTTGAATTCAGGACCTTAGGCTTTCTAGGCAAGCACTCTCCCACTTGAGCCATACCCCTAGCCCTTTTGCTCTTCCTTTGTTTAGCTGATAAAGTCTCTTGCTAACTTTGCCTCAGCTGACCTAGGATAAGAATCCTCCTTCCTCCACTTTCTGGGTAGCCATAGACTTGGGCTACCACCACACCTAAGCTTGTTATTGATGTCTCACTAACTTTTGTCTGGGCTGTCCTGGAGCCAGGATTCTCCTTCTCCTCCTCTTGTCATAATAGACATGTATCACCATGCCCAGCCTTTGAGTGGCTTTATTCTATGATTCATCTTCTTTTTTACTTACTTTATGTAAGTAAAATCTTTTAAGTCCCTGCTTATTGAAGTTTCTTGAAATTTAAATCAGATCACTTTGGACATTTTGATAGCTTCTATCCTGCTGAAGTGAAGTCTAATATATTTTAGTTTGAAACAGAAAACACTTAGCTACTGATTCACCTTTTAAATTCTATGAATATATTTCAGTGCAATAGGGATTGGTCACTTTTATTTTTATAGTCATTTTTATAATTTAAGTGGAAAAACACATATTATTTCTGACAATGTCCAGAATAAAGTAGAAAAAGTTTAAATGTCATATTATAAATACCCTTTTGTTCTCAGGAGTAAAATTAGGAAGTCTCTCAAATATAGATATTTGCAGTCATATTGCCTAGAGAGAGCATTATCTCTAATTATGTTCCTACAAATATAAAACAACCATATGCCCAGAACTAGAAGAGAAACCATTTTCTGATATGATTTACTATGGAGAGAGTCTTCTTATCAGTTATGTCAGGGAACTTAGCATTAAAAATATTTAGTTGGCCCAAGAGCTAGCATTAAAATAAAGAAATGAGTTTTGAAGCCAAAGAACCACAACTGAAACTCCAACTGGATGGTCACTTATGGGAGAAAATACTGAGTAATATCTTCAGTTTATATGTTCAAATAATATTAAAATCCCTTTAGCAATTTTCAACTTAATGCTGGTTTGAAAACCTAGTCAGAAGTGGTTTCTTTATTTTAGCTAATAAGCCTTTCTGAAGTAACCAGAGAACTGGCATCTTATCCTAGAGATCTGTCACCTGTTCTGTCCCTGGGGACCATTGGACTAGCTAGAGCTGCCCTCTAAGACTGAAGGTTTGCATTTCTCTAGAGTCACAAGTAGAAAAATGAGAATTTGTGAAGTTTGGCTGTTCAGACGTTGTGTTCACTCTGATGGCATTCCCTTTAGATGAGGCTCTTCAGTGTAAGAAGAAGCTGTATGCAAACAATTTTAATGGGAAGGATGCTGTGATGTGGTTCTGAATAGATTGTCTTCTTTCCCAGACTAGAAATGACAATTGCTAGATAAGGTTGCAGTAACACAGAGCAAACATCTATTGTGTACCACACAACCTCTGTGCTATTCCTCCCAATAATCCTGCAAAATCAGTAACATCGTCCCACCTCTCAAGATTAAGGTATTGAGTCACAAAGAGATGGAGAAACTTGCTGAAGTACTGAGCCCCATGGGTAAGTGGCGGAGACAATGTTCCTTCACTTCCTCACACTCGTTTTCATCAGCAGTGAAACCAGGTGTATTACTATGACTTTCCACAGCCCAGGCTTCCTTTTCCCTAGTTTGAATAATTGGTTGTACTTTCTCCTCTTTACTTTTTAATATGACCAAATCTACCTCGTGTCCAGTAGATAACCTTTAAATTGATACTTTTATTTCTATGTCAGCAACAAACTGCTTCCCCAAACTTCTGACTTCATCCTTTGCTCCTAGCTTTCTCTCATTCTAGTCCTGGTTACTGTTACCAGGCATGCTCAGGAACCAGGACACTTGTGAATATTAACTGGAAGTATTCCCATTGTAAGAATCCAAGTTGGATGTAAGATAATGCATCCTGCTTTCAGGAAACCCTTCTGAATATAGCCTGATTTCATTCCTCTGGTATCTACTTGCTTTTGTTGGTGTGTAGGATATCACTGCTTACTTTCCCTCCCCATCCTACTCTTCTCCATCCTGTTCCCCACTAGCAGAAGTATTCATTTTGTAACACTCCCTGGCACAGTGAGTCATTCTATGGTTGCTAAATTCTCTTCTCTCAGCATGTAAATCCTAAGGAGAAAAGCACTAGGCTTATTTGCCATTGAAATGTAAGTTCTGAGCACATGCAAGATGCAAAGTAGGTGCTTAGCAAATCTTAGAAAAAATGAATGCTATTAAAGGCAGAAATTTTTAAACTGTGTGATGTAACATGGTCCTCATATATAAGTTTATGTGATTATAAATCATAGTATATAACATAGTCTTTATATGTGACTTAATATAATCAAAACCCTTTATTGAAAGTAACTTTATTCATGGTCTTGTGCTAGAAACTGGCACGCCCAAAGAGTGTGTATGTGTGTGTCCTTAGAGAAAAAGATTATAACTTTATGGCTGATACTATTCCTTAATTATCATGTAAGATAGAAGACAGTAAGTGCCATTGAGAGGATATATAAGGTTAGATACAATGAGATTAATTTTTATAGAACTCTTAAAATCATGATAAAAATCATGATTTATTCAGTCCATTATATGAAATGCAAAAATGACTAATTGAAAATGAAGTACACCTCACTGAATGATTCGTTTATCTTTTCATTTGACTCACTTTTCAGAGCTCTTACCCTGTGCCAGGTCAGGCTAGGAGCTAAGTACTAGGTAACATTCAGTGAAAGGCTGTGCTCAATGCCTTCCATTTGCCCCTCCTTGTCTACCTTTCCCTCTTCCCCTGAGGCCAACCTGAGCTGTGTGAATTACAAACCACAGGAGGTTCTATCTGTTTTCCACTTGGTTCAGGCAGAAAGGAGCTCCCCAAATCTGCATAAGAGAGAGGACTAAGGTCAGACATTCATTCACTGTCTGTGCTCCCTCCAGGCATGGTCCCCTCTGGCTGACTGTATCCTTTGACCCTAGTCCTCTCAGTATTGTCTTCTAACTCTCTCCAAATCCCAGTGACCACTTCTGTGCCTCATGCTTTATGGACATGGCAGGGGGCTTCTTTATCCCTGGTAGTTCGCTAGCCCCCCAGCTAAAACTTTGTGAGCATTTGGTTCCTTCAACCACCCAAAATGTCACTTTAATTTGTTTCTGTCTGTTTTCTATTAATACTCTGATTGATATAATGATAAATTTTTATAGCTTTACTCATTTTTCATTTCCATGATGATTTTCTTTCATTTGGGTCACCAAAATTAACATGTTGAAATAAGCAGATCAAGTGTCAGAATGATTCTGTTTACAGTGAAAGAAAACATCAAATTTTAATGACTGAGTTGTCCAGAACAAACACAGGAGTATTGCCATTCCACACTGGGCAGGACATCAACATCCCAGACCCCACTTTCTCATACTGCAGTTTATCTTTCCCAGCATTTCATTTATTCTAGAAATTTGAAATCAGATTGAAACCACTGGGAGCCATTGGTGAACCATTTGTAAAACGTAAGAGTTCAGACCCTCCGTGTAGAATAAGGAGGTGTTTGTGTATGTCATGCAATGGGGAAATTACCATTTTTACTGCATAGTACACTAACATATCCATATTTCCACTGTTTATTCATTCTGGTTTTGGCATGAATACTTGAAAGATTACTTTTTTTTCATAACACTATCCATAATAAATTAACAACTCTATGCACAGGTATTTCTGTGATGCATTTTTTCATTTTCAAAATTGGGTAAGAGCCAGATCTCATTCCTAGGTTATACTAATATTAGTGGTATTAGACTCTCTGTTTTCTGACTTACAGATTTCTCTGTTACTTGCCTCTCAAAAGTTCAAATTGATCAAATTAATTACAAAATTGAATAATGTATGTTTTTACAACAAAATTACTTGACATGACATTACATATGACAATCTCTACAGTACAAAGGTGCCTTTATATACATTTTTTTTCTCACCCAAGCATTAGAATAACCCTGCAAAGTCACACAGAGGTCTTTGAATTATTGGTCTAATATTCCACGTTGCTTCTGGCTGCACTTTTGAGAAAGCCATCACACACAAGAGCAATGGATGCCATTAATGTGATTTGAGCAATAATGCAGTATAGAAAATAGACAGGAGATGAGGCAGGCAGGCAGATGAGCTGGAGCTTGTTGCAAAAATTCAGGTGAGAGATAAGGTGGGTTCGGGTGGTAGGAATAGAGATGGAGAGAAAAGGGCTGACTCAAGATACAGCTTGGCAATACAATAGGTGAGAGCTGCTAAATTAACAAAGATTAGGAAATAAAATTTCTTTTATAGGATTACAAAATAAACAGCAGTTACTTCCTGTGTTAAATTAGTTTTTTTTCCTGCCTTCTTATAATTTTCTGCATTTCAAACTATCCTAAAATGGCTAGGTGTTATACTTTGAATCTTAATTTTCCTGTAAGAAACATGAAGAACACATTTTGCTCTGCAAAGTAAATTAGTTTAATCGATTACCAACATGTAATTAATTCCAAGCAATAAATTTTGAAGTCTTTCAGGGCCTAGCATTTTCATCTCTGGGCTCAAATAAACAGTCCAATTAAAGTTTTTCCTTAGGATTCAAAGGTTCTCAAAATTGCTCTGTGGGTAGGAGAATTGTCTGGATTGGGATCACACATTACACTTACACAAATACATATGTTACATATGTATATTTAATTTAATAACTTAGAAAAGTTATTTAGTGAAATTTACCAGACCATGGTTGTATAGTGTATTATTGATTAATATTAATAAAATTCTAAATTGATGATAAATCATCTGTGTTCAAAACTGCATAATACTTTCTTCAATATCTCTTTTATTGTTGCTGCTTTTGTTTTAGGTCTGGTTAGAAAGTAAAATAAAGGTTACTTTATCAGTTTGTTTGGGAACCTGATAGAAATGTTGACATCAGAAAAACATTCTTCATATCACTGAGTCTGGAAAGCAAAATGCAATACAGTTTCTCTGGACCCACTGAGCCATCATGCCTGTTTTTTTTTTTCATTGAGAACAGGCTTTAGGAGCAAGACGTCAGTCAGTGACATCAACAGAAAACTGCACAGTCTTGCTTCATAACCTATATGTGTCCTTCACAACTAACTTCCAAGAGAAGACTTGCAATGTTTTCTCCTCAATTATCCTCTGGCACTAGAAGTCAAGCCTTGTTATTAGGTGTTTCATTTATCTTAAAAAAATGAGTGTGTACTATGTTAAGTTGTGTAGAAACAGTAAGCCTTGATGTTCAAATGTTGGGAGTCAAGCTTCTATAAACTTCTGGCACAAAACTCTCTGTTTATGGGGAAGAGGCAAGACATGGGTAGACTTGTTAAACAGGGAAACAGGGAGTCTTGTAGGCTTGCAGTCGTGGCCCCAAAATCTGTTCCATCTCTGCCTAGCTGTATAACCTTGGCATAAGTCATTTACCTCTGTAGGTCTCAACTTTCCCATCTGTAAAATGGGTAATGTTTGGTTGCTGGGAGGACTGTAAGTGAGATACTTTGCACACAGCAGTTTCTCAGTAAATATTCATTTTTATGTCATTGTCATCATCATCATCATTAGATGTTCTCTGACTGAAGAAGGTCTCTTTCTACTATGAAATATTTTAAAAGAAAGACATCTTTAGAATGCAGCTCTCCAAGTTAAACAAAAAAAAAGTTAGTAACCATGTGCCTCCTTGTGAGTTGTACCTCCACATTCCTATGAGGCTCTCACAGAGCCTGGGAAACATGCGATCCCTGAATGACTCACATCTGCAGTTTCTTTGAACATGCCATGGTGGTCAAAAAATCAGATATTTATGAAACTACTGTGGTACACAAAAACCTATGCTGGGAGTGAGACATACAGGGCAAATTCTGTGCTCCAAGGAGCTTATAGTGGAGCTAAAATAGCTATGTGAGAAAGAAAAGAGTTGCACAAGGGAGTTATGCTTGATGTCAGATGTGTCTAAAGACCATGTGATACAGGCTTTCAGAAAAAAGGAGAGATCATTACAGGCAGGAGATTCGGGAGTCTTCAGAAAAGAAATGTAGCTCAAAGCAGCCTTTCAAGGATGTGTGAGGTCCATGTAAGGAAAGAAGAAGAGCAGTGCATATCAGTAAGACAAGGAGAGCCAGCTGACAGGACCTTCAGAGTGGAGCAGAGAAGTGCTCCCATTGTCATCACCAGCTTGGGCTGCCATGACAAAATGACACAGACTGGGTGGCTCAAACTCAGAGATATCTCTCTCTCATAGGTCTGGAGGCTGGGAAGTCCATGATCAAAGTGGCAGCCAATTTAGTTTCTGGTTGGGGCTCTCTGCCTGGGACTCATGTCTCTGAGCAGGTGGTAGATGTAATTAAGAGAGAACAAAGTTCAGAAACATTTATTGAATCCTGTGGAGTCAGCACAAGCTCTGAGCAAGGACACGTGGTGAGGGAGAACACACAAAGTCACAGAACAAGGTCCTATTTAAAAGGAAAGGAGTGGCCAAGAAAGAATGTGAACATGAGGTCAGGATAACTTCATGCAATCCTTTGCCATGTAAACACTTTTGTGGCCTTGCACTTCAGAAGGGACATGTGTGTTACTCACCAATTCCTCTGGGTAAATCATTGCACCTGTGAATAAGATCAACTAGCCCAAAATGTGAATTATGAGCATCACTGCAATTACCTTAACCCAGTGTTAGGGCAATTCCTTCAGCACCATCCAAAAGACTTAAAGATGTGCGCCATTTACGTGTACTTAGGGAAAGCATTACCTTATTTAGGGTTTCAGGAACAATAAACTATGGCTTGATAATGTTATTGTACCTCAGAATCATGTGGATGGCTCCTTGGGGAACACAGACGGCAAGACCCCACACTAGAGTTTCTGTCTGGGAGGTCTGGGTAGGGTCTGAGAATTTGCATTTATAACAAGTCCTAAGTACTACTTGATTTGGCTTGTCCAGAGGCCACACTTTGAAAACTGTAGTATGCCTTATGTAGATGGTCTCCTACATGGAGGTCCACCTGTGCTAAATTCAGGTAGCCTATTGGCTGCAACCCATAAACACAAGCAGTTTTGATGTTCTTTAGCAATATGTTTATAGACTGAAGCCTGCGGATAAAAGAAGCCCTTCAAAATCATAATAGCAAAAATAGCCAATAAGAATGTTCTTTTTTTTTTTCCCAAAAGAAAGCATGTGTTTTACAGGCTCAGAAAAAGATCTTGTGAAGGCTATACTAGAGAAAAACAAAAAGCAGAAGCAGAATAAAGGCCTTTGTGAAAGAAAAATGAAAACACTTTCACACTTACCAAGTTGAAGTTCAAGCCTGCATAATTCCCTAACTTTCTTTCTCTTGTCTTAGCTTTCACTGAAAATGGCATTGGCTTCTTACCTGTGATGGAACCTGGCAACTTGATCCCTGCTTATTAGTCTAAAACAAGTGGATTATTTTCTATTGTATTAATTTCAGATTCTGCTCATGTAGAATATTATGTAAATCATTTAAAAAGTCAGGTTCTGTAGAAAGCATCATAGATCTGTTAAAAATATTCTTCTTATCTTAACATTCATTATTAGGTATAAGGTGAGTTACTTGAAACTCAGCTGTACCCCATCACCTTTGCTTTAGTTAAAACTCAACTTTCCCTGTGACCGTTTGGGATATAGCCTATCTGTTCCTCATCCCACAGACCTAACCCAACAGACCCCACAGCAACTAATCAAAAACAACCTAATAGTCAACTCAGGAGTCATGTAAATACATTCAGCAGCTTCGTGTGTGTGTTTTTTAAATGAGACAATCCAAAGGTCCCATAGGAAAGCCTACAGAATTAAAAGTCTTGGACATTAAAAAAGGCCCACAAGTCTTCTCATGAGCACTCCCCACCCACAGGTAGAGTATCCAGACTTCCTGCCAGCACTCCCCAAAGTCTCTGAGATCTATGAGTAATGTTTGTTCCATTTTGTGCATTTTGTTTGACCTCCCCCCACCCTTACTGTGTCTCACCTGAAAGACTTTCCCCTGGTCAGGGCTCTCCCAGGAAGGGGCTATTTTGACGTACAGCCACTCTTAATAGAGAAACCACAATGCCAAATTAAAAAGAAGTTCAAAATTGAAAATCACAGCAGAAAGCTTGACTGTTTACTTACAATATATGCTTGTAATGTAAAATGTGTTTATGAGAGATTGAGAACACACTAGCTCCATTCCAGCTCCAAATTGCATTGCTATCTTGTTGTGTACAGTTATGCCTCGCTTCATTTTATTTTCCACTTGAAGTCATTTCATTCCTTTGGTTTATAAACACCTTGAATTTTCTTTCACTGAAAAGGTGAAGTAACTTGATAGAGTATCCTCCTTAGCAACTATATGCCCAAGCAGAACCAAATTAAACAGAGCAAAACTATAAGTACCATGTCCTACAATATGGTAGGACGTGAGATACAGGAAAGCCTCTGTGAAGAAATTTAAGAGTAGAATAGACAGATAAGCTGGAAATCAAAAAGAAGTCAGTTTTTCTTTCCTTTTGAAGTGATTCAGTTTGGAAATTAGCAGGTAAATGTTATACTCTATTTAGATGGCAAGGTTAATAAACACTTAGCAAACATTATGTTCCAAATGTCCATTATACAAAGCACACTTACAACATCCTGCTTGATCCTCTAGTGATCCAATAAGGAGCAGGAGACATTTTCAGATGAGGAAATTGGGATTCGGGATGATAGTGACTGTGAGAGCCATGTAGATAGTTAAGTAGCAGACCTGGACTAAATCCAAATTTGTGCAGCTATAAGCACAGACCATTTTCCACTAGTCAAAAGAAATCTAATTTTTCCAACATTTAAGTGAATTTTTTTAGTCTAAAATCTTTATTCCTCATCACTCTATTTGTTTTCTGATAGAAGCAACAGAGTAACAATGTAACAATGTCTAATAGAACATTTCATTATTTGTGTGGATATAGTAGTAGCAGAGATAAATGTTTATATAGTGCCTAATATTTACTTGACACTGGAAAGTGTTGGGGAAATATAATTAAAAATAAAATCTCCCAACCCAGAAAACTTCTGTACAAAGGTAGAAAGGAAATAAAAATAAGTACTAAGCCAGAATGTGATGTGGATCACAGGCAACCCACTAAGCAGTTGCAAAGGCAGAAAGCAACTTTACCCTTTTATGCAGCCAGGAAAATGTGATCCATTACATGCTTGTTCTCAAGAAGCCCAAACGTGTCCTCAATAGGAGCTAGCACCCTTTGTCACACATAGTTCTTCCTTAATTCACTTAGAAACTGGGGTAATTATCTATGTTATTAAAAGACTTTATTAAAAGGAAAAATAACTTCATGGCTTTACAAAAGGTGGTAGTTTTGAAACTTGGAGAGAAACACCTGCCAAAGTTTGGCTCTTACTTCCATAGAAACTGAGAAATAGAGGTGCTATCTTCTCCATATATCTCCAGAAAATGGTTTTCAGGTCTCTTAGAAGGATATCTTTGGGTAATAAAACTAATAAGAAACTAATTAACTTTTTAAAAAGGAGAACATACTTAAAAGTTTTCTAAAGTAAATACTCAAAGAAATGGGGATGTTTCTCTTATTTTTCCCAAGGAGACTATATTAGTTATATAGTCAGTAGGGACTGTCAACAAAATACCAAAGACTGGGTGGCTTAAACAATGAATATTTATCTTACAGTTCTGGTGGCTGCAAGTCTAACACTGAGGTGTCAGCACGGTTGGGGTTTAATGAGAACTCTTACTGGCTTATACAGCCACATTTTTTGCTCTGTCCCTTAAGGGTCATTTCTCTATGCACACGAAGAGATCTGAGTGAGTGTCTCCTTGCTCATTAGGACAGATCTATCAGATCAGAGCCCCACCCTTATGACCTCATTTGAACCTACTTACCTCTTTAAAAGAGTCCTGTCTCCAAAAATCTGCATTCGAGTTGTGGATTTCACATGTGAAGTTGTAGACGGGCAGGCATAATTCAGTCTGTAACAAAGAATTTTTAATTTTGTTTCATCTTTGACGAATGCATATTTATGGAGTATCCATAAATGTATATGTGGAATGTCTCCATGCATGTATACATTGTGTAATGATAAAATCAAGGTAATTAGCAAATGTAGTACTTTGAAATTTTCTTTGTGTTGAATACTACTCCATTGTATATTTATGCCACATTTTCTTCACCTGTTGATCCTTTGGGCATGTAGGTCATTTCCATATCTTGACTATTGTGAATATTGCTGCAGGGACAGATGAGTAGTGCTTCCATATTATTGATGTCTCTTCAATGTACTGATTTCATTTACTTTGCACATATGCCCAATAGTTGGATTATTGGCTCATATGGCAGTTCTAAGTTTAATGCCTTAAGGAGCCTCCAGACTTTTTTTCCACAGGAGTTATACTAATTTACATTCCCACCAACAATGTACAAGGGTTTCTTTTTCTCCAAATCCTCATCAGCATTTCTTAGACTGTGGTGAGGGGATCTCTCTTTATGGTTTTGATTTGCATTTCCCTGGTAATTAGTGATATTGAGCATTTTTCATGGGGCTGTTAGACATTTGTATGCTATCTTTTTATCAATATCTCTTATAGCTAATGCTCATTTTAATTGGGATATATGATATATTGCTATTGAGGTTTTGGAGTTCCTTATACATTCAGGTTATCAACCTCTGTCAGATAAATAGTTTAGAAATATTGTCTCCCATTGTATAACCTGGGTTTTTTTTTCTATTGATTGTTTCCTTTGTTATGCAGATTTTAGTTTGATGTGTGAGTCCATTGGTCTGTTTTTCCTTTTGCTGGCCATGCTTTTGAGATTTTATCCAAAAGTTCCTTGCCTAAACTCAATCTCTAGAGCTTTCCTCCTACATTTTCTTGGGTTAGTTGCATAGCTCCAGATCTTACATTTAATTCTTTAACCCATTTTGAGTTGATTTTTATATATGGTGAAAGATAAGGGTCTAATAATTTCATTCTTCTGCATGTGGATATTCAGTTTCTAGCACCATTTATTGAAGAGGCTCTCCTTTCTCCAGTCTGTGTTCTTGGCACCTTTGTTGGAAATTAGTTGGCTGTAATTGCTTGAATTTATTTTTGGATTTGATACACATTTACATTGGTCTCTTATGCCATCACCATGCTTCTTCTTTTCTCTCTCTCTCTCTCTCTCTCTCTCTCTCTCTCTCTCTCTCTCTCTCTCTCCTCTCTCTCTTTTGGTTATTATAGGTTTGTAGCATATTTTGAACTCAGGCAGTATAATGCCTCCTGCCTCAGTCTTAGGATATGACTATTTCAGTTTTTTTGTGGTTCCCTACAATTTTTTATTGCTTCTTCTAGTTGATGAAATCATATCACTGGTATTATGATAGAGACTGTATTAAGTCTATAGATAACTTCGGGTGGTATAGATATTTTTACTCTTGCATTCTATGAACATGGCATTTGTTTCTCTTACCTGTTTGTTTTTTTAGCAATTTCAGTGCCATATTGAGGTAAGAGTAGACATCATTATCATGTACTATATCATAGAGGAAATGCCTTGAGTATAGTTTTCCCAATTTAAGAGGATGTGACCTGTAGGTTTGTCATATATAGCTTTTATTGTATTGAGGTACCTAATTCTATATCTAATCTGAGAGTTTTTATCATGAAAGGATATTGGACTTTGTAAAATCCTTTCATTTCTTCAATATAAATTACCATATTTTTTCCTTTATTTTGTTAATGTGATACTTACTGACTCATGTATGGTGAATGGTCTTCACATCCCTCAGATAAATCCCATTTGATCATGGTGGATGATCTTTTGAATGTGCTGTTTGATTTGGCTCCCTGGTATTTTGTTGATAATTTTTATATCTGTGCTCATCAGTGATATTGATCTATAGTTTTCGTTTCTGTCATCTTTTTCTGATTTTGGTATCATAGTAACACTGGTCTCATAGAATGAGTTTGGAAGTATACTCTCCTTTTTGATTATTTTGGAATTATTTGAGAAGAATTGATACCAGTTCTTCTTTAAATGTTTTGTAGAAGTTAGCAGTGAAGCAACAGATCCTGGTTTTTTTTAATAGATGTTTTATTACTAATTCAATTTCCTCACTCATTTTCAGTCTGTTCATCTTTTCTCTTCATGATTCAATCTTAGTAGGGTGTATCTGTCTAGGAATTTATTCATTTCTTCCAGGTTAACCTCTTTATTGGTGTGTGGAATTGTTCCTAGTAGTCAGAACTCTTTGTGATTGTGTGGTATCCATCATAATGTCTCCTTTTCCATTTCTAACTTTTAGTCTTCTGTCTTAGTCTAGCTAATAGTTTGTCATATTTTATCTTTTCAAAAGATGAAGTCTTCCTTTCATTATCTACTGTGTTTTTCTGGATCTTATTTCACTAATTTCTCTTTTAATCTTTACTTTCCCTTCTACTAATTTTGGGTTGTTCTTGTTCTTGTTTTTCTAGTTCCTTGAGGCAAAAGTGTTAGATTTTTATTTGAGCTCTTTCTTGACATAGTAGTTTATTGCTCTAAAGTTCCCTCTTAGGATTGTTTTTCTGTATCTCATAGGTTTTGATATAATTTTTTCCACTTTTGTCACATTTTGTAACATCTCTGAACTACTTCTTGTTATCAATTTCTACAGTTAACCATAGTGGTGAGAATAGTTACTTGGTGTAATTTTAATCTTAAATTTAAGATTTTTCTGGTGCTCTAAAATGTAATATATTCTGGAAAATGCTTCATTGCAGTTGAGAATAGTGTATATTCTGCAGAATGCTGAACAGAAGTTCTGCAGATATCTGTTAAGTCCATTTGGTTTAGAGTGCAGTTTAAGTTGCCTGTTTCTTTGTTGATTTTCTTACTGGATGATCTTCCTTTGCTGAGAGTAGGGAGTTGAAGTTCCTGTGTTATAGTCTTCTTCCCTTCTGTGTCTATTTGTATTCCCATTTTGTATTTAGGTGCTCCATTGTTGGCTATGTGCATATTTATAATTCTTATGTCATTTTTCTGAATTAACCTTTTTATTATTTTACAATGGCCTTCTGTTTTTCTGTTTTTGACTTAAAAATCTACCTCATGTAAAAATAACTATCCCAGCTTGCTTTTGACTTCCATTTGTACCGAGTATGTTTTTCCATCCCTTTGCTTTGTCTCTGTGTGATTCCTTGCAGACAAAGTGAGACTCTGGTAGGGAACATACGTTTGGGTCTATTTTTTATATGTTCTGCCACTCAAATTGGATAATTTAATCTATTTACATTCAAGACCATTATTGATAGGTACAGCTTCTGCTATTTTGTTGTTTTCTGATTGCTTTATGAATCATTTCTTTCTCTTGTCCACCTTTGTTGTTTGTTGTTTGATGGTTTCCATAGTACTAAGCTTTGATTCTGATTGTGTGTATCTCCTGTTGGTTTTTGGTTTATTTGGTTTTTTGGTGTAGCTTGTCAATGCAAGGGACTTACACAAAGAATGTTATGGTTATAATGGGTTATTCTAAGGTGATAACAATTTACCTTCAGTAAATTCAGACTTTTACCTTCCTCCCATTTACATTTTTCTTGCCTTAATTTACATCTCTTTATTTGGCATTTCCATTTTCCTTTTCTTTTTTGCTGTACTGAGAATTGAACCCAAGGCCTCACACACTTGCTAAGCAAGCAGTCTACCTTTGAGCCACACCCCTAGCCCTTTTGTTTCGTATTTTGTCTTTGAGATAGGGTCTCCTTAACTTTGCCCAGGCTGGTCTCCTACTGATGATCTTTTTGCCTTCATCTCCCAAGTAGCTGGGATAGACCAGAATTTCTTCTTACTGGAGTAACAAGACAAGCTAAGCCCCTATCATCATGGGGAATGTGTTCTGTCAGGGGAGACAAATTATAAACCATCACAATCATGTGATCATTTTTCAGTCACAAGTGATGATCAGTAAAACCTGGCAATGAATGAACACTGTTAGTCAAAGATGAGAAGAGGCCAGTCAGTTCCTGGTTGTCCAGGTAGCAAATTGAGTCTTCCTGAGGATTTGATAAGGAAGAAACTAGAAAGGTAAATGTACAGAAACAGAATTACCTAGCTACTCAGTGATATAACTGAACTGTACAGATTGTTAGGGCCAATCAATAATAATTTAACAACATCCCACTCACCTATTGATTTGTTCATTCACTATACATTTACTTAGTCATAGTTTTACTTTACACACCAACATGACTTGAAATGACCCAGAGAATTTATTTGCTTTCCACATCATTTACTACTCCTATGTATTTTAAGAAACTACTGATTATGATTGAAATTTAGATTTCAATTTCAGATTATTTGATTTTTCACAAATATGTACTCAGTTGAATGGTAGAAATTTTCTCCTCTCAGTGCCATTCAAAAAACCCATGAAACATTATAGGATCTAAAGCTTCCTATATGCTCAAAAACTATTTAGGGAGCAGAGTTCTCTCTGTTCCTTCCCAGTTACTAAAAGCAGCCACCAAACAATTTCTACAGGATGACTCACTCAAAATGACTAAAATAAAAGACACTCAGGACAAAGTGTGTATATGTATGTGTGTATACACACACACAAATATATATGTATATATACATACACACATGTATATGTACATACACATATAAACACACCTATATATATACATATATATGTATGTATATATATATATATGTACACACACACAATATTTTTAATGATTACATAGTGTTATAACTTCCACATTTAGGTGGTCATGTGACAAGTAGTAGAAGGTGGGACTGGTCTCAAACCTTTGTACATCCCACAATCCCTCATTGTTTACTCAGTTTAAAAGCATTTCTGGTAGGATGCGAGCTCTCCACTAGAGTCAGCTGTAACCCAGATCTCCTCCTTAAGCAATCATACTTGAAGGGAGGGTAAGTGAAAATGAGATGATAAAGCACCCCCTCCATCCAGTTCCCTACCTCACTCTGATTCTCTACCTCTATAAGCCCTCTATGTACAAATGACAAGTATCTTTTTACTTCATCCAGATAAAAAAGTAGATTTCCTCATGTATAATATCGATATATTCAACAATCTTTGAATAAGAGTCAAGTTAGTCATACATTAACAGGAACTGAATCACTTTTTTAAGAAAGAAAAGAAATGATGATGATTCACTGTGCATTTTTTTTTCATTCTTACCAGATTTCATAAGAGAATAATTTTGGTCCCAGATGACCAGCTTGGGTGAATCCTTTACGTTCAGAAAGATGGGTTTGGTGCTATGTTCTGTATCAGGCAGAATCAGAAGGTTGAGATTTGTAAATCCTTCATAAGATGTTAGAAAAAGTTAGGATACTTTTCTCTCTCCTCTGGCACTCACATCTATGATCTTCAGGCTCTTTTGGTTGCATGGTGAAGTTCTTGGCCTGTGGAGAGCTCTGCCTCATCTTTCTTCCCTGTGGCTCATTGAAGTAACCACATGAACCCAAAGCATTATTTTCTGAAATACAAAAGAAATAAAAGTATATTTAAATTTGTTTATTTCAACCAATGAATTGAACATTCTTTTGCAAATATGGTCCTATTAATAATTTAAGTCTTTGCTTTGCCATTTATAACTACGTGATGTTGGGTAAGTTAACTTCTCTACGCTTCGTTCCCTCACCTATAAAAAGAAGGTGATAAGAGTTCCCACAGTATGGTTGGTGAGAAGATCAAATGAATTTATATACATATATGTATGTAAATTTATATTTACTTATATAAATACATGTATGAACTCATATATCCTATAGTAATGCCTAGAACATAACAATTATTTTAGAAGCAGATTCTTAATTATAGAATTATTCGTATTGTTTCTGTTGAAATTATATAAGGCAATTATGTTTTCAGCTATTATTTGACCATGAAGGCTACAAGGAAATATATTTCCTTGTACTCAGGCTAAGAGTAGTTATAGTGATAAAATTACATAACATTTTCCCCAGAAATAATTCAAAATTCTTGGGCTGATTCCATTTGTTTCATTGTCAGGCTCATTTGAGCAGACTGAATTTTCCAGTGACTTGCACTGCATGTTGTACAGAAATGCAGCTAGATAATTGAAAATAAATTTTCTATTCATTTTATTAATCACTCAATTTCTTGAAAATGATTAAAGTAACCAACATATTTTCTAAAAGCATGACAAATTCTAAGTATAAAAGTGACTTTGAAATCTTTTAATGATAGAAATTACTTCAGTCATAGTTAGCATGGTGTATTTAGGGCTTGGTTTGAGTACCTGAGGTGAATGAATTGGTAATTTTTGGTAAAACACTCCACATGACTGAGTCTAGCTGAATTGAACAGGGCTTAAGCTACTTAGTTTGAAAATTCAGACCAGAAATATGTGTAAATTCCAGCTCAGAGATTATATTTACCAAAACATTTTATTTTTCTTTCCATATAAATAATATTAATTCCAACTGAGAATCTTTTCTATCAGAAGTGCTACCTTAAAAAGAACCTCTCATGCTAAATATCCCTGCCTATAAATTCGAGATTACCCATGTCCCGTGATGATGTTGTCTGTGGAACCCAACCAATTTGGGTGTTTTTAGTTTCGTGGAATTTTTCTTGAGACATAGCCCAGCTGTTGAACTCGCAATACTCCTACCTCAGCCTCCCAAATGTTGGAATTACAGATGTGCACCACCATACCCAGGTGTGGGGTTTTCTTCATCTGTGAGCTAGGATGGAAATGAGAATATGACAATGAAATTTAAATGACTTCTGGTGCCAGGCTTGCTCTGAGTAGCTGCCCTCTGCAGGGCACGTGTGTAGCAGTGACTGGAGAGGCCTGGTAAGAGTGAACCATAGTCATATTGTGAGATGCTACACAGGCAGGAGGATGGGGAAGCCCAGCCCTGAGGAGGGCAAGAGTGAAGGGCAATAACCATATGCCAGAGGAACTGCGCCAGGTTCCTTAGGAGACAACCTAAAAGATCATCCTCTGTTGTTAGGATGCAGGGTTCTCTGGTAGAGAGAACTTCACCACAACTCCAGGACAGAGCTCCTGCATACATAAGGGCTTCGTCTGAGTGATCCGGCATTAGGGCCCTCTGCTTATGAAACCCAAAGTTATGTCGGGGGAAGACACTGAAGGGGAGGGAAGCTCACTAGGGATGAAGAAGCATCTTGAAGCATTGTGGAAAGACACAGGGAGCCCCATTGTGTGAAATGCAATCATCACAAAAGAATTGGATTCTCATCTTTCCATGGCCTGGAACCCTATTGCCTGACAAATACTAAGACACATACTAAAATATTTTGAGTAAATAAAGTAGTGAATAATGTATTAACATAGGGTGTCAGAGATATCACAGGAGGCTATAGACATTAATGATGATTTTCAAGTGTTAGCAAAACTAATAGAATTTTTATTTTGACTAGTAAAAATGCTATTACATGCAACCAAAAATATAAACCATTTTCCAATTAGATTTAGTTTTCATGAAACATGTAATTTGTTTTTAAACTGCAGGCATTAGATGAATTTCAGGAATGTAGAATTTGTTTATCAGGGTAGAAGTACTGATCATTGGAACTACCTAGTAAAAGAATAAAATACCTTCTCGATAGCAAAGTCCACACGATGTCCAAAAAATGTCAAGCTAATACTTGTCAGCTCTGGGAATGTTACAGAAAGAATAAGAGGAATGTTATAGTTACAATTAGAGGAAGATTTTAACATCTAAGATACATTTTAATTCTAAGATTCTATAATGTCTCTTTGAGATCTTAGAAATTCATAGGAAAACCTGGCCAGTTTCTGAGTACAGAGGCATATCTAAACACAGCTCACCTGATTTGCCTGGATAGAAGCTCTGTTCAGTTAAGCAGA
Organism: Castor canadensis; assembly: GCF_047511655.1. Taxonomy (NCBI): domain Eukaryota; kingdom Metazoa; phylum Chordata; class Mammalia; order Rodentia; family Castoridae; genus Castor; species Castor canadensis. Next base: position 144,357,464 of record NC_133387.1, read on the forward strand.
AGGAAGCCCACTGGGAAATGTTCTTTAAGGATTTCTTAAAAAAATTTAATTTATCCTGATTTAGCTGGAGTGCTTTAAAGTTTAATTTGTAAAATCTGAATTCATTTTTTTAACTTTTTAACTGATAGACAAAGCATAAAAGTTATGCATACTGAAAGGGTACCATGTAATTTTTCAACACACGTAACTGTGCAAATCAGATTAAGCACATCTTTTATTTTATTTTATTTTATTTACTTTTTTCTTTTTTTATTAGTATAAAATATTTGTACAGGGGAGATACATTTTGACATTTACACAAGTGCTTATAATGTATCTTAATTAGATTCACCAACTCCATCATGCTCTCTCAACCCCTTTCCCCCTTCTTAGAACAATTTCAACAGGTTTCACTGTTCTATTTTCGCACACTTATATGCAAAATGCAACCACCATATTCTAGACCTATCTTTTGAAACAAAAGCTTTCATACTCTTTCTGACTTTTTTGAACTGTACAGTACATTATTATCTATAGTCACCCTAGTGTGTAATAACATACCAGAACTTCCTTCTATCTAACTGAATCTTTGTACATAGTGACCAACCTACCTCCCTCCTTCTGATGCCCTTGCTCCCATCAGCCGCTGGTCACCGCCATTCTTCTCCCACCTGCTATGAGAGCAACGTTTCAGACAACACATGGGTGAGATCATATGGCATTTGTCTCTCTCTGCCTGGCTTGTTTCACTTAACAGAGTGATCTCTGGTTTTGTGTTGTTGCCAATGACTAGATTTCATTCACTTTATGATGGAATATTATCCTATTTTGTACATATACCACATTTTTTAAATCTATTCCTCAGTTGATGGACATTTGGTTGCTTGTGAATGATGCTACAGTGAACATGGGAATGCATATGTCTCTTCAATAAATGATTTAATTTTCTTTGACTACAGAGCCAGTAGTGTGATTGCTAGTTCTATTTTTAGTTTTGGGGGTTTTTTTAGGACTCTCCATACTGTTTTCCATTATGGATTAATTTACATTCATACCTGCAGTGTATAAGGGTTCCCTTTTCTCATGTCATATAAATGTTAATTTTTCATTTTTTGCCACTACTTTTTATCCTTAGTTTTTTTTTTTTTTTTTGATAATAGTCTTTCTTATTGGGGACAAGTGAAATGTCATTGTAACTTGGATTTGCATTTCCCTGATCATTAGTGACATTGAACATTTTTTCATGCACCTGTTGGACATTTGTCTATCTTTTGAGACATGTTAATTTAGATCTATTGCCCATTTTTAAATTATTTGAGGTATTTTTGCTATTGAGTTTTTGGAGTTCTTCATATGTTTTAGATATCAACTCCCTTGTCAGATGCAGACACAGCAAATATTTTCTTCCTTTCTATGGGTTGCCTCTGTATTCTGTTGCTCTCCTTTGCTGTGCAAAACCTTTTAACTTGAAGTAATTCCATCTCCCTATTTTTCCTTTTCTTTGATGTACTGTTGGTGTCTTTTTCAAAATAAAATTATTGCTTACTCCAATGTCATAATATTTTTTGGGGTTCCATAAAATTTTAGGATTTTTTCTAGTTCTATAAAGAACGTCTTTTGCTTTTTTTTTTTTTTTTTTTTTTTGAGGTACTGGGGCTTGAACTCTGGGCCCTCGAGCCACTCCACTGCCCTATTTTTGTGATTTTGTGATGGATATTTTCAAGATAAGGCCTCATAAACTATTTGCCTGGGCTGTATTCGAACTACAATCTTCCTGATCTCTGTCACCTAAGTAGCTAGGTTTACAGGTGTGAGCCACTGGCACCTAGTTTGTCTTTGACATCTTGATAAGGATTTGCATTGAGGTTTACTAATTATTTGGGAGTAATATGGGCATTTTAACAATGATTCTTTCAATCTACAAACATAGCTTGTCTCTCTACCTTTTTGTGTCTTTTTCAATTTCATCCATCAGTGTTATATAATTTTCATTGTAGAACTATTTCTGTTATTAAATTTATTCCTAGGTTTGTGGAAGTTTTTTTTACTGTTTTTGTTTTTTAGCTGTTGTAAATGAGATTGCTTTCTAAATTTCTATTTAGATAATTTGCTGTTGGAATATAGTTAATACTGTTGTTTGTTTTGTGTCCTGCAACTTTGCTAAATTCATTTATTAGTTCTAAAGGCTATTATTGGTGGAGATTTTGGGTTTTCTATACATAAGGTCATGTCATCTGCAAATGGACATTTTGACTTCCTCTTTCTCATTTTAGATGGCCTGTATTTCGGTCTCTTGACTAGTTGCTCTGGCTATGACTTACAGAATTATGTGCAAAAAAGTGGTGAAAGTGGGAATCCTTGTTACTTTATAGATAGATAGAGTGATAAAGAGGTAGATAGATATAAGCATAATATATATCTTTTATATATACACACACACATATATATATATATACCCCACATATGTATGGATAAAAACATGATATATATATATATATATATATATATATATATATATATATATACCGTTATATGAATATATTTATATACATATATACCATATTTTCTTTATCCACTTATCAGTTGATGGTAACTTAGACTGCCTGCATGATTCAGCTATGATGAATGATGCTGCCATAAACATGGGTGTGCAGGTGTCTCTGTTGTATGCTGACTTACATTCCTTCAGATACAAGCCTAGGCTGTGCTTAGATCTTTATTTCTTCTACCAATATTGAGTTTGGTTTGTTCTTGTTTTTCCAGTTCTTTGAGCTCTTTGTACTTTTTGATGTATGCTTTGGTTGCTATAAGCTTTCCTCTTAGCAATGTTTTTGCTGTATCCCATAGGTCTTATATATTGTGTCTCCATTTTTATTTGTTTCAAGAATTTTTAAATTTTTCTTGTGGATTCCTTCCTTGATAAATTGGTTGTTCTATGATAAACTGACAAATTAACATATATTCACATAGTCTCCAAGGATTTTCTTATTGATTTCTAGTGGGATTTTTTTGTCTTGTGATTTTTTTTGTCTTGATCTGTTTTCAGTTGTTTAAAATTTTTTGATTTGTTCTGTGGGCTGTCAAGTGATCTATCATTGAGAAGGCCTGTGTGCTAATGAGAAAAGTGCATATTCTACAGTTGTTGGAGTGTTATATAAATGTGTATTTGGTCCATTTGGTTTAGGATACAACTTAAGTCTCCTATTTATTGGTTGATTTTTCTGTCTGGATAATCTATCCTTTGCCAAATGTGTAGTTTTGAAGTCCAAACTAATATTGTACTGGAGTCTATGTCTCCTTAAGGTCCATTAATATTGCTTTATATATGAATGATCCTATAGTGGATACACATATATTTGGAATTGTTACTGCTTCTTTCTAAGTTGACCTCTTTAGGATTATTCTTCCTTGTCTTCTTTGACTTCTTCTGATTTAAACTATTTCATGTAGTATGGCTACTCCTCCATTCTTTTTGAAAACATTTGTGTATCATGCTCTATTCCACCCCTTTACTTTCAGCCCATGTGTCCTCTATTGTAAGCAATACACAGTTGGGTCTTGTATTTCTTTTTAATCTATTCAGTCACTCTGTCTTTCAATTGGAGAACTTAGTCTATTTACATTCAAGGTAAGTATTGATAGGTAAGGTCTATATCCATTTTGTAACTTTTCTGTTCTAGTTCTGTTGTAATTCTTTTTATCCTCTCCTATAGTTTCCTTTATTGATTTAGTTCAATAGTATGTTTTGATCCCTTGCTTACTGTTTTCAGTTTGTCTTTTATACTTTGTAGTTACCATAAGGCTTACAATAAAGTCTTTTAATTATGACAAGCTATTTTGAAATGATAGTAACTCAACATGATGATAAAATTAAGAATAGTAGCAAAGAAAGAACAAGAGAAAATATACCAAATAAATTATATATAATAAATACATACATTATATAATGATAAGTACTGAGTGCTGCCAGACACAGTAACTCATGCTTTTAATCACAGCTACTCATGAGGCAGAGATCAGGAGGATCACAATCTGAGGCCAGCTTGGGGAAAATATTCACAAGACCTCCACACAATCTCTATCAGTAGCTGCATGTGGTAGTACATGCCTGTCATCCCAACTATGCAGGAGGCACAGATAGGATTGTGGTCCAGGCCCAGGCAAAATGCGAGACCTTACTTGAATAATAACTAAAACACAAAAAGAGCTAAGGGCTGGGTCAAGTAGTAGAATGCCTGCCTAGCAGGTACAGGCCCTGAGTTCAAATTTGAGCAACACCAAAAAGATGTGTGGTGTTTATTTTATAAAATAAATATATAATTATATAATAAGTATATATAATGTATAATATTACACTTGTACTCCATTTCTCCCCATGGTTTGTTTTTGATATTCAATTTCTGTATTGATTTTCTGTATTGTCTATCTCTTAACATACAGTGTAGTTATTTGTTTTGCATTTTAGTCTTTCAAGATGTGAATATTTTACACACCATGTTTAAAATATCAGCATTCTCAATTTGTCTGCATAGTTATTTTATTTGTTTATTTATGTTTTGAAGTACTGGGGTTTGAACTCAGGACCTACACCTTAAGCCACTCTACCAGCCCCATTTTTTTTTTTTTGTGAAGTTTTTTCAAGATAGGTTCTCATAGAACCATGTGCCTGGGCTGGCTTTGAACCACGATCTCCTGATCTCTGCCTCTTGAGGTGCTAGCATTACAGGCATGAGCCACAGCTCCTAGCAGTGCATGGTTATTCTTACAAGTGAACTTTATACCTTCCTGTGGTATTTTTTTCTCATACATTGGTCTCTTTCAGTTTGAACAACTTTCTTTATATGACAAGTCTGGTGGAAATATGTTCTCTCAGCTTTTATTTGTCTGGAAATGTCTTTGACTCTCCTTAATTTCTAAAGGATAGTTTTGCTGGACCTACTATTCTCAATTGAGGGCTTTTCTCCTTCAGTACTGCAAAACTCTCATGACAATTTCTCCTGGCTTATAAGATTTCAGTGGAGAAGTGTGCCATCAACCCAACGTGTTATTTCTTTTCTCTTGTAGGCTTGAGAATATCTTTATCTGTGACCTTTGAGAGGCTTATTATAACATGCCTTGGTGTAGATTTGGTTGAGTTAAATCTGGTGAGCTTTGACCTTCTCTTACCTAGATAGCTTTATCCTTCTGTAGGTGTGTGAAGGTTTCTGTTGTTATTTCTTTGGGTGAACTTTCTACCCCTTTGGCATGTTCTCAGGTCCTTCTTCAACCTCTGTAACTGGACTATATGATCTTTTAATAATGCTTCAAAATTGTCATAAGCCTTCTTCGTTCCTCTTCATTTGTTTTTCTCTTTTTCTCTACTATCTATATATTTCCAAATATTTGTCTACGAGCTCACTAACTCTTGTATTGGTGTATCCTGCTTTTCATTCCTTCTTTTGTGTTTTTAATTTTGCTGAGCACATTTGTCAGCTCAAGAATTTGTTTCTTTTTTGTTCTCATTTCCTTTTTTCATTTTCTCTATTAGAAAACTGAAGTGTTTCTTTGTGTTTTCTTCAAACTCATTGAGTTTCCTAAAAGCAGCTGTTTTAAATTCTGAGTTCTCTCTCAGGATCACTACCTGGAAGTTTCTAGCATGCTATTTTGAGTATTTGGTGATGTCATGGTTTTCTGAAAGCTCTTGATGCTTATTGGTATACCGTGTCATTTAGACATTGAAGGATTAAGTATTCATTCCAGTGTTCTTAGCCTGATTTTGTTTGTGTCTGCCTCTTCAGAAAGTCTCAGCAGGATGCTTATGTTCTCTGAGCCTGTAGTCACTTCCACTAGTTCAGCACTGGATGTTGGCCAGGTCCAAGTTTTCTAGGAGACTTCAGTTGGTATGTTGTCACTGTTTCAGTCCTAGCAAGCAATTCAAGCCCAGATTTTTTTTCCAGCTACACTGTTAGTGTGTTGTCCCCTCTGCTCCTGCCAAAAAAAAGAAAAAAAAAAAAGGAGTGGACCTAGAAGAGTGTCTGCCCTCCATAAGCCACTCCTTAAGGCTAGGAGGTAGACCCAGATGCCTCCCCTCTGTTACCTTCTGATGGTCAGGCATTGCATGATTCTGCTCTATTGGACAGTTTGTGAGGATGAGCCAGGCCTAGGCTTCTTTGTCATACCTGTGGCTATCAGTGCTACCAAGTTGGGTCACTACAATTTGTCCCACTAAGATTAGCACAACACAGAGGTAGGACTAAGGCTTGCAGTTGGAAGGGTAACACAGATAACTCTTTCCTTCCTGCCTACCTCAATATATCTTTTTTGTTTTGTTATAGTAAAAGCAGGTACTAAGGTGTCTCACTGAATTTTCTTAGTTCTTGTGAAATCAGTTTGCTGGGTGAATAGCTGTTCAAATTGGTGTGTCTGTGGGGAGACAATCACCAGATGATCTTGGCTGCCAATTTATCTGAACCCAGAGTGAATTTCTATTGGTTTGATCATTTGTTTTTGTTTTGGTTTGGTTTTTTTCAAAATTGTTCTTTAGAACATTGTAAGCTCCTAATGTTCATGTAAAAATAATTTATGCAGCATTTGTCATTTATCAGGCACTCAGTAAATGATTGCTCTATTATATTGAGACCCAGGTACTCAAGTATTTTGAAGTAAGAGATTGTTTTCCTTCAAAAATGATGGCAGGGCTATTTGTAGGTGTGTCCATCAGCTTTCTATCACTATGACAAAACACATGAGATAATAAGCTTACAAAGAGAAAAGGTTTATTTTGTCTAGTGATTTCAGTGAGTCAAGTCCATGAGTACTTGGGTCTTTGGCAATGCACATGCTGGATCAAGATTTCTACCATGTGGCATCCAGGGAGCACAGAGAAAGAAATGTGGTAGAGTTCCAATGTTGCTTTCAAGGTCATACCCCCAGGCCTAACTTTTCTTTCCACTAGGCACTCCTAAAATTTCCACCACCTCCTAGTACTGCCTGTCACAGCTTATGGTCAAAGCCTAAAGTGTCCAACACATGGGCCTTTGCAGGACATTCAAAATCCAAAGCAGAGTAGTCAGTTTTGTTCATTTCTGAACCCTGATGCTCAAAAAATATTAAATGAAAATTCTTAACCACCATTGCACTTCTTCCTGCATAATCACTCTCATAAAAACTCATATCTTGCACTAAGAGCAGATTTTAGTTTGCCAAATATATTCATCATATTCGACATCATATTATTTACTCACAAAAACAAAGAGAAAGGTAGATGTTCAAAGAAGTCGAAGAATCACTCAAAGTCCTGTACTAGTGACTAGGATACAATTCTCTCTTTCATCGTCCCATATCCAATATGTTTCTGCTAAATACATGGGTTAATGCCATCCTCAGGGCTAGAGCTCAAAAAAAGATGAAGCCTAGATAATTCCCTCTGCCTTTGGATCCTTTCCCCTTTATTTTGCTTTGACTTTGAATCTCCTACAAACCTACAATGTAATTTGTATTTCCTCAGTATCTCCTTATAATCAATCATTGTCAGCATTTTTATCTTCACATAGTCCAAAAGATAAGGACTTTTCTGTAATTCTAGTCAGACTAAGTTTTTAAAATGAGATTCTACAATGCTACCTGATCACTATGATATAGGCAGTAAAGAACCTCAAAAGCTGGGTACCAGTAGCTCATGCCTGTAATTGTAGCTACTTGAGAGGTTGAGAAGGGGAAGATTGTGGTTTGAGGTCAGCTTGGATAAAAAAATATCTGCAATACCCCATCTCAATGGAAAAAAGCTGGGCATTGTAGCACATGATGTCATCCCAGTGATGGCAGGAAGCTTAAAATAAGAGTATAGTGGTTCAATCTTGGTTTTCTGCCAATCTTGGAAAAAAACAAGACCCAACTCCAAAATAACCAGAAGCATGGCTCAAGCACTAGAATGCCTGCCTCGCAAGTGTGAAGCCCTTAGTTCAAACCTTCGTACTACCCCCCACCAAAAAAAAATCTACCCTCAGGAGAGCAATTGTTCCTATAGCAATCAAATATTTAAACCACTCAAAACATGATTTTCTGCAATGTTTTTTGAGCATTTTCTTTAAGCTTCTGCCATGTTTAGTCACTTACACCAGTGGAAAATCCATCCCACATCTAGACAAATTTTGTCTGGGTATGTATTATGCTTAATTTATCATATGTTCCTATCCTCTGTGGAAATGAAAGGCATCTGTTCCTTTTCTTCTTATTACTTAAAAACTAATTAAAGGTATGGTCTCCTCATATTTGCCTCTCCCCAACCATTACAAGTAAACTTGAAGAAAACAATAAGTATCTAGGCTATTGGAGTTAGAGGCATTGGGAGGATAGCATCTTCTCTTGCTTTTGAAGTACTTGTTTTGATTATTCTTTTAGTGTTTTCCATAGGCAGGTCATAAAATTTGACTTTGATTTTCACTGATGCTGTCAGTAGGAAAAGATGTTAAAGTTTTGGTGATCAGAGAACACAAGACATGTACTGCTTATTATCAGTCTGCTCTCTCACTTTGGGGCACGGTTGAATGGTACAGACCATCTATACCGGCCCCCACAAAGGAGTTATGTCACTGTTGAATTTCACAACAGGCAGAAAGAAGGAAAATCATCCAGGTGCCATCCCAGGGCCACTGTCATTTGCTTAAGACCCTGTTTCCCCTCAAAATGGGGAAGTAAAAGCCCACAAAGGTAAGAAAATAGTAGGAATGGGAATTGCTGATCTCTACAATCTAATACACTGATTTCCAGTCTTCCCCATCCACTGCCAAATCTGAAAACAGGGCTTTTACCCAATCCTGAGATCCCATAGCCTCTACCCCAGTCCTTAGTTTCTGCTCTCCTTACCAGCTCTTTTCTTGACTAGCTTATCCTGGCTTATACTGCTGGCTTACAGCTCTTTTTCCATCAATTAAAGGAGATTAGGTCCTCAATGGTCTCTGAGGACCAAGAAGGCATCCAAAGGAAGCAAACCTGTAGATGGTTTCCATGGAGCTTTCCAGCCCGGAGGTACAGAGGATAACTTTATTTCTGAAACACTTCAATTACCATAATATCTCATTAATACACTACTCAAAGTAATAACCACAATTGTTTCTGATTTTCTATGCAAACAATAGATGAATTTCACTGATCTGAAAGTGAGCAGGAAGTTAGGAACAGGAAAAGATGACTCCCACCACCACCACCCCCTTTCCTTAGAAATGACAGGAACATCCTCAAGAAAAATTTTGACATTTTTCTTTAAGATTGTGTTAACTTTTTACCTTTATTATAAAATACAGAACACATAGCCATAAAAAACAAAGGCAAGGACTACTAAGGACAACAAAGAGAACTTTGCCAGCTATCCCAGGAGATCTTCCATATGGTCTTTCCTGACCGCCACCAAAGGCAACCACTATCCTGACAGTTATAGTAATCTCTTCCTTACATTTCTTTATACAGTAGAACCTTGGTATCTGTGAGTATACTGTTCCACCATTAAGGGAAAACCACACATGCTCAGGGTACATAGATTTTAACACTGTACTGTGGGAGCCTGATTCATTTTTTTCATAACACTACCTGACTTTAGTTAAAGATGTGCCGCTTCTCAACAGATCTCACACTTTCACTTTATCACTAAGTACATTAAATTTACCTTGCTTTATGGGCACTATATGCTTTGGGGAGGCATATTTTCATGAAATTAAGGGCAGGAAAATGCTAAGCAGATCACACAATGATTTAAATGCAACTGTTGATAGCAAGGGACTGAGAGCTTCTCTGCATTAAGCAAGTTAAATAATGTGCATGTGGGAATTAAAAATTTGATTTTGAAATTTTATTTATTTATTTTTTAATCATAGTTGTGTAATAAATTCACAAATAAGGTGGACCTACTGTAGTTTTCATACCCAGGATTGGATCCTTAGAGACTATTCTTTTCTTTTGCCCCCCTTCTTTTTAATTTGATGTCTAAGCCCTTTTAATTTACAGGTTCCTTCCCCATCTCTTTGTTCTCTCTACAGTTTGTCTTTTTGCAGAATGTGATTACTGGATTATAGAGTCTCCAATAGCCTGGAGTTCTGTGATGGTGAACAGACCTAGTATGTATTCAACATATCCCTATGAGTTCCAGAAAATTAGCTGTCAGGTCCAGAACCTTGACTCAAGTTGCATCCCTGAGACCATTGGGAGTATCAGTATGAAGGCTTCATAGGGGTCAGGGTGTTCCTGCTCCTTCTCTGTCCTCCTTGCTTCTCTTCCACATGGACACCGGTTACACAAAGACCTCATGACTACTTATCATCTCCTACATTCTTGAATATACAATTCGAGCACCTATCTTGACATGTGTTTCAATGATGTTTTCCTTGTGTTTTTGGTTTTACTAAGTATTTACTGTGTACTTACTGTCTGTATGTGGATTTGAGAAGATTCAAAAGTGAGCCTGCCATGTCTGGGCTATCTTCCTAGAATTCTGTTAGTGTGATCTCTTTTATCCTGTTGAATGCATTTTTTAAGAGATGGATTCTTGAATTTTTAATGAGGAAAATACTTAGTACTCAGAAAAATCACTTTACTAGCAACTTTTGGAGAGCAGGTTTATTCTCTTATTGAGAGATACTTAATCTGGTTTTTTATCATTCCACAGTTAAATTGCTGCTAGGACCCTGTTTTAGCACTGCATTCATTCTTAGTTTTATACAGAAAATCAATTGAGTTGCTAATAATGTAGTCCAGATCTGTAACCATCCCCCCACCTGAAGCCCCTTCACATGGATACTGACATGAAGTACCTTTATCAAGATAGACCTCCTTGGAAGCTCACTCCCAAGCATGACTTTTTACTACTTGACTTTTAAATGCAGGTTTCAACTGTCTTCATAACCAAATCTAAGAGTTGATTGTCACTTATTCACAAACTCTTCAATCTCCTTGGTCCACAAATGCTTAATATCCAGGCTTTCAGGCCTGTGATCTTCCTGGTGCTTTAACCCTCAAATTATGAGGCCTCCCAAGTAGCTGAGATTATAGGTATAAGCCACTATGCCTGGTGAAATCCAATTCCAATTTTGATTTCAGAAAATAAGAGGCCAGTCCTGTGAAGGCAAAATTCTCCTTCTGTGTTTTTGTCTTTGAAGTCCTCTTTCTTCCTGAGAGCATGTTGATTCTGGCGGCATGAAGTTTCCATCTCAAGTGTCCTGGAGGCCTATAGTTGCCCAGATATGTTGTTATTCTGAGAGGCCATTGAAGAAGAATGTTGTCATAATTGCGTGAAAAAAAAATTTTCTAAATGGAGTCTTCCCTATGTTTAAAAAAATGTAGGCAAAATCCTAATAAGTGGTCTGGACTCAGCCTTATTCACTTTGTTGTAATTTCCTCATCTCCAAACTATGGTGCATTTAGCAAGGGGACCTTTTCAAGTGCTTGCTCCTAGCTAGGGGTTAGGATTTCTGGATTGAAACACCACAACAGCACCCTTGGCTTAGTGAAGCTGGGGAGGGCAGCTGAAGAGTGGCCTTGGCTGCAGGGTGAAGAGAGTCAAACAATCAGTGACTATGTAGCCAGGCATTACCTTTGGTCCTGGTCTGCATCAAACAGCCAAGATCCAAGAAAGGTCAATGTCTGGGATATGGCAGCTTCAACAGGATCACTGAAATTGGTCTTAGAGTTTCAATTCTGGGACCAAGTCCTCTGAAAAGCTCACCCCAGCACCCTGAGCCGATCCTTCACTGGTCAGTTATGTACTCCTCCTTTGCTATCGTTTCACACTGACCCACCGGATTTTAGTTCCCTGTGTACAACTCTGCCCTTCCTTGAGCCTATGAACTCTTTTTGTGTCATGAGCTTATGAAATTTTTGTGTCTTGCTTGGCCGGATCCCATGGGGCTAGCCACATATTTCCCAACCATGGTTGCATACTCAAAAACACCTGCAAAACTTTAAAAAAGTAAAGATGCTGGAGCTCTGCTCCAGAAATGCTGATGTAATTGGCCTGAGATAGGGCCCACATTTATGTTTTAAAATTCCTCAGGCGTTTCTAATATACAGTGAGGGTCATGAATCACCAACCTAAACAATTTTTAGTGTCTGAGATGTAAGTGCCTAGTAAATGTTTGATGGATCCTAATGAATAAATGAATGACTGAGTCCTGGATTCAATACACTAGAATGTAGCTCTGACAAGAAAGAAACTAGCCAAACCCATGGCTCAAATGCTTTGCTAGCAATGTGCTCCTTTTCTTTCTTAACAGGCAAAATTCATGAACATTCTCCCCGGCATAAACATTATTCATGGACATTAGGCAACTGCTGCCTGTAACTCTTGATAACATGTCTTTGCAGACAGGAAGCATAAACTAGGGCCAGCTGTCAGACCCTGGGCAGCACAGTCTGTTTCTGCCACTGTTGAAAAGCAAAAATCATCTGTGTGTGAAAAACACTGCACAGCATTGCTAGGTTCCCTGTTTTATAGGGAAATAAAAATCTGTCTTTGACTAGTGGTTTGCTTTTTTTTTTTAAATCATAAAAGACTATCATTTATTAAGTAAATATTCTGTTTGCAACTGTATTGAGGTCTTCCTACAGTCTACATTACATTTCTCTGAGAGGTGAATCATCTCCTCTGTCTTCAGGACACATCTGAGCAAGAATTCAAGAGTTGGAATTTTATACAGAATAACTGAGAATGTGACATGAGACCCTGTGTAAAGTTTTGCATAGCTTCACAGGCACATTTCGAATTTGAAGAAATTTGTTTTAAAACCAACCTAAAAATTCATGTGTTCCATATTTGATTAGCAGACAATTTCAAAGATTGTATGCCACTAAAAGATAAATGAACCCAGGGAACCATTTATGGAAATCTGAAGGGTTAAACTTGCCATTTTATCAACTTTAAATAAAAACAAACCTCTAAGCCCCAAGGTGCAGAAATGATTGCCAAAGGCTGTAGCTAATAAATGGGAGAGCCAGGATTCAAACCCAGGTCTTTCTGATTATAAAATCAATTTCTTTTAGTAGAGTTATTTATCTATATGTTTTATTCTGCTTCTCTGGAGGTAGGGAACATCACAATGCACTCATTTAGGATTTTTTTTTCTATTTCCCACAAAAGTGGTAGGTTCACTATAATAATAAACAGATGAAGAAATTGTGCTTATTTCATTGAGTCTTAGTCTGTTTTTAAATATCCCAGACTCCAAAATCTTATAGTGCTATGTAATAATTCAATAAATAAAATAGACTAATAAAGGTCAAAAGAAATAGAAAGAGAGTTTTTTAGGTATGGTCTTTATGTTCACAGTGTCCCTGGGAAGTAGAGTCCGTTCTAGTCTCTATTTCTCTTCTGACAAACGTTACTCCTTCTGTCGATTACAATTCCTTTATCTTGTATGCTGTCCTTGCTGAATTATGTCGAATTAGACTAGCTCTTGATAAAAGGTCAGAGCAGTGTATTAGCATGCCCCATTGCTCTTCCTGGAGAGGAATTAATTTGTGCATGTCCACTTCCTGCAGCGTATCTGCTTCAAAGTCACGGCAAGAGTAACATTTTACTCTTTCAACATTAGCTTCTCATTTTTCTGACTTTTTTCAAGGAATTCTGGGCATTAAGTGGCCTCTCAGCCACATGCTTTGAATCTGGGACCCACTGCTGATTACTGATATAATCTTTTGGATTCATTTGCATTGTTATCCAGGACAAAGCTGCTCTCCTTTTTTTCTTTTTTAAATGGCTTTTGATTGCTGCTGCTTGAGCATTCTGCCTGGTGAGCACTGCTGATTGATTACTGGAGGGAAGTCAGCTCTGTCTTCTACCATCACCTATGTACCTATTATCCGATCACTGTGGACACTGCTCCATTTACCCATCAATGCACATTACCAATTTTCCTCGCAACACTGTTCAATTACTTGCTCACACGCTGCATTCAGCAATTTGAACATGGTATCTGCTAGGCAGGGTGGATAACATGCTGGTCAAAATGACTGAGCCACAGTAGTGAAGTGTGTATTCCTGTAGGTGAGGAAAGCAAGGGTTCAGTGTCAATGCAATGATCTTGTCATCTCTACTTTCCAGGTCTCATTGCTGACTTTTTTTCTTTTTGTATATTCACACATTTTAATGCACAATGGTAGCTGCTCATTAAATAATTCAAATAACATGAAAGTGTGTGATGGAAGAGCTACTACAGTCCATCAGCAGCATCTTCATTATATTGTTTTATATTTATCTTCCCAAACTTCAGTCACACATGTGCAAAACTTAGTTTCTTTCTTCCCATGAAAACTGGGTAATATGTATACCATTGTTTTGATTTTTTTGTACCTTGCGTCATCTCTTATATGCAGACTTCCTTCACTCTTTTAGTGTGGATTCATACTATTTCATAAGAAATATGGTGTATTCCCGCATTTTATTACATATAGGTGTCTACTTATTTAATAATTATAAACATGTTAGTTATAGGTCTTCATATATTCAGGCAAGTATTTCTATAAGATAGATTCATAGAAAATAAGTTGTTAGGTCAAGGAGGAGGAATAGTTTAATACTTTAATAAACCATCATCATCATAATAGCTAACTTTCTATACGTGATGTATTTTTATAAGTTCTTTATTGGTAATAACTCTAGTTTTTACAACAATTGAGTGAGGCAGGTACTATTATTCATATTTTACAGAGGAATTGCAGCAAAGACATATTAAGTACCTTGTGCAAGGTCCCAGCTAATACATGATGGAGCCTAGCTGGTTCACAGTCTGTGCTCTTACTTTCTATGCATACTGCTTCATGATGGTACAGCAATCTGTAAAACTTGTTTTCTATCTTAACAATTTTTGATCTTTTACCAATTATCCCACCAACATCTCCAAGTGGATATTAAAATTTAAAGACCAATATGCTTTTTAAAATTTAACATTGAAACTATTTTAACCTTAGTGTAAATTCATGATACAAGAAAATGTGATCTGTAGGGAAGAAGCAGGAATACACAAGGAGGCAGAATGTTAAGTGACAACATGGGTGGTCTGGGTCAGAACACAGCAGGCCAGGCTCCATGTGGTAGTGAATGATGTAGGATGGAGTGACTGCAAAAGGAATGGAGAGATGGCAGAACACAGAGGAATTAATGGAAGGATCGTGGAAAGCAGCCTTATTGGGTAGAGTGAGAAATGATCTTAGGTAAATTTGATGGAGAAATAACTTCTAAAATCTAGCATTAGAGAATCTTTCATTTTCCCTTAGGCAGAAGCCCTTAGTTTAAGGAAGAGAAGTATATTAACAGGATGGGATTTGTATCTTGGGAAATTTAGTCCTGCTGCATTATATAGGATACAGTAGAAGTGGCTGAGAGCAAAGCAATCTCTTGCAAGGTGGCATAAATATCTAGAGATGACATGATATGGGTCTAAACTAAGCAAATAGAAGGAACAGAGAGGCAGGTGTGTAATCCCACTACTTTGGAGGCAGAGATAGGAGGATCAGAGTTTGAGGACAGTGTGGCCAAAAATGTGCGGCCCTATCTGAATCAAAAAGAACTGAGGGCAGGCTCAAGTGGTAGCAAGTAAGAGACCCTGAATTCAAGCCTCAGAGCTATAAAAATTAAAATTAAGAAAAAAATTTAAAAAGACAACAGGATGTACAGATAGAAAGTGAATCAAATAAGCTAGATAAAGAATAATGGATAAGATTCATTTTCTGGCTAGGATTGCCAAATAAAAGCAGGTGACAAATTCCATGGGGTTTATAAAGATGTGAAATTGAATAGTAGAAAGAATAATAAATACCACCAAGTTGGAAGTGGGGAAGTTGAGAACTGGAAGTGCTTTGAGAATATCAATTGATTGTTTGGACTTGAAGTTAAGCTAAGAGGAAAACATCAAGCAAAGAGAGCAATTCGACAGTTAGAAATTATTTGAATAATTAGGGTATGGACTAGAAATACATATTTTAAAGAATTGATAGGATAAACATGGAAGCTGAAACTATAAAATGGAAAAGAGTATAGCAAAGGAGAACAGAGAGCCAAGAATTGAAATTTGTTGGCATCACCTAAAAAAACCAAAAGACAGAGGTGAGACAGAGAGAAGAGAGTAAAGGAAGTCGGGAGGAAAAGGACTGCATGAAGGTAGCCAACCATGTGAAAGCCATAACGTGACAGACAACAAGGAACTGGGATGAATACATTTATAAGTATACATATATATATTTTAAATTTTCATATATGTGTAAAGTTAAAAAGCAATCACTGAAAACTATCAAAATTTCAGAAGACTCCTGCCACAAGATGAGGAAAGATAGAAGTGTAGATATGGACATACATTCAAGAACACTGATGACTAAATGTGAAAAATGAAATAACATCTAAAGTCAGAACATTAATTCATAGATTGGTTAAGTTTTAAAAAATAGTTCCAAGGTAGTCTGGAGGAACTTTCAAGAATCCTTAAAAATTTAGCTGCTTTTTTTTTTTAATCACTTTATCAACTCTTCTGAAATAGTATACATATATATTGTTTCAAACTTCTGCGGTTAGTCTTTACTGATAACTTTTATGTTTCAGGCAATATTAAACTATCTGACATGGTTTTAAAATGTTTTAACTGGATTTCTTTTATTTTTATTATAAAGGTATATATGCATATTGGAAAACAATAGGAAACATAAGTATTAAAAAAGGGAAAGACTTCTCCCAAATTGAGCTTTTCTTATAATTTTATCTCATAACTTGAATATTCCAGATTTATACACAATTATGTAGCCCTTATATTAAGTGTTTCTGCATAAGCATTTCACAGGATATTACTTACTGTTAAATATTATGTTTATAATTGTTATATACACTCACATGGATATTTCACAATTGAGTTCTTGTTTAAGAAGTGCTTACATTTTCTCTTTTTTCAATGATCATTTTAAATAACACAATTTTTATAAAATTTTCTGTATCTAAAATTATATTTTTAATAAAATTCTGCATCTTAATTCTGTCTCTAAAATTCTGATAAATTGAAGAGTTAATTTTTGGTACATGCTCGATGGTAAGGATGTAAAATCAAACTTCTTTCCCTGAAATAGTAGCCAGTTCTCCCAGGACTGTTTACTGAATCATCCTGCTCTTTCTCAATCACTATCCTAAGTACACTGCAATTCTGATAGGGACCATGTGATTCTAATCTATCTGACCATTTATAATCCAGGATCAGACTAATTATTTTTGTTTAACAAACTCCTTTTGTTAAACTCATTTTGTTAAAATGCTTCTTTTAAGTAATTTCTTATTTACTATTTTGTAGGGTTTTTTGGCCATACTGGGGTTTTGAACTAAGGACCTTGGCTTGCTAGGCAGAAGTTCTACCACTTGAGCCAGGCCCTCAGTCCTTTTTATTTTCCACATAGGGTCTTGTGTTTATGCCAGGGCTGGCCAGACTGCAGTGTTCATATTTACACTCTACATAGCTGGGATGACAGGCATGAGCCAACACACTCAGTTTTCACTGGTTGAGGTAGGGTATCACACAAACCTTCGGCCTGGCCTGGAACTGCTATCCTCATGACTGCTGCCTCTCCAGTAGTTAGGATGACAGGTATGAGCAACCACACTGGCTCTGCTCAATAATTTTTTAGTGTTCTTAGGTAATTTACTAAGATGTGCTTTTAATATGCTCTTAGTTGCTATTATCAATGGATTTAAAAATTAGCTTTGGAGGAAAAAGATTCATTTTTTTTCCTGGTACCTAAAAATATTAAAAATTGTGCATATTAATGGTGTATGCTACAGTGTTCAGCACATATATACATTGCATAATGTTTAAATCAGCTCAAATATATCTCCTCAAACATTTTTCAGTTCTCTGTGGTGAACATTTTCAAAATTCTATCTTCTAGCTCTTTGGAGTATACAGTACATTACCTATAAATACCCTTCTATGCAATAGCATACCACAACTTCTTACTCATACCTGACTTTAATTTCTTACCCATTGATCAGACCTTTGCCCACACACCATACTCTTCCTGGCCTCTGGTAACCTCCAAGCTACTCTCAATTTTTATGAGATCAGCGTTTTTAGATTTCACATATGACTGAGGACATGAGATACTGTGTTTTTGTACCTGGCTTATGACACTCAACATCATGATGTCCAGTTCCATCCATGTTGTCCCAAATAACAACATTTCACACATTTTTGGCTGAGTAGCATTCCACTCTGCGTTTGTACCCCACTTTCTCTATCATCAGTCGATGGATCCCTGGGTTGTTTTCATTTCTTGGCTATTGTGAATAGCACTGAAATGTACTTGGGAGTGCAGGTACCTTCTCATTTCCTTCGGATATTTGCCAACTTTGTTGATTATTTCCTTTGCTGTGCAGAAGCATTTTAGTTTTGATGTGATTTCATTTGTCTGCTCTTGTTTCATGTACTTTTGAGCTCTTGTCCAAAATAACCTTTGCCCATCCCAGTGTCCTGAAGCATTTTCCTTTAGTAATTTCTGATCTTATATTTTCTCCCCATTTTGAATTAATTTTTGTAATCATTGAGAAATAACAGCCAAGTTCATTTTTCTGTGTGTGGATATCTAATTGTCCCAGCACCATTTATTGGCAAGATGTCCTTTCTCCACTGTAGGTTCTTCACACCTTTGTTGAAAATCAGTTGCCTATGGACACATGGATTTATATCTAGGCATTCTACTTGCTCCAGTTTGTGTGTCTGTTTTATTGTCAGTTTTATTCTGTTTTAATTACTAGTTTTCAAAGTATATTTTGAAGTCATGTGAATAATGCCTTCTGCTGTTTTTGTTGACAATAGCTTTGGCCGTTCTAGGTTTTGTGTGCATGTGTGGAGTTTCCAATAAATTTTAGGAATGCTTTTTCTAATACTGTGAAGTATTTCTTTTTATTTTGATAGGGATCTCATTGAATCTGTAAATAGTTTTGGGTACTATGAACATTTTAACAGTACTGATTATTCCTATGCAGAATGTTTTTCTACATTTTTGAGGCCTCTTCTGTTTTCTTATTAATGTTTCATAATTTTCATTGGCAATCTTTTACCTCTTGGTTAGATTTATTCCTTAATATTTTAATTTTTGCAGCTATTGTCAATGTGATTTCCTGATTTTGATTTCAGATAATTCACTGTTGGCATATAGCAACACTACAGAATTTTGTAGGTTGACTTTTAATCTTGCAAATTTGCAGAATCATTAATTCTAATAGACTTTGGTATACTTTGAGATTTTTCTATACACAAGATCATGTCATCTGAAAACAGTGACAAGTTTACTTCTTCTAAACTTGTATGCTCTTTATTTCTGTCTCTTCCTGATTCCACTGGCCAAGATTTCCAACACTATGTTGAATAACAGTGGTGAAAGTGGGCATCTGTCTTCTTTAAAAAGAAACATTCTGGGGAACAGCAGGGAGGGAGAAGGGGAGAGAGGGGACAAACAATGTATACACATATAAGTAAATGTAAAAACGATAAAAATAGAAAAAATATTTTAAAATAAAATTAAAAAGATACATTCTATTAGCATATATTAATTATAATTTTACAAGCGTGTTTCATTATGATATTTCCATATATGCATATGATGTATTTTGATCATACCATCCCATCTATTACTTACCCCAAATTTTTTTATAGTTTTAAATGTTTTTCATTACTATACTTCCACACATACTACTTTCTTTTTAATTTTTATTTTATTCATATGTGCATACAATGTTTGGGTCATTTCTCCCCCCTTACCCCACCTCTTCCCTTACCTCCCCCACCCCCTTCCTTTTCCCCCCACCCCCTCGCTACCCAGCAGAAACTATTTTTCCCTTATCTCTAATTTTGTTGAAGAGAGAGTATAAGCAATAATAGGAAGGAACAAGGGTTTTTGCTAGTTGAGATAAGGATAGCTATACAGGGAGTTGACTTGCATTGCTTTCCTGTACATGTGTGTTACCTTCTAAATTAATTTTTCTCAAACTAACCTTTTCTCTAGTTCCTGGTCTCCTTCTCCTATTGGCCTCAGTTGCTTTAAAGTATCTGCTTTAGTTTCTCTGTGTTGAGGGCAACAAATGCTATCTAGTTTTTTGGGTATCTTACCTATCCTCACCCCTCCCTTGTGTGCTCTCGCTTTTATCATGTGCTCATAGTCCAATCCCCTTGTTGTGTTTGCCCTTGATCTAATGTCCGCATATGAGGGAGAACATACGATTTTTGGTCTTTTGGGCCAGGCTAACCTCACTCAGAATAATATTCTCCAGTTCCATCCATTTACCTGGGAATGATAACATTTCATTCTTCTTCATGGCTGCATAAAATTGACAAGGAGAATTGATACTGGTTCTTCTTTGAGTTCATTTTTCTGAGTCTACCTTTCTGAGCCTTTGATCTCAGAAAATGGCCAACATTGAACAATTGACAAACTACAAATTCTCAGTGGGTCTTGTGATATTACACCTTCCCCCCAGAATTTTTCCCTCATCCGTACATCCCAGAATGCCCCAGAGACAGGTTGATGAATAGAAAGAATATGGGATTTAGTGAGGCTATAGAAACAGTAATACTCTGAGACACTTGGAAACCACACACACAGTTATTTTTCAGAGAGATTCATATGCTGACATTGTCTTCCAGCATCATAGTTCTGAGTTTGGTTCATAAGGCAGGAGAAACTGATATGCTTAAGTAATTCCTTAAACAGACAGAAAATTCATGTTCTTGACATATAAGGGAAGTAGCAAAACTGTATCATCTTTCCTAACCTCAGAATACCATATTCAGGAATGCCATGAGCACAAAGAATCCAGGGCAAGAGAAAAGCATCTAAAAATAGTCTGCCTGTTTCTGTTCTTTATAGCTACTGCTTTTCCTTTAGGTTCTATTTTCTTAGAAAGAGAGAGAAAAAGCGCAAGCAGGTGTATGAGTGTGTACTAACTTTTCCCTGTCAACTCATAATCCAACCTGCTACATTGCATATTTAGCTATAAACTGATTGTTATATTTGGCAAGTTCCCATGTTCTGTTCTGGTCCCATTCTGGAAACTCTTAGGATACATTTTATTTTTATTCTATTGTTGTACTGGGGGTACATTGTGACATTTACAAAAATTCTTACAATATCTCACAGCTGAATTCATCCTTCATCATTCTCCTTTATCCCCTCTTTCCTTCCTTCCTGGAACAGTTTCAACAGGTCTCTTCTTTAAACTTTGGTCTGGGATTAACTTTGATGGGAGAACTTTCATCACTGATTCAGTGTTGCTTCTTATTATTGATCTATTCAGATTTTCTGTTCCTTTATGATTCTGTCTCTGTATATGTCTAGGAATTATTTCATTTCTTCCAGATTACCAAATTTGTTGGCATATAGCTTTTCATCTTATCTAAAGATCTTTTGCACTTCTGTGATATCAGTTACTGTGCCTCTTTCATTTCTGGTTTTATTAATCTGAGTCTTTTTCTCCTTCTCTTAGTCTAGCCTAAGGATTTCCCTATTGTTTATATTTTCAGAGAATTAACACTTTGCTCCATTGATCTTGTCTGTTTGTTTTATTGATCTTTTCTGGTTTTTTAGACTGTTTGATTTATTTCTGCTATGAGCTTTAGTATTTTTCTTTTTACTTATTTTGGGTTTGATTTATTATTGAATTTTTTTTTAGTTCCTTTGTGCCAATAGATTATTTATTTGAGATCTTTCTACTTTTAAAAATATGGACATCAATTCCTTTAATATTCTTTCTTAGTACTGTTTTTTCTGTATGCCAAAGATTTTTGTGTTATGACTCCATTTTCATTTGTTTAAAGAAATTTAAATTTTTCCTTCTTGATTCCTGCCTTAATGTACTGATTTTTGAAAGTAAGTTGTTTAATTTCCATTTATTTGTATAGTTTCCAAAGCTTTTGTTACTGTCTTCTAGCCTATTCCATTGTTGTCAGAAAATATATTTGATACAATTACAGGTTTTTTAAAGTTTTGAAATATTTTATATCTGCCATATACTTTATCCTAGATAATATTCCATGTACTGATGAGGAAAAATGTATGTCTGGCAGCTTTGGATGGGATGTTCTGTAGATGTCTGTTTGGTCTAGGCTGTAATTTAACCCTGCCATTTGTTGATTTTTCTGTCTAATATGTCCATTGATAAAACTGTTGTGTTAAAACCTTTAGCTATCACTGTATTGGAGCCCATCTCTCCTTTAGGCCTATCAAATTGCTTTATATATTTGGGTACTCCAATGTGGATATATATAGAATTGTTATTTGCTCTTGCTGAGCTGATACCTGTTCTTACCTCTTTTTAGTGCTTTTGATTTTTTATCAAAATTCCTTTTTTATCTGATCTTTCTTTTTATCAAAAGTCCTTTTTTATCTGATCTTTCTCCTCCCTTTAGATCCTATTTGCATGGAGTGACTTATTTTTTTTCCTTCCCTTTCTGTCTATGTCCATAGGGCAAAGTGTCTTTAAGCGACCTATAATTGGGTCATATTAAAGTCAGTTCAGTCACTCTATAGCATTTAATTGGAGAATTTAATCCACTTACCCTCAAAGTAATTATTGATAGGTAAGCTCTCACTACAGCCATTGTGTAACTTCAATTGTAGTTTTATTGTTTCTTTCTTTTTTTCTACCTTGTCTTGACATATGATAAAGGCTATGTATGAAAAATCTAAAGCCAACATCATACTAAATGGGAATAAACTGAGGCCATTTTCTCCAATGGCAGGAATGAGACAAGGCTGTCCACTTTCCCCACTCTCACTCAATATGGTACTAGAATTCCTAGCCAGAGCAAGAAGACATGAGGAAAAAATAAAAGGAATTTAAATAGGAGAGAAAGAATAAACTACCCTACTTGCAGATGATATGATCTTATACCTAAAAGACTAGAAACCCCACCCAAAAACTCTTAGAAACCATAAACACTCTTGGCAAAGTAGCAGGATACAAAATCAATATAGAAAAATCAGTAGCTTTTCTATAAATCAACAATGAATGGACTGAGAAAGAAATCAGGGAAACAATTCCATTTACAATTGCCTAAAGCAACCTACCTGTTCAATGCAATCCTCATCAAAATTTCAAGGACTTTCATCGAAATAGAAAAATCTTAAGGAAGCACAAAAGACCTCAAATTGCAAAGGCAATTCTGAACAAAAGGATCAATGCTGGAGTATCACAGTACCCATCTTCAAACTATACTACAGAGTCATAGGAATAAAAACTGCATGGCACTGGCACAAAAACATACACAAAGATCATTGGAACAGAAGATCCAGACATAAATCCATGCAGTTACAACCATCTGATTTTCGACAAAAGAGCCCAAAACAAATGGTGGGGAAAGACAGCCTCTTCAACAAATAGTACTGGGAAAACTAGAAATCCATATGTAGGAGATGGAAATTTGATCCTGTCTTTCACTCTAGACCAATATCAATTCCAAGTGGATTAAAGACCTTAACATAAGGCCTGAAACTTTGAAACCACTACAGGAAAGAACAGGGGAAACTGGAACACACAGGCATGGCCAATGATTTCCTGAATAGAACTCCAATAGCCCAGTAATTAAGAGAAAGGATTGACAGATGGAATTGCATGGAACTAAAGGGTTCCTGCACAGCAAACAGTCACTTGACTTAAGACAGTCTACAGAATGGGAGAAAATCTTCACCAGATATTCATTTGATAAGAAACTAATAACCAGAATCTATGGGGAGCTCAAAACACTAAGCTCTCAAGGAATCAACAACCCAATGAAGAAATGGGCAGATGACATAAACAGACAATTTGCAAAGGAAGAGGCAGAAATGACCAATAAATACAACTTCCATAGCCATAAAATAAAGGCAAACCAAAACTGCATTAAGATTTCAAGTACCCCAGATAGAATGGCCATCTTCAAGAACACAAACAAGTATTAGCGAGGATGTGGTGAAACAGGAACCCTTATACACTGTTGGTGGGCATGGAAATTAGTGCAGTCATTTGGTGTATTTTTATTTATTTATTGCAGTATTGGGGTTTGAACTCAGCACCTACACTTTGAGCCACTCCACCAGCCCTTTTTTTGTGATGGGTATTTTCAAGATAGGGTCTCACAAACTATTTGCCTATGCTGGCTTTGAACTGAGATCTTCCTGATCTCTGCCTCCTGAGTAGCTAGGATTACAGGCGTGAGCCACCAGCACCTGGCTTTACTTGGTGTATTTTTAACTCAAGAATTTAATTTTTTTATTGTTTCCATCTCCTTGTTACATTTCTGTTACAGTATTGAATCATTTCTCTGTTTTCTTCAAGTTTCCTCAAAACAGCTGTCTTATTTCTCTGATAGCTTTCCCTTTCTGATTACTATCTGGTCAGTCTCAGGTACCTATTTTGACTGTTAGGTGAAGACATGGTTTCATGAAAGTTCTTGATGCTTGTTTGAGTGCTACATCACCTGGGCAATAAAGGATTAGGTATTATTCTAAGTTTCATATCTGGCTTTGTTTTACCTGTCTTACCAGAAATTCTAAGAACACTGCTTATTTTCTCTAAACCTATAGTCACATCCATTATTTCATCACTAGATGGTGTTTAGGTTCAGATTTGCCAGGAATCTGTTGGTGTATTGATACTATTTCAGCTCTAAAAAATATTCCAAGTGCATGTTTATCCCAAGTTTATGGTTGATGTATTGTTCTAGACAGGAGTGTCTAGAAATAGTCTGTCCCCACAAGCCTCTATCTAGTGTGAAGGTAGACCTGGACACTTCATGCAGTTACTGGCCTATGGTCAGGCACTGTAGGATTCTACTCAGCTCTGAGCTGGGTCATCATAGATGGGCTAACCCTAAGCTCCTGTGTCCCACCCTGAGCCACAGCCTGCCAAGTTCAGTACAATATTGGGGTAGGCCCAAGCCCACAGCAACTAGACATAATTTATGCAAACTAGGAGTCTGAAAGTCTGGGGCTACATGTTTTCTGGAGACAATAGAGCTTCTCCAAAGACCCAACTACAGGAAGGCCTATGGATAGGGACCTTTAAGGTGTGCCCAGTGTTAGGTTTCACCAGCCCAACACTGAGTTCCAGAGTCAAGTCTCAATCTTGCTACTGCCTTACTTGATGGGAACTTAAACCATGCTATGCTGCCCCAAATTAGGCAAACTGAGGCTGATGCTAAACTGGGTCATAACTAAATGTTAGAGTTATAACCACCTCCCAATGTCAAAGGTGTACCAGGGCCCACACCTCAGCTCCAGGTGATAACAGCCAAAACACAAGTCCCTCCTATTTGGGAACAGATCCTTGCCTTGTGGCTGGGCAGTTCTAGATCTCCATCTGTGAGTACTAGGCTGGTCACAGCTATGCTGCCTGAGACTAGGGGATAGGTAGATAACATCTATTGACTAACAAGGCTGGTTCTAAGCTAAGTTGCACCTTAGTCTCACAACAGCAGAGCCTGCGTAGTACCTCAAGGAGAGTGTGCCAAAGCTCCCTTCCAGGCTAGAACTGATGCATGCCATAACTTGTCTTTGTCCCACCAGCACATGGGTCCCTGTCTGATGCCAGAGCTGGTCTAGTGGTTCTATGTGCTCTGACTTGTGTATTGGTCCTCAGTTCTTACCAGGTGTTGGGTCTCACTGTGGCAAGTCTGACACTGGGCTCCAGGTCAAAGCCATGTGCTAATTTCATGCCCTGTTCCACAGTGGGTGGGGTCTTAATCCCAACTCTGATTTCCGAGGCCAGAAGATGGGTGGTAGAGGTAGTCAGTTGTCTTGCCTAACACAGTTCCAATCTGGTATTGAAGGTATTGGCCTGGGGTAGAGTTTGTGGGGTTTCACCATGGCAGGCCTGGCACTGGGTTTCAAATCTAAGATCTGGAATTATCTTTCTCCCCAAAGTGGGCCTCCCTTTTCATACTGGATTGCTTAGAGTTTGGGGTAGAAGTGTAGGCAAGTCTTTCAATACTACCTTCTTCAATAGGTCTTTTTTATTTGTTACAGTAAAAGTAGACACTGTGGTCTCTCACCCGATTCCCTTAGGCCTTGGGAAAATAGTTTGTTGCATCAATAGCTTTTCAACTTGGCCTGCTTGCTTACTCAGCTTCTATCTTGCTGTGCCTTCAAAATGGGTGATTCTGATAGATTTGCAGTAATCCCGTAACTCAATAGGCTAATAAATGGTATCCTTAAGGTATTTTATCAACCCTATACATAGAACTTTCTTCAATTTTAATTAAGCTGGAGCTAATTTCATGGTTTTAGCATATTCTTAATTAGGTATATTTCAGGATATATCTTCTTCTGCTTTGAAAATCATGTTACTTAAAATTATGTAACTATTTGATTTTCTTAATTAAACCTTAAGTAATTCCTCGTTAGTTTTTTATACAAACATATTTTTCAAAAGAGTTAATGCATTTGCAAGAATCATACTCTATTTTCCATTTGTATCACTACCTTCATAAGTATTTACAGACCAGTGCATTGATTCTTATTGCAGTCTTATTTTGTTGTACGTGTTTAAAGGATGATTCTAATGATTTACCTCGTTTCTGTAAAATGGTTCTTATCACATTCAAAAATCATCCTCCAAATCTGTATGATGTGGAACTTTTTATCATGAGTGATCACTGAAACTCATCAGATGCCTCTTCAGAATTTGAGGTCATTTTTGGTGACATTTATTAGTTATACTTTAAACTCAATTTTTCTTGTTGTAAGCCATACTTAGTGAATTTTATTTTGTCAGTATTTCATTTAAAATTTTTGTAGTTCTGTGAAATCTTTTCCTCATGTTGTTATGTTATTATTATCTCAAAGTTACATACATCTAAAATTAATTAGGGTAACGATTGCCATCTTTTCAAGATATAGGAATTGGAAAAGAAAATATCCTTATAAGCAGGCAACATAATGAATTACACTGAAATAAAAAACATTCTATATATAAATGATGAAGAAAAATAAGAGGATGTAACAAATTATTTAACATACAAACCTAGCAACATTCCTTTACACAACAAACACTGTATTAGAACATGAAATAAGAGAACAGTCCATTTTAAAAAGCAATAAAGTCAGCTGTGGCTTAGGTCTGTAATCCAGCACTTCAGAGGCAGAAGCAGGAGGATTGTGTGTTCAAAGACAGCCTGGGCTACATGGTATAAGACCCTGTTTAAAAAAAAAAAGAATAAAAAAGTAGCAATAAGTTTACCTCAGATAAACCTACTAAAATAAATGTAAAATCTCTAGAAAAAAATTGAAAATTTATTGACATAGATGAATAGCCAAATAAACAGAGAGAAATACTATGTCTGGACTCTATTACATTATCAACAAGGTGACATTTTCCAAATTAATCTATAAATTCAATGCATTGTTGACCAAATCCCAAAAGGAGACATATTCAAATCTGTCTTTTGAAAAAAGCTTTGCTACATTATTGCTTTAATTGTTATAGTACATTATTAGAAACACCCTAAATACTAATAAGAGAATGCATGACTATTCATAACTGATATTCTACGAAAGTTTAAAATGAGTGAACTACAGCGATATCTATTTGACAACACAAGAAAATCTTTAAAAAGTATTGAGTGAAAAAAACAAGGTGTAGAATGATATTCAAAGTAACACCATTTATAAACATTTTAAAACCTATTGAATTATAAATAACATCACACTTACAGATTGATAAATAGAAGTATTAAACCTTTCAAGTAAAAGTTCTAAATATATAATAATAATAAAGAGCAAAATCAGGGAAGAATATTCTTGGGTTCAGAGCTATTTCTGTAATATTTTACCTCTTTTAAAAGCTGTCAATCAAGATAAAGATATAAATCCTGGCCATTCAAGAGTTGCAAACTCAGTTCAGCATTTCTATGTATTATTTACAATTGAAATCTTATCTTTTAAACATTATCTCTAACCATTTCTTTACATTTTACAACTTTGTATAGTTGGCAAATACATACTGAAGAGCTGGAGACATGTCTCAAGTGATAGGGCACTTATGTAGCAAGTGCAAAATCCTGAGTTCAATCCTTAGTACTGGCAAAAATAAAACAATAAACAAATTTGTATATATTGAACACCTACTTCCTGCTAGGCACTCTTTTAGCACTAACAAATCCTTTGTGGCATGGCAAAGATCACTCTTGTGGAATTTATGTTTTGGTGGAAAAGAAACTAAAAGCAAGTAATTTACTTCAGAGAAGTGTTTGAATAAAAATCAAACAAGGTGAGGACTGCCCTGCAAGTTCCTGGTGCCCTGGCTGTTTTAACAATACATCCCTAGAGGGGTTTGCGGGAGCATAGTTGTTACATTCCTGTCCTTACTTAACTCCTAACAGACTTAGTAATTGTCATATTTTTCTCTCTCCTTTGATGAAACTTCATATAGTGTCAAAGCCTCAGGTAAATTTTGGATTTATTTTGTAAACATTCTCATCATTTAAAAACTTTTTTCCAAGGTCTCTTTTCTTTCTTCTCTCATGAGCTGAATTGTTGCAAAGCAAATTTTAGAGAAAGCCAACATCTATCAAGTAATTGTCTTTTATATTTGATTGCATAGTTTTTCTGGAAAGGTGGTAACCTGTCCCCATGGTTATTGTATTTCAGGAGAGAATACTTCTGTGTAAAGAAAGTCAGACAAAGATCAATACTCATTTAATTAGTTAAGGAAAATCTCCATTGAGATTCATTATTTAAGCACTGATTACTTATGTAATATTCCAACATTAAAACCAAACCTTTCAAAGACATTTTCTTGTTAAAGAGTTTATCCTCCTTAACACCTGCTCTCCTGTTTAATGCACATATTATTTCTGTGCTTTCACCTTTTTCCTGGAGCTCCTTCATTGTACCAGGTGCAGAAGGAGGCACTGAGAATACAAAGCTAAAATAACACTATCCTTGACCTCAAAAGCTGAAGTCTAATAAATGGGATGTACCTATTTAATACTCACCCGATAGTTATAGTATAATATATTTTCATATTTAAGTGGAGCTAATTCCCAGAGCCATGCATTTTTATAACATGGTGTCTTCAGTCCTGGGTTTAGTTGAAATGTATTAAAAATCTCCTGAGCTCTAAAACCTTTGAAGATGATTTTTGTTTCATTTACACATGAGAAACAACTGACTGTGTTTAAAATTCTGGGATCATAGACTCTATCCTTCAGAACTCTGTAGGCATTGCTTCATTTCCTTCTGAATTTTTTTTATGAGGGTAAATATAATCCAGATGGGATCTTCTCTTTCTTCTTGTATGTTTATTAAAATCTATAGCACATTTTGTCCTTTATCTTTGAAATTTAAACATTTCACCAATTCATATCATGGTTTAGTTTGTACTTCATTAATTTTTCTAAAAGAAATTCATTTTTTATTCTTAAGGTAAGGACTTTTAGCTCAAGAAATTTACTTTTATTATACTTGATTATGGCTCCATATTTTATTCTGGCTTCAGAAACACGATTTCTAAAGATAGCCTTTCTTCTCTGAGTCCTTTTTTACTTGTGTTTTAGAATCTTTTATAGGAAGCCCCTTATTGACTTTATATGCTTAATCATAAGTATTATTTCCTCACAGAGTATACTAAAATCACGGTAAATGAAAGGCACACTCTATTAAGGTGATTATTCAATGGTGTATCATAATCTGATCATAAGCAGGATCTTTTATCCTCAAAAGCTGACCTTCTAAAAGGAGTTCAAATAATCAATTCTTCAGCTTCTTTGCCAATATTGACTCATATAAGCACTACTCATTTCTGACATACTTAGGACCCAATAATGTTGATGACAAAATACACATTCAAGATACCCAGATGGTCCTAGCCTAATTTTTATGAACTTAAATAGACAAGAATATAAAAAGCATACCTGTTACTAAGTTTTCATTAAGGATTCATTAAAATTTGCTAAAGAAATGAATAAAAGCGCTATATTATTTTTTCATATTGACCTCAGTGAGAAATAGAAATATCTTATAGATACATTTTGATATTTTGGAGAAAGCTACCATATGATTGATACATATTTTGTTCAACTTTAAAATTCCTTTGTTCCATTCCATTTTTATTCAAGAATAGAGAGTTGACAGATTGCAGCATACACAAGTGCTGGACAATCATATTTGAGCCAGTAGTGATCCAAGTCTCAAGATGGGAGGGTAAAATGTATGGCACTGTAACACACATCTGACTGAATTAAGCATCTGCTATTGCTTCGGCATCTGCAAAAGCATTATAAATTTTGTGTGCAAATAGTTCTTAGTTTGCACGGTACTAGAGAACTATAAAAATAACTTTGTAGACTGAAACTGCAAAGCAATTTTGATAACTAATGGGAAAATTATGACTCTACTGTGACCTTTGAAAACACTTTGTCAAAAGAAACAAACACCAAACCCCTTACTCTTCCTGTCAGTTATGAGTTCATTGGGAATTGAAAAGGTAGCAAAAGTGGTATTTATCACACTATAACATAAATTATTAGAAACATTAGGAAATAGTTTTTTTTTTTTAAATCTTGCCAAGTGTAGTTTGAACAAGTTTGCTTTTTTTTTTATTCTCAGTGTATAAGGGGGAAATTTCTTCTCTATGCTTTGGAGGGTTTTCTTGCAACTTTCAAAGTTTGGATTATTTACCAATCTGTTGTTTCTGCTTTAAATATAATAACATATCTCTGAGAATAAATGTGAGGTTTAACTCTGATGTAACCTCTGCTAGAATATCTTCATTTCCTATCCTCATTTATGTCAATGACTTCAACTTCACTAAGTTTCTTACCTGTTTACCCAGAGTCTCTCTAAAGGTGGCAGAGTCAACATTCCTGGGGTCAATAATTTTTTCTATTAACTCATTAGCATTCTATGCAAATTTCATTCCAGCATTATCATTTTTTTGCTGCACTTTCATCTTTGCTAGTCAATTTACACTTTTTATTATCCATGTTTGAAAAACAAAACATGGATGTATAATTGAAAATCCAGATTACAAAACAACTGCATGTTTTGTTTATATGTGAACTACAGTGGAAACTACATAGATGCTCAGTTACCAATCACTTATAGACTTTGAAAGAAGTAATGTGATTGGTCCTTGATAATGATGCTCACCTGCTATTGACATAGCAATTTATGGATGAAAGGATATGAAGTTTGTATGTTAAGAAGAAATCATTATGTCCTGCTAACAAATTTAAATGTGTCATTGGAAAACACTTTAAAATATGGGTGCTGAAATTCAGGCATATGGAGACCCTGTGAAGAATAACTAGAAATCCTAAACTAAGTCTGTAACTCTTGGATTTTATCATGACATGGGTGTACAGAGTGGTATCAGTACCACATCATGAAAGTACAAATGCACAGTTCTTTTTTTTTTATATGCATGGGTCATTTCTCCACCCTGACCCCCTCCCCCACCCTTCCCCCCCCCTCCTCAGTGCATAGTTCTAAAGTGATGATCTGAACAGCATCTCTCTGAAGCCATAGCATCAGGATGAACCCTTTGTAACCAGTTGCCTTTACTCACATTCCTAATGCCACTCTTCAGAGTTGTGTCACATTAAGTAGCCATGTCTTGAAACCATCTGTGTGAGCAGTAAGTTTCATACTTTTCTGTTGGAAGAAATTTGTATTTGGGTAGCTTAGTTAATGTTTCCACTCAGGAGATTTCAGGAAAGTGATCCAGCTGAGTACTGCTGAGTACATAAGCTTGGTTTTTAACACCCTCCCATGAATCCTTCAGTGTCTCCTTAAAAATACAGATACAACATACAAGTGAAAGACTGCAGAAAAGGAAATTTGAAAAGGGAGAAACTTACATTCTATTCATTTAAAGACTACCTTTTAAAAAGTTTCAAGCACATTTCATTAGCTATTGTTAAATTTTCTACAAATTTTTATTTAAAAATTTATGTATTAAGGTTATGTGTTAATTGTACATATGATAGAGGATCAGTGTGACATTTCCATACATGCACACAGCATCCACTGATCAAGTTATAACACCTGTTTTGACTCTTGCCTCAATAGTCTTCCCTGTTTCTAGTAATCCCTATTCTAATTCCAAGTCAAATCTTTTGAGATCCAAGATGGTGGTTAGTATAGGAATCAAAATTCCTGAGCTCCATGACTCCAGAAACCACTTCAAGAAGTGGGAGCTACACTTGGAACCAGAATCGAACTGTGCAATATCCTAGACCTATGGAAAGCCTCCCTATGCCCCACCATGTTGAACCCAGTTCCAGAAAGTGTCTGCCTTGAGAAAAGCAGCACACCATTTCTCTCCACCAGCCAGTTCCAAAACTGCCTGTGTAAACCTGCAGATCCAACAGCAGTAGGGCAGCACAGCTGCCAGCTGATGAAAACAACATCAGATCTGATCACCTTGCACAAAGTGGCAGTGAATTTCCTCAGGCTCCAATTGCAACTGTGGACAGAAGGAACCAAATACTGCTCATGAGCCAGTCACCTGGTGAGACAACTTCAGGGCTCCCCCTTGCAATGGATGGCCCATAGACCAAGGAAAGTGGAAAAAAAAAAAGAAAGAAAAAAAACCCTCAATCCATCTCCATCCCAAACTGTCTGACAAAAGGTATAGCAACCTTCCCCAAAAGCCCAGAATATCAAGTGCCAGTACCAGGATTGGAAGTCAAAGAAATAAGTCCAAAACTCTTACTGAACAGACTGAACTTTGTTGTTGCTATATCTGTTTTTATTTCTGTATTATCAACTTCACCATCACTATTTTCTTATCCCTATTCTTATCTCCTTCACTTTCCCTCTTATTCTTGTGCTACAATCCATTGTTCTCCCTCCCAACTACTCTTTCTTCCCCTTCTCATCCACATCTCCCCATCTTTGCCCCCCCATCCTTCCTCAACCTGTCCTCCCTCCTACACACTTACCACCAGCTGACTAGCTTACTGTACCAACCATAAACAACCCTATCCCCCTGCAATCCCTGACACAAGCACCCTCCACTACAACAATGGAAATACATCCAAATACACACAAGGGCCACAAAACCTAGTAGCCGCCATACATTTTCCCCATTCATTCCCCCTCCACCCCCCTCCTTTTAGTACCACCGTTATCAGTTACCCAAGTTTCTGTCTCTAGCCAAACAACCATCCCCCCAACTCCCACTGTTTATAGATACTATAGCCAAGGGGTTTTCAATATAATATGTAAACTGGTCTGGTATTGAACCTGTGAATTCAATATTGATAATTTACACCTCTAGGCCAGGGACAGAAATAGCACATTAACCAAGCTAACAGCTAAGTCAGCCACAACAAATAAATTGAATCAAGGGAAAGAAAATAGGCAATTAAAACCACCAACTAGCCAATCAAGAACATAGTTGCACAGCACCAATTAAAGCAATGGGGAGAAAAAAGAAGGGAAGGAAACCATACTCCTCAAAACAAACAATTCAATAGAGGATTTAGTGGGAAATGAAGAAAATGGATACCCAGTACCTCACCCCCAAGGAAACAATGATAAATGTCACTAATGAGCCCAGTGACACCACAAAAAATCCCTCAAAGAGGAAATCATGGAAGAGGTCACTGAGAAACGCATGGAGAAGATACCGGACACAGTTAACTGGAAAGTACAAGATGCACTTAAGAAATTTTCAAGACACCACAAATAAAGAACTTGAGAAGACACAGAAAACAACTAAATGAACTCAGGGAGGATTTCAACAAACACCAAAGTAAAACAAATCTTTTCATAAAATAGATATGTGAAATAAAGAATGCAACACAAAATATAAAAGAGGAGTGGAACAAATATATGGAAAAAAGAATCAAACAGAAATCCTGGAAATAAAAATTTCCTTTAGTCAAACAAAAAACACAGTGCAAGGTGACCCTAGCAGACTAAAAGAAGTAGAAGACAGAATCTCAGAGCTTGAACATGAAATAGAAATTAAAGAAAAAAACAGAAGAACTCTTAGTCAAACAACCTATCAGTAGTGAAAGGAATATGCAAGAACTCAGTGACTCCATCAAAAGAACAAACCTGAGAATCATGGGCATTGAAGAAGGAAAAGAGGTTAAAGCCAAAGGAATAAAGGAATACGTAATATATTCAATAAAATAATAACAAAAAATTTCCCAAATCTCAAGAAAGATTTGCCTATTCAGTTACAGGAATCCTCCAGGAAACAAAACAGACAACCAAAATCGAACCTCTCCATGGCATGTTATCAGCACTAGCTATATTATCATTACTCGCGCAGAGAACAGAGAAAGAATATTGAAGGCTGTGTAAGAGAAAGAAAAAAACAAATAATAAACATTTTTTATTTATAACATATAAACAAATATAAAAATAAGCCCATCAAAATAATAGATTTCTCAACAGAAACCTTAAAAGCAAGAAGGGCATGGAGTGAGGTATTCCAGGCACTGGAATTCAGAATTGATGGAGGAATAAAAGTCTTCCATGATAAGCAGAAAGTAAAACAATATATGACCACCAAGCCACCACTACAGAAGATTCTACAAGGAATTCTGCACATAGAAGATGAAAGCAAATAAAACCATGAGAGGACAGGAGGTATTAAACCGCAGAAGAAAAGACAAGTAATCAGAGAGTAGCATTGATTTGGCTGCACACAATCAAATCCTTACACAACAAAAATGACTAAATGTCAGGATTCACCACATACCTACCAATATTAACACTGAATGTCAATGGACTCAACTCCCCCATCAAAAGACACCATTTGAGATGTGAGGGCAATCTGGCTGCGACATCTGTCACCCCATTGATCGCCAGGGTTGATTTGGCTGATCTGGCTGGCTAGACGGGTATCCCCTTCCTCCCTCACCACTCCATGTGTGTCCCTCCTGAAGCTGCCCACTCGGTCAAAGAGGACAACCATCCCCAATAGAGGAAGACTGTTCTTCAGTCAAGGGTATATGAGTAGCTGCGCTCCTCTGCTAGAACCTCCAAACAAGCTCTCAAAAGACACCATTCGGCAAACTGGATTAAAAAGGAAGATCCGACAATCTGTTGTTTACAAGAGACCCACCTTATTGCCAAACACTGGCTTAGGGTGAAAAGCTGGAAGAAGATTTACCACATTAATGGCCCTGGAAAACAGGCAGGAGTATCAATACTTATATCAGGCAAAGTAGACTTCAACTAACATTGGTCAAATGAGACACAAAGGTCACTTTGTACTAATAAAAGGGGCAATATATCAAAAGGAAATAACAATTATCAAACTATATGCACACAATGTCAGTGCACCCAACTTCATCAAACATACACTACAGGATTTAAAAGTATGTATAGACTCCAACACAGTGGTATAGGAGACTTTAATGCCCCTCTATCATCAATAGATAGGTCATGTAGACAAAAAATCAACAAAGAAATCCTAGAATTAAATGACATCATAGATCAAATGGACCTAACTGATGTCTACAGAATATTTCATCCAACAGACTGATAACCAGAATATACAGGGAGCTCAAAAAACTAAACTCCCCCAAAATCAATGAACCAATTAAGAAGTGGGCAACTGAACTAAACGGAACTCTTTCAAAGGAAGAATTCTGATTGACCAAAAACACATGAAAAAATTCTCACCATCCCTGGTCATAAAGGAAATGCAAATCAAAACCACACTAAGATTCCACCTCACTCCTGTTCCAATTGCTACCCTCAAGAACACCACCACCAACAAATGTTGGTGAGGATGTAGGGAAAAAGGAACCCTCACACACATTCCACTTTGGAAAACAATATGGAGGCTTCTTTTAAAACTAAAAATAGATCTTCCATATGATCTAGCAATACCACTCCTAGGGATATACCCAAAGAAATGTGACTCAGTTTACTACAAAGGCACCTGCACATCCATGTTTATTGCAGCACTATTCACAATAACCAAGCTATGGAAATAGCCAAGATGCCCCACTACCAATGAATGGTTTAAGAAAATGTGGTATTTATACACATTTTTATTTAGTCACAAAGAAGAATAAAATTTTGTCATTCACAGGTAAATGGATGGAGCTGGAGAACATCATCTTAAGTGACCTTAGGCTCAGAAGGCCAAGACTTGCATGTTCTTCCTCATATGTGGATTATAGACCTAAAACAAATGCAGCAATATTACTGGACACTGGTTATACACTAAAGGGAGACTGCACACAAGAGGGATAGGGAAAGGAAAGGACACCTAAAACTTGAATGTGGATGATATGCTCATTGTAGAGGAGCAAATATAGTAATCTTAAACTGGCAGAGGCCACTAGGGGAAGGAGGCTAGGAAGAAGTGAAGAGGTCAGGTAGAGATGAACCAATGTGGGTTGTAATACACAAGTGCATGGAAACAACACAAAGAATCTCCCTGTATAGCTATCTTTATCTCAAACTAGCAAAAACACCATGTTTTTCTTACTATCATTTATGTTTTTTCTTCAACAAAATTGGAGAACAAGAGGGCAGAATAGGTTCTGCCTGGAGGTGGGGGGAGGGTGGTCCAAATAATGTATACATAGGTAAGTAAATGTAAAAATGATAAAAAAAATCTTTTGACACTTCACATGAGAGAGAGAATGTGTGGTACTTACCTTTCACTGTCTGGTTTATTTCATTTAATGCCCTTCACGTCAATCCATGTTGCTGCAAATGACATTCTTTTTTATGGCTGAATACTCCTTTGTGTATATATACCACATTTTATTTATCCATTCATGTGTTGATGGGCACCTAGTCTGATTCCATGTCTTAGCTATAGTGAATAGTGTCACCATAAACATAGGTATGCAAGTATCTCTTCAGTATGTTAATTTCATTTCCTTTGAATATATATATCCAGAAGAAGGATTGGTGGATCACCTAGTATTTTTAATATTTTCAGGAACTAAAATGTTCTCTGTAATGTCTGTAGTAATTTACATTCCTACCAACAGTGTCTAAGAGGTCCTCTTTCTCCATATCCTTGCCAGCATTTACTTACTTTTTTTTTATCATAACCATTTGAACAGGAAAGAAATGGTATCTCATTGTCATTTTCATCTCCATTTCTTTTTTCACTTTTTCCTTGGTAATATTGAGGTTTGAACTGAGAGCCTTGAGTTTTTGAGGCAGGTGCTGTACTACTTGAGCCATTCCCCCAGGCCTTTTAAGTTTGGGCTATTTTTTTCAGATAGGGTCTCACGTTTTTGCCCAGGCTGGCTTTGGACCACTATCCTCTGATCTCTGCTTCCTGAGTATTTGTGATTACAGACATGAGCCACCCCAACCAGTTTCTTGATGGCTAATGATATTAAGCATTTTTCTCATGTATTTGTTAGCTGTTGCTATTTCTTCCTTTTAGAGAGGAGTATTCTGATCGTTTGCTTGTTTTTATTTGGAATATTTGATTTTGAGTTTTCAGAGTTCCTTGTATATCCTGTAAACTAATCCTTACATAATAAATAGCTGACAAATATTTTCTTCCATTCTGTAGTTTCTTTGGCTATGTCTAAAAACTGGGGGGCACAATGTGTACCAAGGCATAGTGAAGATGCCTCACTGTCTCTGTGGGCCATATAAGAGTGAGAGGATACTGTAGCAGGTCAGGCAGTAGTAGGTGTGAGAAGCTCAGTGTGGCTACACCTACAATGCCAGGTATGGGGGATTTCCTGAGTAGTGATGCTATTCTGTTTCTTGAAAGGGCTTCTGGCACTAGTGGGCCCAGGAGTAGTGATGGGTCTGAAGCACTTAATCTCCAGTGAGTGGTATGAACTTAGATGCTGTTCTAGGAGAGGTGGTGGCAGTATTCACAGTACTCCTAGGGTGGCACTCAAACCCAGTCCTAACAGGTATGTGTGGTCTGACCAGGGATAGGGAAGTGATAGGGCCCATCTGGATGAGATAGCAGCAGAAACCATGGTGCTTCTCTTTGCCACTTCGGTGAAAGCACCTTCCAAGGATAAGGACTAGAGCCATGCAGAGTTACTTAGCTGTGCATGTCCATGGGGACAGGGGGAGAGCTAGGGCTTCCTCTACCTATACTTCATTGTGGAGAGCAGATTATGAGAGCCTATGAGAACAGGGCATAAGCAAGGTGAGATGCAGCTCAACAGTTTTTCCTAAAATGTTTATCTGTAGGCTGAGAATGGCACAGCCCTGGCCATGGAAAAGGGAAATGCAGAACAGCTGTTTCTCCTAAGGTGTTTAGTTGAGAGAAGCAGGAATGCAGGTTTCTTCTGCTACAATGTCATACCCTTCCCTAAGAACTGCTGCTCTACCCTATTTACCACTGGGTATAAAAGACTTGCTGAAGGAGGATAGGGGCTTTTTGCTTTGGGGATTTTGCTTTGGGGGCTTTTGCTTTGAGGCTTTTGCTTTTGGCTTTGACTTTTGGGCTTTTGGCTTTTAGGTGTGGGAGACTTTTGGAAGGGAAAAGGATTGCTGAAGAAAAAAGGATTACTGAAGGAAAATAGATTGCTGAAGGGAAAAGAATTGTTAAAGGGGAATTGCTAAAGATGGGTTGATAGAAAGTCTGCACCAAGAACTTTATACATAGGCTTTAGAAAAGCTAAGCTGAAGAAAAGCTAAAGAGAACATGGGGCAGCACAAGTCTGAGCACCGAGGCTTTAAGAGTTATGCATATGCGGGTTTTAGATGCGATGCTGTTGTTTGCAAGTCTGAGCACCAAGACTTCAAGAAAGCTAAAGAGAGCGCATGGGACAGTGCAAGTCTGAGAAAAGAGGTTTTAAGCAAGGTTTTAAAGAAGACTTTAGAAACAAGGTTTAAAGAACTGTAAAGGAGTAAGGCCTTAAAGAATAAAGATAGAAAAAAGAAACAGAGTAAAAAGAGAACAATAATAGAGAAAAGAAGCAATGAGGGTTGTGCTCAACACACATGGACCCAACTTTCTGTTTGTCTATCTATACTGTGTCCTTTGTGCATCTCCTGTCACAGCACAGTTAGGTTCAGTAGTAACAAGGGAGTGAGAGAAAAAAACTCGCACCATTTCATCAGCTGTAGTACACACTAGGGAGTGTGTCTTTGGCCAAAACTAGACAAAGTTATTCTCTACATGCCCTGCCACCCCAGTTATGTGTCCACTAGGGGGTGAAGTAACAGCTGGCCCCACAGATGTTCAAGGTTCCCTCAGCATGTTCCTGTGGAAGGGCAGCAGGAAGAACTGTTGTGTGTCTTCCTTATCTTGTCTATCACTGGCACCTGTGTGTGGCTTGAGGAGAAAGGTGATGGAAACCACTTGGGAACCTGTCTGCAATCCTCACACTGGTTCAAGTCCACAAAGGGCAAATTCCCCAATTTCCTGGTTCTTGAAGGTAGTGCCTCCCATTCCTCTCTGTCTCACAGTCCCTACACTGCAGGGTACCCAGTGGCCTTGGTTCAAAATCACTCCGCTTGACTAAGTTGGATTCAGAAGGCAGCTACCCCTGAGCCAGTGCAGTGGAATGTCTGTGAGGTCTTAGATGTAGCAATATGCAGGTGTTTGTGGCAATATAATTTCAAGAAATAGCTCCCTTCCTAAGGTAGCTCCTGGCTATAGCAACCTGGGGGTTCACTAGGAGATGATGTGAGATCCTTTTCCAGAGCCAGACTACTGTGTAGATTTCTGACCAAATGGATGATAACCTTGTGAGGATTGCAACACTGTCCAGTACCTAGGGTAGCCAGCATCCATGCTGACACTTTGCTAGGACTCTCTCTTCCACCCTCCCTGACCCCTGCTGTGGAGCAGACAATGGAGTACTTTGTTTCCCTTATTCAGTTATCTCGGGTCTCTGAATCTTACAGCGCTCCCTCTTGCTGATTCTCCTTATCCTCCCATGTTTACTTACCTCAAAACACTGCTATGCACCTATTATTTTTCTGCTTCTCTATGTAGGAGGGAGAGATCAGCATGTCTACTGCATCATCTTGAGCACAGTCAAATTCTTCATAAACAAGAGTACTAAACCCACGTTTGTCATAAATAGAATTTTATATTTACTCCCATCTAAATCTCTTAAATTCTGTAACATAGTTAAGGCCTTTAAATTACCCTGGTGATTTACTTTTTAGAAGAAGAAATGACAACTCCTGATGAGTGCTTTGGTGGAATGTTTTTATAATTTATAAATGTGTTAAAGGAATAATTTGTCTATCATTTGTCTATCATTCTGCCCTAAATGGCAGAATGGTTTCAGGGAAGAAACCAACTGTTGCTAGTTTACACCATACAGAACTTCATGTAAGGTCATCAATAGAGGTTTTAACCATCAACCAGGTTCTGAGCAGACTCTGGTCCTTAATATACCAGAGACAAATACATGAGCTGTATACATTGTGTGAGGTTTAAATCAGGTTAATCGTATCTAACTCAAACATTTAGCATTTCTGAATGATGGAAACTTGCAAAATCCTTTATTCTAGCTTTTTGTGAAATCTAAATTATCATTATCTATAATTACCCTACTGTGCAAGAGCACATCAGAACTTCTTGCTCCTGTCTGTGACTTGTTCCTGTTTGACCCACCTTTCCTTGGGCTCTTGTAACCACCATTTTACTCTCAGCTTCTAGGAAGGCACTATTTTAAAACTCCATGAGTGAGAACATTCGATACTTGTCTTTCTGTGCCTGTTGTATTTCACTTAAAATGATAATCTCCAACCCATGTTGTCACAATGATAGGATTTTATTCTTTTAACACAACTCCATTGTATATATGTGTCATATTGTTCTTACCTACTTATCCACTGGTAGACAGATTTTGGGGGGGACCCTCCACACCATTTTCCATAATTGCTGTACTAATTTACATTTCCACTGACCATATACAAAGGTTCCCTTTTCTCCACATTGTTGCCAGCACTTGTTATCTTTTCTATTTTTGATAATAGCCACAAGCTAGGGGTTTTCTGTGTTACTCACAGGCCTTTGCTTGCTAACTTCGTTTCAATAATACTGTTTTAAAAAAATACATTTCACAGGGGCTTTTTCCATTAGTCATTTGAAGGCTTTTAACAAACTGACATCTTTATTGTACCCAGTTAAGGAAATCATAGTGAACAAAGTAAGGAAAAGTGTAAGAAAACTTGAATCACTCTAAAGTTGTCACATCTGGCCTTTAATATCCATTTAAAAATAAGGAAATGGAAGTTCATGAGGTTTTGATTGTTGATAAGTGAGAGAAGCTTTGTAATTAGGACATTCTAATTCCATTGTCATGAATTTTCATACTGTTTTATAACATTTGAGGCTATCAACTATATAAATAAAGATAATATATAGAAAAATGCAAGAATTTTATAGGAGAAGTATTTAGACAGGGCTTCTTAGAATAATGGAGAAAGGATGTTATAAAAATGTACTTTTTTTCTGATGATAAAATGAAAGTTTTAAAGAATTAGTCCAATGATAATATCATGTACCAGCAGTGCACTTGCAGTAAAAGACAGTCAAAGGCAGTCAAGTCAAAGGTTGGGTTTTGAGATTTGATCCTGCATATAAGAATAATACATATTTTACACAGGCTGAAGGATATTTTTTTCAAAATCTTTGGTTATACCACTCATGTCTGAAAACTTAAGATAATTTTCTGCAGTTCTAAAATATTATCTAGGGACTTTGAAATGCCCTTCAAAGTACTTTCTAACATTTCCACTCCCACATCTATGTTCCATCTATACTGAATTCTGCATTTTCTAGGACACACTATTTTGCTTTATACATCCACATTTATGTACATGGTATTTTCTATGCTCCTTTTGTCTACAAGACAAATTCCAATTCAAACCTCAAGAGCCTCCTCAAGCATTTTCTCCCAGGACACACGCAGTGACAATAGTTGCAAACTAGTGATTGTCTATATTTTAAGCCCTCCCCACCACAAATTATCTCATTGATTCACAAAATATACTATATAATGGGAATACTAGAGTTTAAACTGAGGGCTTTATACTTGCCAGGGAGGTATTCTGCTACAGTTATGAGCAAATCAATCATATTACTAATCAAATTTCCAGCAGGAGTCAGAAGGAATGCCCAAATTGAGATTTTTTTGACAAGAATCCAGTAAAGGAACTATGAATAAAAACATGATATAATAAAGAAGTTCTTAGAGCCCAGAGAGAGGGCTGCTTGAGAGAAATTTTAGTTGCAGGATTCAGCCAGCAAAGGTGGACCTCAGCAAAACAGGTTATTTATTTATTTATTTATTATTTTTTGTTGTTGTTTTTTGGAAGGAAAGGAAGGAAGGAAATACCTGTCCCTTCTTCCTCCTTCTATTCTCTTGCCAGATTTCTCATTGGCCAAACTCAACCAGATCCTAGAGTGCCAGAGCAGATAGGGTAGAAATAAATATAAAGCCAATAAAATTAGCCTAGCCAAGTAAATGTTTCCTTTTTTAGGGGGTATGATTGCATTCCTGCAAATCTCAAAGGATTAAGTGAGAATAATTTGGTTGAATAAAAAATAATGTACATAAATTAGTAGCATTCTAATTACAAGTTATGATGGAAAAAAGTTTACTTTAAATTGGGATAAAAGATCTAGGCATAAACATTTTTTTTAAATTGTGACACATTAAAAATATAAAATGTAATTAACATACACAAAT
The DNA here is from genome assembly GCF_047511655.1 of Castor canadensis. Lineage (NCBI taxonomy): Eukaryota > Metazoa > Chordata > Mammalia > Rodentia > Castoridae > Castor > Castor canadensis. The sequence continues at coordinate 144,400,039 of NC_133387.1, forward strand.
GAAGATTTCAATAATTGCAATATTTACCTATTGTATTCTCAAACAGGAAGTCTCCATATCATAAGGATGTCATCAATTCTGGGGTGATATGAAATTACTTCTCCAAGTAATTATCCACTCTTATGAGCCCAACTTCTACTGTATAGACACCCCTCTTACTGTATCGTGTAACCCAGGTATACTAAGTTAGTTCTTAGCACGATTAGAAAATTATTCAGGTTTTAAAGGCTCCATCCTCATCACAGTGAAGATTTAATTGCTTCAAAGCTCTCCTTTTCTCTCCCCAAGGCAGCCAAAATGGTGGCAGTAGGAGGAAGTGTACCTTTCCTTCTCCTGGGTAGGAAGAAAAGAAAAGACAGATGATGCTTTTGGAATGATAGTAGCGACTTTTAGTGGCAAGCCTTCTATTGGGTCGATGGTAAGGGCTCTTCTAGTTTACTGAGGAGGAAGCAGCTCCATAGAGCACTCTGATATGAGACTTACTTCCAAATAGCTTCTCTGCCAAGGCTCACAAATTGGACACTTCATCCATAGAAGCTTCAGCGGATGCCACACACCACAGTCCTCTGACGTGAATGTCTTTTTGCTCCGGCTTGATAGTCCTTTATAAGACTGCAGTTCACAATCACCTCTGTCATCCCCAGCTCTGGAACTTCAGCTCCCATGATTTTTAGCAGCTATGAATACAGGAAGGTCATCTTAGCAGACTCTGTGGTATGCTTATAACCACTTGACCTTGCTCAATTCAAACTATCTGCCAAAAAGGCAACCAATCAAGTAACAAAATGACTATTTTGCTGGTAAGTTCAAAAGGTTTTCTTCCCTTCAGTAAAAACACAGAATGGCAATCTCTTTTATTTAGGCCCAACATGACCATTTTATACTTACTTTATATTATCAAATAGCTGTGTTTGGGAGAGGGAGGCCCTAGTGATGAACTGGCTCCTATTAGTCGGTACTAATCCTGATGGTTTTCTGAAGTTAAAAACTTGGAGTCATTCAGATCTTTTTATTTTCAACTTTAGGCAGTAGCCATTCATTTTATAAAGGTAAGATTCTATTTAATCTCTCATAACATTGATAAAGAAAGAATTAAGAGCTTGTGTATGTGGAAGATAATGACTTATGATAGATTGTAAGAAAATGAGGGCTCTAGAGACTAATAGAAAAGAATGTGAAGCCTTAACAGAATGATCCCCATCATGTATTTTTAGGGGAAAAGATAAACAGGATGATACACTAATACATTTTATAAACTTACTATACTACAATAACATTTTTATATTTTGGTGCCTACTGTGCATTTCAGGAAAGCAGGTGCTTTACATACCGTCATCCTTGTGTCTCTGGTATGTCATACTATAGAGAAGCTTTTAAAGAAAATCAATGAATAGAGCTTTATTGATGGAGAGTAAAGGAAGGGTTATTAATTAAAATAGCTCATAATTTCTAAAGGCCACATGAAATTGTATCTCAGTGGGCTAAATTATTAGACCCAAGGCTGAAACTTGCATAGTAAACTTATTTCCAAGAAGACACTGTAACCATGAAGTGGAAAATGGAGATGTTCATTAGTAAATGGTCTGAAAGATTTCTGCTTAATTGCAGGTCGCTCCTCCAAAGATGCAGTGGGTCAGATATCTGTTCATGTGGATATCACTGCCACCCCTGGGACTGGGGAGCACAAAGTCACTGTTAAAGGTATATTTGAGTTTCACATATAAACAGCCTATAAGGTCAACAGCAGTAATGATTTGTCATTTTTACTGTGTCTAGTTTTTAAAAATCTTTTAAGATAATGTAAGACATGCTGAGAATGTCTTCAGGAAACATCTAATGATTTAAAGACATGGGTGACTAAATTTCAAAATTGGATATATGTTTTATGGTTGACACCATGAGATGCATGGAAAACACTCTCAATGCATGGATCAACAGTGAAATTTAAGAGCTAATATTTTGCTCAATATAGCCAATTTTTATATCATTATAGACTTGATCACTTTAAATGTCCACTTTGATAAAAACAATGGTCCCTCAATATATTTTTAAATTGTGTCTTTGTGTACTATAGTGAAAGTTATATAAAATACTAAGAAAGGTACAGATAAGTAGACAAGCTTATGTAGTATCTGTGTCCTTCACAATTTTTGAAAACTACTTGGTCAATTTTTTTTTCATTTTATTATAGCACTTAATGAACCTTTTGCATTAGCAATTTTAAGATGAAGAATGAACAAAAGTGTACATATGAGAATGTTCATTTAACATTGTTTGATTCCTTAAATTAGGAAATAGCCCTAATATTTAATAAGAAGGGATTGTAGGATGGGATATCCATGATGAACTTTCAAAAATATAAGCTACTTGTAAGACTATAATACATTGTGATTCCATTTGGTACATAAACTAAATGTGGAAACTATGCACACCAAGTCATTGCCTCTAAGAGGTAAAATTACAGATAATTTTAAACTATTCTCTGTATATTTCCTAAATGTTTCAGGATGAAAAACATGGTTTTACCTAAAGAGGAATGATAACTTGAATAATATTTCAATTATCATCAACTATGTCATTAACAATTCTGCACAGTTTGAACTGAAAAGTGTGTACTCCAGAAAAGGACTTTACTTTGTGTACAATCCCTTGTAATGGAATTAGGGCACTATCAAATGAAAATAGAATCCCTAAATTGTTCTTAAGAAAAGTCCTACATTCCTTACAATTTTCCTTTTTTTGGATTTTAGTGATTGCTATTAATGACCTACACTGGCAGACCACAGCAATGTTCCGACCCTTTGTGGAAGTTTGCATACTGGGACCTAACCTAGGAGACAAGAAGAGAAAACAAGGCACAAAGACAAAAAGCAACACATGGTCACCAAAGTACAATGAAACATTTCAGTTGTAAGTAACAAAACCCAACTCACTTACTCAATCAGACAATAGCTATTCTACAGCTAAGGAAATTAAAGCCCATAGGTTTAGTCATTGAAAATGAAAAAAAGCTGTTTTTAGTTCCCTTTGTGTGTATCAGCAATGTCACAGCAATGTTACAGATATTGGAGACATGTAGTTGAATGTCTCTACTGTCACTGAAGTTGCTTGTTAAAAATGTATCATGGAGTAGCAAATAGCATGCATAAAACTAGTTCTATCCAGAGGATCGTGTAGTAAGTACTATGACTAGTTGCCTCAAGAAGGTGCTCTGGAAAAGTTTGCCAAGCTTGTGACTTTTAATCTAAAACCCCTAAAAATAAAAAACCAGTTCTGTACAAAAGAGTCAAGAACATTTCAGGCCAAGTGAAATTGCAATGACGTTAAGATAGGATCAGGCTGGCATATATAAGAAACACTCTGTGGTGAGATAAAATTAATCTGGGGAGGCTTTTGTAATTCTCAGTTCATTAGGAGGCCCTCTGAAGGTTTTTAGGCAAAGGGACAACCACCAAATTTGTATATTTAATGATTTTGTTGGTCATATAGAGAAGTAATTACAGTGAAGCAACAGCTAACAGGCAGAGATAATACTGAGTAACCCAATCACAGGAACAAAATGGAGTATACTGAATTCCCAGGAACACTGATAATTCAAGAATGGAAGTATATGGAGATTATAAACTATCGTAATGGGAGTTGGGCTATCTTTATTTCCAACACTGATAAAGTGAAAGCTTAATGTGTAGTCATCCACCTTAAAAGGCGCAGTGACATTCCACGAAGGGTTTTGAAACAGCCTATTCAAGGCAGCCTTGCACACACACACACACACACACACACACACAATCATGGTAGTAAAAGCTCTGACCTCATTCTCAACATTTCTGATGTCTATATGTCTGCATTCCATAAAATAGTCTGAGGGATAAAAACAGGAGAGAAAAACACAATAGGAGTCTTCTTTGTGCTACCTTTCCCAAGAACAATGGTCTTTTTGGCCAAAGTCAAGCGGAAACCAGAATGTGAAAACCCGCAACATTGTAGTCCTACAGGGCAATACTACATTGCAAAGTGAAAGAAAAGATGGCATAGATCCAATTTGAGCAGATGGGTGACAACTAGCACTGAATAAAACTATGATGGGCCCTAGGTTTTTGGCAAGAGCACTTGGGTAGATAAGTGACTTATTGAAATTAGAAAACATTCTAAAAATTGCTCAACTTATGTAAAATTTAGATATAATACTATGAACGGCCAAGACCACTATTCTTGGGAAAGTTAGCATTATCCACAAAGACTCCTATCATGTTTTGTTCTTAGATACCCTTTTATTTCAGAGTGTCTCTAAAAATAAGTGTACAGTTTAGTTATCAATGTCATCTGAAAATGGAACTGAGAAACTGGTACTGCTGAAAAATAGGTGAGCATTCATTAGAAAGTCAAGAATATCTGAGAATGAATTGAAATAAGGAGTGAAGAACAACTATTTCCAGTGTATCATCATGCAGCTTTCCTCATTATATGCAGTTCCACATGCACAAGTTGTCTTCGGTTGTCGTTAGTAGAGGCCATCTTCAGCTACCTACTTGAAAAGTCTAAGTGTTGCCATCGGAAAGAATTGGCATTGCAGCACCAGGCTCTGCTGGAGCTCATCTACTCTGGAGATTTGTATCTAATTTAGCATCTGTGCATAGGGCTTGATAATCTATTTCCCTGAGGAGAGGTTCCTAGATACAATAGCGTATCCACAGTCTGAGGAAAAGCAAAGATTATAGTAGCTGATATTGAAACAGCTGATAAATTCTTCTAAAATTATCCATTGCCCTGGCCTAGCTCCCTAACAATCTCTTTATAAATGAGGAGACCTTGCCTATACCAATTAAATACAACAGAATATATTAATTCTCATTCCTATCAATATATGTATTACATTTCCCAGTAATATCTGTAGAAAACAATCTAAATAGACTTTAAAGCATCAGGGTTAAAATATAATGATAATCTATTTGCCACCATAACATTCAAACAGTGAATGCAGTTTTTGACAGTTGAAGTAAACATTTTGATCATATTGTGTTTTTGTTTTCACACAGCATTCTGGGTAATGAAAACCGCCCAGGGGCCTATGAACTTCACCTCTCAGTCAAGGATTACTGTTTTGCCCGGGAAGATCGAATTATTGGAATGACAGTAATTCAACTACAGAACATTGCAGAAAAGGGAAGTTATGGGACATGGTATCCTCTTTTGAAAAGTATCTCTATGGATGAAACTGGTTTGACTATCCTTAGAATACTCTCTCAGAGGACCAGCGATGATGTGGCTAAAGAATTTGTAAGATTAAAATCTGAAACAAGATCTACTGAAGAGAGTGCTTGAAACAAAGCAGCAAGATACCATTTTTGAGAATTCATAAAACTAACTTGTTTGTCTACTGCATGCATGTGAAAATACAGGGGAATGTTTATTTCACTATGTTTCATTGTTTGCCAGTACTCAAGTACAATGTCTACAAGGTATGTAGAAAACTTACTGAACTTTTATACCAATTCTGGTTTTTGGGAAATAATGTTCCATGAAGTGCCAAAATGAGATGTAAAGTGAAATATCAAGACTATCTCTTAAAATGTTATTTAATCTCATTACTAATAAGTCTTTTGAGTTTCTCCATAGTTGACTTTGTTCTATGAGTTCATACAGCCCCATCAGAAAGTACTTATTACTCAAATTCTGTTTTATTTAGACTTACCTCATTGTAGACACCTTACAAACACCGTTTTCTACATAGCCAGAAATGAAGTGACTTCTAGAAAGCATTTGTAATTTTATAGTTGCAGATATATTGTGATGATTTTTGCATACCAATTAAAATAGAAAAGGTGGGAAATATTTTATGCTGATCAGTTTCCAACCTTTCTGAAATATCACTGTGAAGAAATGCTATTAAAGCAAACTTACACAAAGCAATGCTACTTTGTTAACGTTTGATATATTAACAAAACTATGTTCTTTAAAACTGCCAAGGTCACATCACATTTGTTAAAATTTTAAAAAGCGTAAGTTGATGCATCTGCCATGTAGCTTTATGTCTCAGCTTTTTCTTTACCTGTGATAACTATCATTAGTATTTTCCTGCTGACAGTTATGACTATTGCCTTATTTACTTAAATATTTCTTTTAAAGAATATTCAATGATTACACTGAATGCAGCATTACTATATCTTGCATTGGAGCCAAAAGTTATGTCTTTATCTATTTAGTGAAAAATATAAAATAAATGGAAGAAATTGCTTACAATTTTGTAATTTATATGCCCAAACTGTATCAGATACAATAGAAAAACAGAGCTTGGTAACAAAAATGTATCTAGGTTGGTTTTGGATTACGAAATACTTCATGAATATTTGGATTTTTATGATTTGAGTTTTTAGAGTCTGTTCCTAAATACTTGGCTGCAGAACAATACTTTATAATGTAACTTCAGTCATAACTGTTAGTGGACTTCATATATGTGCAGAAACAAAAACCTGTTACATTGACTGTGTTTTATAAACAAGCTGGTCTGTTATAGTAAGAACAGAAGTGATTAATCTCTCTCAGAACCATTCTGCTACTGAATATGAAAACAGACCAGTAAGATAAACTAATTAATGGTAAATTCTTAGGCAATTGCTTTGTTAATGACTTTTCCAAATACCTAGTATGATGCAATCCTCTGGCACATGCATTAATAAATGGATGTATATTGAACTCATGTACCACTACTCATCTTTTGCCTTCTCATTTAATTTATGTAACATCATTTTGTTAGTAGTTATAAAAATACTAGGTTCTTTTTACTATGTGTTTTGTTCTAAGTCTCATTGAAATTTGAGATGCTGATATTGAAAACAAGAAGTAGTGACTTAGGTATTGTTGAACACTCTCACACCGACAAATTATGAAAGGTCCACCCCCAAAACGTTCATCAATAATTGAATTCATTATAGATTTAAAGTGATTGATTTTACAGAATGTTGACAAGCTCCTTAAGAATATATTAATGTCATAATCATGAAAGATTTCAATAAATGGCAGTTCAGAACTGCATTGATCAGGAAAAGAAATTTTAGGCTCAGTATTTTATTAGATTATTCTGTCTTTAAAATATATACTAAAATCAGTATGAGTTAAGTCTACTATCACAAAGCCCCAGTACTAATTTCAAAGTGGTAGAAATACTGCAGACTTCGTTTTTCTCATAAATATTTTTGTGGTCTTGATTCTTACCCAGAATCATAGCTATTCATAGGTTCCCAGTGATTTCTGTCACCTTTAGTAGTCTGGCAATTCCTTCATCTTACTCTACATAAAATGCACAAAGGTGTTATTCATGTACATTAAATTTGGCCAAAGTATTTATAATCTTAATGAAGCATTTACCATTGAAAGGAATTCTGACGAATTACTATTTAAGTAACCATCTGTATCACAACCTACTCATATATTAAATTCACCTTTAAAATGCAGCACATTTTAAAAAAGGTTTCAGGTAAGGTTTAATTTCTCTCAATTGCATAAAGATATCAATGAGCTGAAGGGTACCTTGGATAGTTGTCTGGTTCTCCCTTTACCACTCGCAAGAATTCTTGGGCACATAGGAAAGAAATGGCCTTCCCCTTGTATTACCTATGTCTGTACTCACTCAAGTCTTTTGAAATAGCTGGGTTCGCTCTTTGGCTTCTCAGGCCTCCAAGGTCAAAGATCTCTCTGATTCAGACTTCTAGTGTTTGTTTTACAAAATCAAAAACTAGGAACTGAAGTGGGATGGATGATAAATCCCAATTTGAATATCACATATTTATTGATGTCCATTTCTTTATGATGTGTTTGAAATCAATATACATTTTTGTAATTGCTTTAATGTTACAGTTGAATTAGTATTTTTCTTCCATCTTAATGATACAGACTAATGGGCTCATCTTACAGTTAATGACTTCTTGAAATCAAGTATATTCTGGAAAAATATTTTTAAAGACATGAAAATAATTAGTAGAAGGCATTGTGGTACATAGCTGTAATCCCAGTAGTTGGGACGCTAAGGTTGAAGCAGCCCAGGCTACATAAAAATATCCTCTCTCAGAAAAGCAAAAGAAAGGAGTTATCTATTAAAATCATACCACAATTATTGATGTATACTTCCACATATTGACAAATACACAATCATGTGCATCAAGAAAAAGGATAATTCTATCATGATACCACTTTATTCACACTCAAATTCACAACAATTTTCTCCTAAATCTTCTTATAGTAGTTTTATAGTTTGAAGTTTTGCAATTTTGCCTTTATGATCCATTTTGAGGTTGTCTATCTGGTTCAATATAAGGTGTGAAATTTATTATTAGTTTATAATTATATGCTTGATCAATTAATTTTCATAGAAATGGCTAGTTATTCCAGTATTACATTTGTTTAAAAGACTACTTTCTCCTTTGAATTACCTTTGCACCTTCACCATAAATCATTTGTTAATATATATGAGTCTGTTTCTAAAATCCATTCTTATTCTGTTCTCTTGATCCAATTACTATGACATTATCTATAGGTTTTCTTTTCTCTTATCAGCGTAAAAAAGTTTCCTTCTACTACTACTTGTGAAGAATTTTTTCATGAATGGCAATTATATTTTGTCTAATGCTTTTTCTGCATACATTAAGAAGATCATATAATTTTTCTGCAGTCTGTTAATAGGGTAAACTACTGTGGTTGATTTGTGATTTCAGGGATGAGTCCACTTGGTAATAATATATTGTCCTTAAGATTTTTTCTTGTTATAGTTTGCATCTTGTTTTGTTGTCAGAATATTTATGGACTTCCTAAAACGCATTTTTTCTTTGTGGAATGGGATGTATAAAAGTGATATTAGCCCTTTCTTAAATATTTGCTAGAATTTAACAGTAAAAAATATATAGGCCTAGCTTACTTCTTCACTGGGAGTTTTTAAACAAAACTTCAACTACTCTAACAGATATAAAATAATTTAAAATATCTCATTCTTCTTGGGTGAAGTTCAACTGTGTGTCTTAAGGAATTGCTCTGTTTAATATAATATGTCAAGTTTATGGGCATAAGTTTCTGTAGTGTTTATTATTCATTACTGCCCATTGTATATATGTGGGTTTTTCATCTGTTAATCCATATATTGGTATTTTGTCTATTCATTTCTCAGTGGTTGTAGCTAAGGATTTATCTATTTAATTTTTCAACAACTAGGTTTTATTTAATTAATTACTCTGTTCTTGTGCTTTGAACATCAGTGTCTTCTATTCTGGATCTTTATTATTTTCTTTTATCTCCTTGATTTGAGCTTAATTTTCTCATCTTTTTCTGGTTTATTAAAGTGAGACCTTAGATTATTGGTTTTATTTTTTGCCTTTTCAATATCAACACTTAATGCCACATATTTCCTTAAAAGCACTGCTTAATTTCATCTCACAAATAGTGTTATGCTGTATTTTGTTTTCTATCAACTAAATGTGACTTCTTAGACCAATGGGTTATGCATACGTATCCTGTTAAAATTTCCAAATATTTGAAGGGTTTCAAGGTCTCTTGTTTTTGATTTCCAGTTTGACTCCATTATGGTTAAAGAATATACTTTATATGATTTTAATTCATTCACATTTGGGAAGATTTATTTGACTAATGCTATGAAGAGATAATGTTTCAAATGCACTAAGAATGTGTGTTTTACTGTTGGCTGGGTGTTTTATCAACAAGTCCAGTTGGTCGACAGTATCATTCACATCCTTCAGTATTCTCAAAAATTTTCTGCCCTCTTAGTTTTCTACCAGTTATGGAGAAAAAAGTGTTGAACTAGCCAAACACAATTATGAATCTTCTATTTCTCTTTTAATTTTTGTGGCTAGATATATACACATTAGAATTTACTCTTGGTGATTTTTGCTGTTCTAATATCTCAAGCAACCAACATTGGCAAAGACAGACTATTCAAACCCTGTTTAAAAGTAAGTTATGCCATCATTTTCCTTTTACACTACAGCACATACATGGGGCATATGCTTTTAAATATCCAATTTAGCAATATCTGCCTAGTTCATCTATTTAGCTCATTTGGATAACTAGATATTTTGCTTTCATTCTTAATTGCCCAAATCCTCAGCAAGAAGGCTATAATGACAGTTCCATAATACATCCATCTGTGGTCTCCTTCATGGAAAAGCATTTAAGCTATAAACTTGACAGGCTAATAAACATCCATGTTGTTAGCAACTACAGTGATATTTCCCAAAAATATATGATAAATATTACAAGATCACTTAAAAGTTCATATGGAAGCAAAAGAATAGACGAGGCATATTTGAAGAATGATAGCATACTCATGCCATAAATCAGATTTACTAAAATAATAAAGAAGTAAAGGTTTTGCATGGAAAAAACAAACAGAAAATGAATTTGAACAGGTTCCCTAAAAAGAGACCTATGTTTTTATGGAAATTTGGTATGTCAGATGGGGCAATAAGTATATACAGTAACATACATTTAACAAATGTGTATATTCTATACTGTATGGAAGTAGATAAAACTAAACCTCAATGCACAAATAAAATCTAAACATATTTCACATAAGGGAGTGCAAATATTCAAAATAAATCAACTATCTTTACAACATATAAAGTAAAAAATTTCGTAAACAGAAATTTAAAAAGGAAAGATACTATGAATGTGATCATATTAACAAAGTTTGATGCACAGCCAAACTTAGAAAGACATTTGATACTTGTAATCAATAACAGATTACACTATATTATATGACACAAAATTACATAAATCATTTCACTGGGGGATGGGATTGGCAATATGGCTGGTAGAGGCTTCCATCATTCACCTGCTTTCCACAAAGAAGAACCAAACCAACAAGCATCTAGTTGCAATTTGAGGTGAGTGATCATGGGAGAGTGCTGGAAAACACCAGGAGAAAAAATGGAAACCTGGTAAGATCCAGAGATGAGGAACAACAGCATAGTAAGACACAAAATATCCTAATATCTGACAAGTCCATTCCATAGCCAGGGAAGGGGGAGGCTCACCTTTGAGGGAGAAGGGATGAAATAATTCTAGAAAACTGTCAGCATAGATATCAGCAATTCAAGTTACTAGAAATTTCACAACTCTCACAGATTACAACCTAAACAGCTAAGTACCCAGAAATTGTTGCAGTAGACTGCCTTTGGAAAATGAATTCACATTATCTCCCCAAGAAATGCCATTGTCTGAATTTGGACTGTTCTAAGTGTCAGAAACCCATGCCTATTCTTTCCACTGCACTGACTTAATGTGCAAACCAAACCACCTTGCAAACCAAACTTGACTAACTACAGTGACTCTGACACAAGCCCACTGTGAATGATGCACTGTAGGAGACAAGTGTTGTGACATGGTGGTTAATGTCCTCAAGAATCAGGGATTCACAGGCCTAGCTATTCCCATGTGGTTTCATACTGGTGGGAGGACTCAAGGCAGTTGCCCAACAGGTTCCCATCACCCCTCCCTCCAATGCCATCCATAGGCACCTGCCAATTAACAAGATGGGAAAAAATTGGGGACATGCTGGGGTGGTTTTAACAAAGCCAGAGCTCCTGGGCATGAAGCCCAAGAAAATCTGAAGAGAAACTACTCAGAGATAGCAACATTCTCTTTCTGCTCTCTCCTGTGAATACTTCAACCTGGAGTGATCTAGGTTGGCATAGTGGCAGGAGAAAGGAACAAAACAATTACTGCTACTGTCATGCCCATGCAGTTCCCACCATGGCAACACCTTGACAAGACTGAGTATAATCCCAGCAGAGGGTGAGGTATGATTCCTATTCCTGCCTCTCCTAAGAGAATACAGATATATAGTTGAATTAAATTAGAATGACAATGCAGGATATGAATGAAAAATTGAGCTAAAGATTTTGAAAAAGAATCAAACAGAAATCTTGGAAATGAGGAGCTAAATAAGTGCAATAAAAAATTCACTTGAAGTCCTCAACAGACTCGATCAAGCAGAAGAAAGGATATCAGAGTTTGAAGACAGTCCTTTTGAAAATCACATTTATACAGGAAAAATCAAACTCTCCATCATGAGCATGTCCAAAGGTTAATGAACAAAAATATACTATGTGAAATAATAGTACCAAATTTGCCTACTCTTAGGGGGGAAAAAAAAAGAACAACTACATACAGGATGCATATAGAGTGCAATTAGAGATGACTAGGAAAGATCTTCACCATGACATTCTCAAACTCCTGTCAAAAGTACAAAACAAGACAAAAACTTTTAACATTTACAACAGAAAACCCATAGTCATATATAAGGACAACCCTATTAGACTAACAGCTGATTTCTCAGCAGAAACTCTACAGACCAGGAGGGCATGGAATGACAGACTTCAAATCTTAAAAGACCAACCAAGCTAACTATGCCCAATAAGATTATGCTTCAGAAACAAAGGACAAATAAAGACCTTTCAAAAACATGATCACCAAAGCATTCTTAGAAAACATGCTTAAGGGAATCCTATATTGAGAAGTGAAAGATAACTACTACCATGACAACATGTGATTGTATAAACCCCACTATGAGAGTAGATACACAGAAAGAAAAATAGAAATCAAACCTCAATACAGTAAACCATCATACCACAGATTAAAAAAATATAGAGAGAACAACAAACAATATTCAAAGCAACTAGAAGAAAAAAAAAGGAATAAGTCCTTATCTTTTGGTGATAACTCTAATAAATAAATTCCCAATTAAAGGACCCTGACTGGATTCAAAATACAAAACAACATGCTTCCTGCTTCTAGTGAAGACATACAAAAACAGAAAGTAAAAAGACAAAAAATGTTATTTTAAGAAAATGGAATCCTAAAGTGAGCAGAAGTAGCTATACTTGTATCTGACTAAGACAAAAATTGAAAGAAGAGACAAAGATGGCCACTATATAATAATAAGAATCAATTCATGAAGAAGTAAAAATGATTGTGAATCTATATGCACCTAATGTTGAAGCACTCAATTTTAACAAACCTTTAGATCAAAAGGAAAGATATGCTCCAATATAGTGATAGTGGGAGATTTTTAACCTCACTCTAATCAATGGACAGATCATTCAGACACAAAAACAAAAAGAAACATCTCAGTTAAACTCAACTACAAATCTAATGGATCTAGCAAATATTTTACAGAGCATTCCATCAGTGCATGGAACTTCCTCCAGAATACACAAAATCCATTTCAAAAACACTGAAATCACATCTTGTCTCTTTGCTAACCACAATGGAATGGAATCAGAAGTCAACAATAGAAGAAACTTAGAAATTATACAAATACCTGGAGAGTGAACACCACATATTTTAATGAAGAGTGGAATCATTGCAAAAGTTAGAAGGGAAAATGAAAAATTTCTTGAAAATAATGAAAATTGATTAACAAACATATCAAAGCCTGTGGGATACAGCTAAAGCAGGACTAAAAGGCAACTTTATAGCAATAAGTGCCTACATCAAAAATAGATTTCAAATAAGTAGCCTAATGATGTATCTCAAAGATGTAAACGGGAAAGATAACAAAACAAATATAAAAATTAGTACAAGGGAAGAAATTATAAAGATCAGAGCAGACAATGAAATACAGAGTGATTCAAAGCACAACCGATTGATGAAACAAATAGCTGGCTCTTTGAAAAGATAAAACAAAAGGGATAACTCTTTAGCTAAACTAACCAAGAAGAAAGAGAAAAGACCCAAATAAAATAGAGGAAAAAAAGGTAGACATTACAACCAATACCACAGAAATACAAAGGCTCATTAGAAATTATTCACAAAAACTATATGCAAACAAATTGGAAAACATAGAAAAATTGGACAAATAAAATAGCACAGGATATAAAAAGCATGCACAGACTTGTAACAAGCAATGAGACTGATTCATTAATAAAAAGAAATTCAAGAACCAGATGGCTTCATGACTGAAGAATTGGCATCACTGTTTCTCAAACTATTGCATAAAATTGTCAGAGAGGGAACTCAAATTCATTCTATAAAGCCAGCATTTCCCTGTTACCAAAACCTAATAAACAAAACTCTAGACCAATATCCCTGATGATCATAGATCCAAAAATCCTCAACAAATACTAACAAATTGAATTCCATAGCACATTTAAAATTTCATACACCATGACCTAGTTGGTTTCATTACTTGGATTCAGGCATGGTTCAACCTACACGAACCAAATAATATATTACATAAATAAAAGATAAAAACAATATGATCATCCCAATAGAGGCAAAATCATTTGATAAAATCTAGTATGCCTTCATGATAAAACCTCTGAACAAATTATATATAGAATGATGTGCCCTCAATACAATAAAGGTAATATATGACAAACACACAACCAATATAATACTAAATAGAAAAAGATGAATGCTTTACTCTAAGATCTGCAACAGGATAAGGGTGTACAGTCTCACTTCTCTTATTCCATATGGAATTTTTAATAAGAGCAATTAAGATAAGGAAATAAACGACATACAAATAAAAAAGGAGAAAATCAAATCCCCTATTTGCAGATATTACACAGAAAGGAGCAGGATAAAAAATCAACATATAAAAATCAGTATCTGTTTTATACAATAATAACAAACTTGCTAAGAAATAATGGAAGCATTCCCATTCACAATAACCACAAAATGAAAAAATAAAACACCCACCAAGAAACTTAGCTAAGGAAGTGAAAGAACTCTACAGTGAAAGTTACAAAACACTGAAGAAAGACACGTAAGAGAACACTAAAAGATGGGAATGCCTCTCATGTTCCAGGATTGGAAGAACAAATATTGTTAAAATGTCCATACTACCCAAGCAATCTATAGAGTCAATGCCATACCCAACTAGAGAAAACAACCCTAACATTCATATGAAAGCACAAGAGACCCCAAATAGCCCAAGTAACATTGAGAAAAAAGAACAAAGCTGAAGGTATCACAACATCTAATTTGAAGATATACCACAAAGCCATAGTAGCCAAAACAGCATAGTATTTGCATAAAATATATGCACAGATTAAGGCAACAGAATAGAGAACCCAGAAAAAACCCTGCACATCTAGAACCAACTGATTCTCAACAAAGGAGCCAAAAACACACTTTGGATAAAGGGTAACCTCTTCAACAAATGGTTCTTGGAAAACTGAATATCCACATGCAGAAGATTTAAACTTGATCCCTATCTCTCACCCTGTATAAAAATCAACTCAATTTATCAAAGACATTAATTTAACATCCAAAAGCCTGAAACTACTAGACAAAGTCATAGGGGAAACACTTCAAGATACTGGTAGAGGCAACAATTTTCTGACTATGAATCCAAAAAACACAGAAGAAAATGGCAAAAAAAGACAAATAATATAAAACTAAAGGTATTCTACACAGCAAAAAAAGAAAAATTAAGAGTGGAGTCAGATGTGGTGGGATATGCCTGTAATCCCAGCTACTCAGGAGGCAGGGGTAGGAAGGTTGATGCCAGACAAGGCAAAAATAATGAGACCCTCCTTTAAAAACAAGCTTGGGAAACAATTAAAATCTAAGTTGAGGCAAGGTGGCAGAGGGCCATAAACATACTCCACCAGGTCCCATGAATAAGAGTTTAGATAACAAAGAAGAGCCTACATACAGACAAGTCAAGAAGAGGAAAAACACTGAGAACTTCAAAAAAGTAACAAGATACCTAAAAAATAAAGTGAATCAAAAAGACAATAGAGTAAATCAAGAAAGAGTTTGCAACTCCAGCCCCAGTTCCTCCATTGGGTAGGGGAAACCAAAGCCTTCACCCAAATAGGTTCTCTATTTATGCAAGGAAGTAAAAGAGGAACTAAGACCAACAGATGCACAAATCACAGTGTAGAAATTTAAATATGAAAACCAAGTCAATATCTGCCCTCCAAATTCCCACCACAACTCAATATCTGAATTCAAAGGTAATGAATTGGCCCAAATGAAACAGAATTCAGAAGCTTACTGCTAAAAACTGATCAGTGACCTTGAAGATGATTCAAATAAACAGAAAAATGAAGTTAGGAAGTGAATCCAAGACCTAGTCAAGAAAGTCAGCAACATGAAAGAGAAATTCAGCAAAGAAATAGAAAGTATGAAAAATAATCAAGTAGAAATGACAGAAATTAAAACCTCAAAAAATCAAATTAACACAGTGGATAGTATTGTAAGTAGACAAGATCAAACAGAAGAAAGACTATCAGAGATGGAGGACAACATCTAGGAGTTACTGCATACACAATCACAGATTTAAAAATGAATACATACAGTTACAACATGAAAGAACTGTGGGACATGATCTAAAAACCAAACCTAAGAAATCATGGTGTGGAAGAAGGAGCTGAAATACAAAATGAAGGCACAGGAAATCTATTCAATGAAGTCATTGCAGGAAATTTATCAAATCTAAGTACCAATATAGATACCCATGTACAAGAGGCATTTCAAACCCCAACCAGACATGACCAGAAAGGAAAAACCCCACATCATATCATAATTAAAATACCAAACCTAGACAACAAAGAAAGGATATTAAGAGCTGCAAGAGAAAAACATCAGCTTACATACAAAAGTAAACACATAAGAATCACCTCAGACCTCTCAGCACAAGCCCTAAAGGCCAGGAAAGCTTGATAATAACCAAGAATACTACATCTAGCAACTTTGATAGAGAAATATGAAACTTTCAAGACAAGGACAAGCTAAAGAAGTTCACACCCATCAAGCCTGCATTACAAAGGATACATAAAGGAATAATTCACATGGAAGAGAATGAAAAACAATCACAAAAATGAGAGTTCAGGGAAGAATACATCTCAAAAGGAGCCCATGAGAGCTAAGAAAGCAGCAAACATGATCAACCCAATAAACCAGCAAAACCCAAAGCTGAACAAAGCCAAAAGTAAAGAACAATCAACATAAGACTCAACCTGGAAAAAAAAAAAAAAAAACAGAAACACAGGAATTGGTAAATACCTCTCAATCACAATCCTAAATGTAAATAGACTTACTTCTCAATTAAAACTCACAGATTGTCTGATTGAATCAAAAAGCAAGATCCAACAATTGTTGTCTACAAGAAACAAACATCACTATCAGAGATACATAAACTAAAAGTGAAAGATGGAAAAAAGGTTTTACCAAGCATGCAGAAACCAAAAGCAAGCAGGAACAGCTATTCTCATATCAGACAAAGCAGATTTTATGAAAAAATCAGAAAAGACAGAGATGGTCACGACATGCTAATAAAGAGAACAATCCAGCAAGAAGACATACAATTCTAAATATGCATGCACTGAACATTGGTGCCCCCACGTGCATAAAAAACACACTTCTGAGCTTAAAGGAGCAGGTAGGTCCAGATAGGATAATAGTGGGATATCTCAACACTCTACTCTCATCAATAGGCAGAACATCCAGACAAAAAAATTAAGGAAGATATCCTGGAACTAAATAATACTGTGGACAAAATGGACTTAGCAGACATTTATAGAGTATTTCATATTAGTGCAACAGATTACACACTTCTCTGAGCAAACCATGTAATTTTCTCCAAAACAGATCACATTCTAGGTCATAAAGCAACCTCAACAAATATGAAAAATTGAAATAATCCCTGTAACCTAACAGATCATAATGGAATAAAATTTGAAATCCATAACAGAAAACTATAAAAAAATTCAAACTCAAAGGTCATTGAAGAAATCAGAAAATAAATTTTAAAATTCCTAGATTCAAATGAAAATGAAGACACAACTTACCAGAACCTATGGAATGCAGCAAAGGCACTCTTAAGAGGAAAGTTTATAGCTATGAGCACCCAAATCAGAAAAGAGATCTCAAATAAATAATCTGATGAAAGAAAGAAAGATGGTCTACAATTCATTGATTCTGTCCTGATTTTCATAATATATTTCCAAAAGAACAGTACAATGAATTAATGAAATGAAAAGTTGTTTCTTTGAAAAAAATAAACAAGATTGACAAACCTTTAGCCAAATTAACCAAAAGAAAGGTAAATACCTAAATGAAAATCAGAGATGAAAAAGAGGATATTTACAACAGACACCAATGAAATTCAGAAGATCATACAGGAATATTTTGAAAACCCATACTCCAACAAACTGGAAAGTGAAGAAGAAATTTATGAATTTCTCAATATATATGACTCACCAAAATCAAATCAAGAGGACATTAGCAACTTGAACAGATTGATAGCAATCAAGGAGACTGAGACACTTATAAAGAAACTCCCAAGAAAGAAAAGCCCAGACTCTGATGGATTCATTGCTGAGTTTTACCAGACTTTTAAAAAAATACCAATGCTCCTCAAACTGTTCCATAGAATACAAAAGGAAGAAATACTAACAAACTCATTCCATGAAGCCAGTATGACCCTAATTCCAAAACCAAGTAAAGACACATCAGAAAAGAAAGATACAGGCCAATATTGCTGATGAACATAGATCCAGAAATCTGCAATGAAGTACCTACCAACAACATCTTAAGAAGATCATGTGCCATGATCAAGTAGGTTTCATTCAGATGCAAGGATAGTGCAGTATATGCAAGTCAATCAAAGTAACACAGCATATAAACAGAATCAAGGACAAAACCCACTCCATATCAACAAATGCAGAAAAAAGCCTTTGAAAAACTTCAACATCCTTTCATAATAAAATCTCTGAAAAAACTTGGTACAGAAGGAATATCCTTAATATTATAAAGGTTATATGTGAAAAACCCGTAGCCACCTAAACAGGGAAAACATGAAACCATCTTCCCTAAAACCAGCAATGAGGCCAGGGTGTCCACTCTTCACACTCCTCTTCAATATAGTAATAGAATTTCTAGCCAGAATAGTGACACAGGGAGAAAGAAAGAAAAGGGATCCAAATAGGGAAGGAAGAAGTCAAA
This sequence comes from Castor canadensis, assembly GCF_047511655.1. Lineage (NCBI taxonomy): Eukaryota > Metazoa > Chordata > Mammalia > Rodentia > Castoridae > Castor > Castor canadensis. Next base: position 144,419,002 of record NC_133387.1, read on the forward strand.
CTATCCTTATTTGCAGATCATATTGTCTTATGCCTGAAAGAAGAATTCTACCAAAAGCAGACAGGAAGACAAATGGAATACAATAGAAGACTCAGACACAAATCTACACAGCTACATTTGAGTTTTGACAAAGGAGCCCAAAAGATGCATTGAAAAAAAGACAGTCTCTTCAACAAATGGTACTGGGAAAACTGGCTGTTTACCTGTAGAAGGTTGAAAATAGATCCTAATATCTCACCTTCTACTAGTATCAATTCAAAATGGATCAAAGATCTTCATGTAACATCTGAAATGGTGAAATCACTCAAGGAAAAATAGGTAATGCACTGGAACATTCAGGTATAGGTAATAACTTTATCTCTGATAGTTTAGCAGTTAAGAGAAAGAATTGACCAACGGGATTACATGACACTAAAAACTGCACAGTAAAAGAAACAGTCACTAGACTGAAGGGCTAGCCTGCAGAATGGGAGAAAATCTCTGCCAGGTAAACATCTGAAAAAGGTTTAATAACCAGAATATACAGGGAGCTCAAAATCCTCACCCTACAAAGAATGAACAACCCACTGAATAAATAGGCAAACGAACTACATAGACAATTCTCCAAAGAAGTAGAAACAGTCAATAAATACATGAAGAAATGCTTGACGTCCTTGGATATAAAGAAAATTCAAATCAGAACAACATTGAGGTTTCACCTCTCTTCAGGCAGAATGGCTATCACCAATAATGAAAACAGCAACAAATGCAAGCTATGGAGGAAAAGGAATACTTCTATACTGTTGATAGGAACATAAATTAGTGTAACCACTATGGAAAGCAGTATGAAGGCTCCTCAAAAAACTATTAGTAGACCCTCCATACGATCCAGTGAAACCACTCCTGGGCATACACCCGAAGGAACATAGCCAGGAACATAGAGCCACTTGCATACTCACATTTATTGTGGCATTGTTCACAATAACCAGCTTTGGAAATAGTCCAGATGCCCCACAACTAATGAATGGATTTAGAAAACGTGTTATATACACACAATGGAATATTATTCAGTCATAAATAAGAATGAAATTACATTGCTTCCAGATAAATGAATGGAACTGGAGATCATCATGTTAAGCAAAGTAAACCAGGCTCCAAAGTTAACATGCTTTCCCTCATACATGGAAGCTAGATTTATAAGATAAATATATGCATAAATACATATATGATCTTATATACAGATATATAGAGATAGAGAGACAACATGATTGTATTAGGGAGTCTGTCTGAAGGGACTATGGGCAGGTAAGAGCGAAAGACAGATAGTGAAAAAATTGAAACATCTTGCATTTATGTATAATGACAATATAATGCAATGCACTGTAAGTTGTTGAATGATAGGGGACCGGGGCAATAGGGAGAATGTAATAGAGGGAGTTGATATGATTAAAGCCTGATATATACATGTCCAAAATACCAAGGCAACCCCCTTTCCCATGAACAATTAAAATGAAGGACAGGAAGATAAAACAAGTCCTGTCCAGGGATAACTACCAGTTGGGAGGGGAGGATACAAGCAGAGGGTGAAGGAGAGTGAATATAGTGGATATATTCTGTATCCATGTACAAAAATAGAGCAATGACACCTTTTAATATTGTTCTAAGAAGGGGGTAGAAAGGGAACAAAGGAGAACAATGAAGGGATTAATCTAATTAAGATCTATTGTAAGTACATACATAAATGCCATAATGTATCCCCCCATACAATCATTATATGCTATAATTAATTAATTAATTAAAGATCAAAATAGGACAAGCTTGGCATGGTGGTGCATGCCTTAATCTCAGGTACTCAGGAGGCAGACATAGGAGGATCTCAGTCCAAAACTGACATGGGCATAATTGTGGGACCAAATCTGGCAAACAAACTAAAAAGCAAAAGAACTGGTGTGTGGCTCAAGTGGTACAGTGCTTGCAAGTGTGAGGTCCTGAGTTCAATTCCCATACCATGCACACATGCACACACACAAAACAAATCAAGAGTACAGAGGCAACCTTGAAAATGGGAGAAAATATTTTCCAGCTATTTGTCTGCAGAGAGTTAATAACCAGAATATAAAAGAACTCAAAAATATTTTTTAAAAAGTAACCCAGTCAATAAATGGCCTAAAAATCTGAACCTACATGTCTCAAAATACACACAAATGGTCAAGGAATATATAAAAAATGCTCATTCTGTTAGTAATCAGGGAAATACAAATCAAAACCACAATGATACCATTTCACCCTAGTTAGGATGGCTATTAACAAAAGTTAATGCCAGGAAGGAGGCAGAGGACAATAAAGTCTTGGTGGGAATGTAAGTTAGAACAACCACCATGGGAAAAAAAATGGAGGTGCCTCAAAAAACTAAAAATAGATTTGTCATATGAATCATCTATCCCACTCGTGAGTGTATATCCAAAGGAAATGAAGTCAGCATACAAAAGAGATACCTGAAAGCACAAATTTATTGCTGTACTCTCTTCGGTAACTAAGATATGGAATCAACTTACATGCCCATCAACACATGAATAAAGAAAATGTGCTACATACAATGGAGTATTATTTAGCCATAAAGAAAAATGAAATCTTGTCATCTGCAGCTAAGTGGGTGAAACTAGAGGAATAAAATAAACCAGGTAAGGATAAAATAACTTCTCATGTTCTCTTTCATATCTGGAAACTTAAAAAAAAAGTTGCCTGACATAAAATTACAGTATTGATTACTAGGGAATGAGAAGGGTGCTGGGGAGAGAGCAGAGAGAACAAAGGAGGAAGAAGGTATACATTGTTGGTCATAGCATAGTAAGTCCCATTAATACATGCAATTAACAAGTCTCAATAAAGATACTGGAAAAAGAAAATTTGGAGTTACTACGAATTATGAATTCACAGTACACCAATGGCAACAACTATATTTAAAGACATTCAGTCACAATAGAAATAAAAATGCAAAATATCTGATAGCCAAACTAGCAAAAATAATTTTTTATATTTTAAGTTTTAGCATAACATTTCAGTTGACTGGCTCTCGATGCTATGAACAAGATTCAAGAAAGCCATTGCATTATTGAGCTATAATGTAGTAGTCAAAACCAAAATAAAATATGCTTTGGATGCAAAAGATAGCAAGCATTATAATGATGAGGACAGAAATGAGGTGATAATGAGAGCCACTACTGCATTTCAGGAAGGATGATCCTTTGCTATAGGCACTGGCCTGTGCATTATAGGATGCTTAACAGCATGCTGGTCCCTTCCCACTAAACATATGCAAAATCCTTAACTATGATGACCAACATATCTCCTGACTCTGCTACATGTTACCTGTAAGGGAAAAATCACCTCAGCTCTGTGCCATCACTAAATAGGTTATGACCCCAGGTTTGGGATTAACACCTGAGTTTAAATCGCAGTTTCATCAACAGCTTCATGATATTACATAAGTAACTTAAATTTTCTAAGACACAATTTTCTCAACTGTACAATGGTTTTATTATATGACTTATAATGGTACTGATTAAATAACTTAATGCATGCAAAATATTTAGAATAGTGATTAATCAGTACTCAAGTAGTGGTAAGCAATAGCTATTAAGCATTGCTTAAATAAAGCAATGCTTTATTTAAAGCAAACAAAACTAATGATTACAACATGATTGAGCAGCTGAAGGCATAGCTCAAGCAGAAGAGCACCCATCTAGAAAGTATGAGGCCCTGAGTTCAAACCCCAGTACCACCAAAACAAAATTTAAAAAATGAACATGACTGAAAAATAGTTTGCTCTTAAAAAATTACACTGTTATATGACATAAATCATTGTCCGAAAATAAAGTAATAAAATCTAGGGAGAGCTTAGAAACCATATTTTAGAAAAATAAGAAATATATGTGCTGAATTTCCTGACTTACACTTTGACATAAATGTCATGGCATGTGTACACAATAATAATGACTACATATGAATATATGCCAGGAACTACAGCTCTTAATCACTGGTGAAATTTAAAATGGGATATATTTCTTCCAAATCAAGGTAGAAGTAAAAGTCAACAAGTAGTCCAAACAATAAGAGAAACTGAACAGAAATACATGAGATAAAATCAGAAAGCATAAAAGGACTCTAAATGTGACAATTATGACCATAAATGCATAGACGATAAATCCCCCTATACATACACAAGATTAAATCCAAGTTATTTCTTCTTACAAGAACCATACAGAAACACACTTTAAAAAATCAGGTTGGGGGAAACACATATATTAAAAAGTTAGGTTTGTATGAGAAGGTAACATCACCAAGGTGGCTGAGTTAGAGATTCCAGCCTTAGTCCCCTCTCCATATAAAACGAAACAGAAAGCCATCCACAAACCAAAATAGCCCTAAGTGAGCTCAAACAATTAAAGAATTTGCAGCAAACCAATGCAACAAAAAATGGAGACTAAGCATATGGAAAAAATGGCTGGTGTATCTTAGACACCAGGATACAGCTAAAAAGAATGGCACAGGCTATCAGTATCACTGAGCAGCAAGAAGTAACACAGTGTGCAGCAGCCTGCCCCGAGAAGAAAGCAGCATCTTTCATCACTGAGGTACCCAACAGACATTCCTGACAGAAAACTACGCAAGAGAGAGAGAGAGAAAAAGAGAGACAGAGACAGAGAGATACATAACCTTCTCTCACACAGGAAGAAGTTGCTTTTGAGCTTCCTTAGGAAAGGAGCTGCCTCCTCTCCCAACCCTATATGCCCTAACCCTGAGCAGCAGCTGCCCACTACTCAGTCAGTCCTAGTGGCTGCACTGCATATAAGGAGTCCCAATAAGACCAGAAGTGGACTTCTTAACAGAAATATTGCAGAACAGAAGAGATTAGGATATTACATTAAAATGTCTACCCAGAATATTACTCCTTGCAAAACTTTCCTGCAAAAACCAAAGAATAAAGACTTTCTAAGAAAAACAAACACTAAGTGAGTTCATTGCCACCAGACCTGACGTAGGAAATACTAAAGGGTGTTCTCTGAGCTGAAATAAAAGATACTATTAGTAGCATGAAAGTATAAAACTCACTGCTAAGTACATAAATTCAGAATACTCCAGTACTATAATAGTGGTCTATAAAATATCTTTAGAATGAAGATTAATTGACAAACTTTTTTAAATAATAATTTGTCTACAGAATATAAAATGTATAAATTCTGACATCAAAAATACAAAAGGTTGGGGTGGAAGACAAGCAGTAAAATGTTTTAATGCAATCAAAGTAAAATTGTTAATAGTTTCAAATAATCTCTTAACTATAGGAAATTTGTAAGCCTCATGTTAACCATAAAACAAAAACCTTTAAAGGACACACAAGGAATAAAAAGCAATTGAAGAATATGACTAGAGAAAATCAGCTACCATAAAGGAAGAAAGAAAGAAAAATACATAAATAATGCATCAATAGAACAGGGAAAAAACCTAATAAAATTTCCATGGTAAGTCCTTATATACCAATAATTAACTTCAATATAAATAAATTAAATTCTCTAAAGCTATGCAGTGGTTGGATGGATTTTAAAAAGGATTCAAGACCCAACTATATGCTGTCTTCAAGGGGCCCACTTTGCCTGTAAGGACACATACAGACCAAAAGTGAAAAGATGGAAATGATAGTCTATACAAACGGAGATCAAAAGACAGCTGGGGTAGATATACTTACCTCAAGCAAAGTAGTCTTAAAAACCTATGAAGTGAAACAAAGGTCATAACATAAAGTGGGTCAACCATCAAGAGGATATAACATGTAGATATATATGCACCAAATCAGAGCACCTAAATATATAAAGCAAACATTAAAACATGTAAAGGGACAGATAGAGTATAATACAATAATAGCAGAGGACTTCAACACCCGATTTTCAAAATTGGACAGATTATCCAGATTGAAAATCAATAAGGAAGCATTGAACTTGGAATATACTTTTAAAATAGATGAAACTAAAACACCCACAGAAAATTCCATCCAACACAATAGAGAACAAAATAGAGACCCCACAAATAATTCCATGCATTTATTATCAATTAACATTTGACAAAGATGCCAAGAATACACAATAGGGGAAAATTCTCTTTAACAGATGGTGTTATGACAGTGGGGTATGTGTATATACAAGAGACTAGAGCCTTTTAAACAAGCCAGTTCAACACAATTACAGATTTCAACAGAAGATCTGAACATGTAAAACTATTGCAAGAAAACATAGGGGAAAGACTCTATGACACCGATCTGCCAATAATTAAAATAATTATTGGAAGATGAACCCAAAAGCACATGTAACAAAAGTGACAATACACAATAGAATTACATCAAACTTAAAACATCTACACAGCCAAAAATGATCAATAAAGTGAAGGAACAACCTAAAGAATGGGAGAAACTTATATATATAATAATTGGGACTCAAACAATTCAATAGCAAAAACACCAAATAATATGATCAAAAGATCAACAAAGGACCTATACAGATGTTTCTCAAAAACAAAAAGATATACAAATTGTCAAGAGATGGATTTTTTTAAAATGTTTAGCATCACTAATAATGAGGAATATGCAAATTATAACCACAATAGGCTATCACTTCACTCTAGTAAGAATGATTACTATAAAAAAGAATAAAATAACATATACTCCTGAGTATGTAGAGAACAAGGAACCCTTGCACACTGTTGGTGAGAACATAAATTAGTACACCCATTATGGAAAACAGTACGGAGGGTCCTCAAAAAATTTAAAAGAGAACTATCATCTGATCCAGCCATCCTACTACTGGCTGTATATCCAAGGTATGTGAATTAAAGGTGTCCTGACACCCTTGTTCACTGCACCGTTATTCGCAAGAACCAAGATATGGAATCAACCAAAGCCTCCATCAATGGATGAACAGATAGGAAAAATGTGGTACATCCAAATGGTAGGATGATTAAAAAGAAGGAAAAAATGTCATTTGTGACAATAAAAATGAACTTGGTGCATGTTAAGTGAAAAAAGTCAAGAAGAGAAAGACAAATACCACATGATCTTGCTCATATGCAGACCCTAAAAGAGTTGAACGCATTGATGCAAAAATAAAATGGGAGGTACCAGATCCTATGTGGTGGGAACATTGTGAGAGTCTGTTTAAAGGAAACAAAATGTTGGAAGAAGTCCAGGATATCTTTGCACATAATGACTACAGTTAATAGCAATATATTATACACTTGAAAATTGCAGAGTAGATGTCTTTACCACTCCACAAATTTTGTGAGGTAATACATGTTAAATAGTTTGATTAAGCAATTCTACAATGTATACATAAAACAAAAATCATGTTGTAGATTTTATATAAATATATGTATATTATTTCTACTTTTCAATTATGAAATTAAAAACATAACAAATTTTACTAACCAAAAATATAGTCATTTATAATGTAGAGACAGACTTTCCTATAAATTATCTTAAATTCTCCTGAAAATGCTTTTGTGTTTTATAATGAAAACTGAACAAACTAAAATTTTGAGATATGTTATAACTCACATTTAGTCTTGTTCCTGAAGAATTTAGTAGAATGTTATCTTAGTTATTTAACTTTGAAGATTAAATCTAACTTAAAGAATTCAATGTTGTATAACATTTTAAAGATGGCTACATTGTATCAGGAAAATATGAGAATAATGTGAATGGAATTATTAATGCTAAATTAGAATTTAAGACACAAAGCATCAAATGAATCAAAGGAAGTCATGATAATTAAAAGTGCTTTTTAATTCACAAGGACTGGATATTAATAATGAAACCAATTCACTATAAAGGAACTCCTGCAATAACCATGTACTAAAAAAGTCAGAATGTCTAAATTTAACACATAAGTTAAATAGTCATTTGTATGTATTAAGTATGATGTAAGCATAACTTTAATTGGAAACTAACCACAGGGTTGAAGTTTATACAATTGGTCTATGGTGCACCAGATCTCAGAACTAGCATGTGTCTATATATTCATAATATTCCCACTGAGCCACTTTCTGTTTTTTTTTTTTTTCAACATAGATTCAAGATTACTTCGTGAAAAATTCAGGCTAGTTTTTCTTTGGTAATAAGAAAACAATGAATCACACCATCAAACCAAAAACAAATGGAATATTTAAATGGATACTCACTGAAAGAAACAATTTGGTGTAGAATTTATCTGGGTTATCTTAACTAGCAAGGACTGTCAATTTTCCTTTCTAAAACTGGCCGGGAGTAACAGGCAGCAAAAGGAAAAGATGGAAATGAGGGAGGAAACTTTGAGAAAGTCCTTGGGAGAAGGATAAGTAGGTAAAAAGGAGATTGCTACCATTAGGGATTGAAGGCAACTAGAAATGGCAGTGAAAGAATATGCCAAGGAAAGCTTTTAAATGCTGCATATGTAATAGAGTTTAGAAACTGGTAAGAACTCCCAGCTCTGTGAAAGCAATATTAAATCAGGTGTAAATGTGTTGGCCACCAGACAACACTTTGTTCCCCCCCTTCCAAGCTAGAAGAGCTAATATATTACAATCTAAGAACACTGAGTCCCTCCATTGTTGCTTCTGAGAACTGGGAGATGAATTTCTGACCACTAGGCATTGCCTTGGGCACCAGGAGCAAATACTGGGGATCGGTGTCTCTTCAGTGCTGAGACCAGACTCTGTCCTGGTCTGATCGCTCACTTCTTCAGCTCACTGGGGACCGCTAACTATGTTCATTGGAAATTATCTTCTATATTAACTTATAGAAAAGACAGTCCATTTTAAATTCTTCTAATAATTAAAAATTTTCAAAAATATTATCATCATGTATGTACAGAATAACATTCTTTGTACAAAATAACTTCTACATCAAACTTAGCTATCCTTGATGGTTTTGCTGCTTCAATTTTGGTTTGGTTTCTTGGCCTGTCCTAGACTTCATCAACTTTTGGGGGAAGCAATGAAATTTGTTATTTAAAATATGCAAATTTTCAAGGTCAAGATAGTTTTAAATTTTATATTCATTATTGTAATGTATTTTAACCAACTACTTCTATCTACCTTATCATCCTTCTCCCATGAGCTGTTAGTTCTTTTACTCAGTTGTCGTTTGTCTTTATTGGCCTCAATGCTTAATAGCTAATTGCTACCACTGATATGCCAGGCATTATTCTAAGTGTTTTACATGCACAAATTTATTTAATCTCCATAATTCTGTTATAAGGTTGGTATTGTAGCAACCATGACAGAAGTAAGAAAGCAGTGGCTTAGCAAAGTTAAATAAATTACCCAATGTAACAAAGCCATTGACAAAATCAGTATTTAAATTCAGATCATCTGATTCCAACTTTAAAATTCAAGATAAAAACAAACCTTAAAAACAAAGAGGTAAAATGATAGGAAAAAAAACTATCATGAATCAGCAGTAATGTAACTGGGACAGATATTTATTCAAGTTTATGTATACAACAACCTATAAGCCTAGAGTATCAAAGAGAGAAACAAGAAGCATGACCAGACATGCTTCTTCTGATTTTCATCAGAAATTTGCAGATAAAGCCCTCTGAGACATAATAACTTATTGTAACTAATAAGTTATTATAATTGGTTACATGGGGAGAAGTCCTTATCCTACATACGAGGAACATAGGTAGATTATGAATAGAAGCAGAACATTAAAGCAACTCCTAATTGACTACGGCAAACTCAATGCATTCCAAAAAATCAATATACAGTGTTCTCTGACCATATGCAATAAGACATGAATTACAAAAAAAACTTAAAACATACATATTTTGAAATTTAGTATCTTTCCAAACAATTTTTATCTTGTGGAATAAACAATAATAAGCTAAGCAAAGCTTGAGACTGAATTCATAATAAGAAGATCATATGCCATAATTTTCATGTAGACGCAATATATAGGGCTATGGTAGATAATGATCTCCCTTTTATTCAGGGACAATTGTTCCAAGACCCCAATGGATGCCTGAAACCATGGATCATACTGAACCCTTCACATTACATATTTTCCCTAGACATTATGTATGATAAAGTTTCCCTTATAAAATTAGGCACAATAATAAATTGCAGTGGGTAATACTGGAGTTTGAACTCCAGTTTAAACTTGCTGGGCAAGTGCACTGTCACTTGAGCCATGCCCTCAACCCTTTTTCTTCTGTGCTACTTTTCAGGTAGAGTCTTGCATTTTTGCTCAGGCTGACCTCAGACCATTGTCCCCCTACATACAGCTGTAGCCTAGCTGGGATCCCAGGCATGTACCACCATGCCTGGCTTTATTGAATGAGATGGGGTCTTGTTAACTTTTTGCCTAGGCTGACCTGGAACCATGATCCTCCCAAGCTGCGTCTCGACTAACTGGAATTATAGGTGTGAGCCATGACACCCAGCAACAATAAATAATTTTTAAAAAAACAACAAAATCTTACCAGCATAACAACTTTTGTACTTTGAGAGCATTATGAAGTAAAATAATTATTTCTTGAAAACAGGTACTTCAAAACCACTATAGTAGACAGATGGCTGCAAAGTAACTCATGAGAAGGTAGCATATACAGTGGGGATATTCTGGATCAAGGAATAATTCATGTCTCAGGAAAGACAGAGTATGACAATGTGACATTTCATCATGCTACTCAGGATGACTCACAATTTAAACCTTATTTTTCTTGTGTCTTTCTGGAATATTTTTTTACTATTTTTGAACCACAGAAACTGAAGCCATAGAAAATGAAATCACAGATAATAAAGGGAGCTTTGTATTCAATTCCAGAAGTAGGGAGATAAGCAAGAGAGTTGGCAAAAAATAACAGAAGAGAAAGTAATAAAGTTAAGGTAAAAAAATGCAAGTAGAAGTTCTCAGCAAAAGGAAATCCATGTAGAAGTGTAACAAAATTGAAAACTCATTCTATGAAAAGATTAATAAAATAGATCTTTGGCAAGGCTAACCAAGAATAAGAGTGAATATAATGCAGCATGAAATAAAGAAAGGGAGAACTAACTATTGAATAGACAGAAATATAATAATGATAGTGGAATTATGAACAAATACTCCAACAAAAAAGGTGATGTGGATAAGTTCTTAGAAAAATATGAAACTAGTAAAAACAGATACAGAACTTATATAAACTCTTAAATATTTAAAATAATTGAAATTTTTATAAGAAATATATCTTCCAAAAATTTCAGTGGGCATATCAACTGGTGTGGCCACTTGGGAAAGCAATTTGGCAGCATCTATTTTGGATAATGAACTGAACAATCCACTTCTGGGCTTTATTTGCTAAAGATGTCCTCACTCAAATCCAAATGGGGACATGGAACAGCAGTGTTTTGAGAGGTGATGAAACAGTGGCTATCACGGGTGAAGGACAGATAACAGGTGGATGCAACCCACATCTGACTGTGGAACATAAGTGGTAAGGACAGGCAGCATGCACATGGGGCAATGAAGGTAGAGCCACTTGCTGATGTTCTCGAAAGTTTGGACAATAATCTAGAGCACGATATTTATATTCACAAAAATTACACGTATTCTAAGAAAATCACATATTTAAAATTTTTATATATAAAATAAATGAAATGTCCTGGGAGAATTGCAATGGGAGGAGTTGGAGTATACAATGAAATTTGAGGCTGGAGATCAAGAAAAAAACTTTAATCTTTTAGAAAGTAAACATTTGGAAAGAAGACTATTTAGCCTACCATCCATCCATAAATTTCTATTTGAATCATGACATACACCCTAGACATGAGACTCCTATTAGAAGAAAAGTCAAACCGTACCAGCAGTATTTTAATTTTAGGTTCTTAAAAAACTGGTTTAATCAAAAATGTTCTTACTCTTCTATCAGCAAATAGGTTTGCTCTCAAATACTAACTGATTCTAAGTAACATAAAGTTTTATCTTTCCTCAGTCTAATTATTTTGGTAAAATTTTAAATGTCTTCAAAGTTACATCACAAGGATCTGTAGCTTCTTTAAGATTCAGATCAATTGTTCCTCCCCCACTGGCCTTGTCTTTGCAATGTAGCAAAGTCTAGGTACAAAATTCAATCTTTGCTATTACTTCAGTTCATACTGCTACCATAGTTAGCACATCAGATGTCAATGTTATTTGTTAATATTACTTTTAAACTTATTTTTAATCAAATGTTGCTAAAGACATTGGGTATTTTTATCATTTGTTCAAGGAAAAATAAATATTTAGTTGAAGCAGTAAAACAAATTTGAAACACATCTTTCTTTTCAGTCAATGTCCTATTTTATAATACTTTTTCTTCATATGGCCAATCTAAAGGTAGCTATTTGTAAAATACATTTTTAACTTTTTCACTTTCTAGGATTATTTTAGCTACACAAAAACAAAAACTCCCTATAATATGTAAATTAAAGACCATGACTCAGGGATAAATTTAGTAGATTCAGGACAGAGAAAGAAGCACTTTTAGCAAATATTAATTGAATATTTAAAGTATAATTACACTAGATTTTACAAGTGAGAGAAAACATGTTTGTCGTTCTGAGACTGGCTTGTTTCACTTAATATAATGATCTCCATTTCTATCCATTTTACTGTAAATGACATGATTTCATTCTTTTTTATGGCTGAACTCCATTGTGCATATATACCATATTTCTTTATAAATTCATCGATTGACAGACACCTAGGTTGATTCCATAACTTGACTATGAGAAAAAAGAAGACATGAAGTGGTGTGGGGGGTGCTGACAGTGTGGCTCCAGTGGTAGAGCACCTGCCTAGCAAGATTAAAGCCTGGAGTTCAAACCCCAGTGCTGTGAAAAAGAAAGAGAGAGAAAAGAAGGAAGGAAGGAGGGAAAGAAGGAAGGAAGGAACGAAGGAAGAGAGGGAAGGAGGGAGAAAGGGAGGGAGGAAGGGAGGGAGGGAAGGAAGAAAGGAGGAAGGGAGGAAGAAATAATTAGAGTGAATGTTGTCACAAGCTTATTAGACATTCTTCTTTCTGTGCTATCACTTTCAGTGAGAAATCAATAGAACAAAGAGAAGAGAAGGAGAGGGGAAGAGCAGGAAAAACAGATCCCTGAAGTACACTTTGACTCATACCTGCAGTTTCAATTACCATCTGCCCAATTGTAATTCAATTTCCATACCCAAAGGTATCTCACCAGCTCAGATCATTCTTGTAGACCCTATCAACATCCATACACAACTGCTCACCTATATTTCAGCATAAATGGCTGAAGCACTAAATTAAGCATTCATAAAGCTGAACTCAAGATCTTTCCTTCAAGCCTTAAGTCTTTGCTATCATAGTAATAGCCTTCTCTTGGATTTAGCAAGCTGAGATTCTAGGGGCCACATAGGATGCTCTTCCTTACTTCCCACCCTCATCTATGGCCAGGTATGTCTATTTAAGCTTCTAATGTTCTCTCAAGTCCACCTGTCTTTCTCCACACCCAGGAGCACACAACTGTGTGCCTCTTTGGTACTACTACCAAAGCCTCCAAATCTTTCTACTTATATCCACTTTGGCCTCTCCTGCAACTCATTGTGTAGTTTTGAGACCTAGTGTGACCTTTTAAAAAGTCAATCTCATCATGCAAGTACCTCGCTGAAAGCAATACAAAGGCTTCTCACTGTCTTGATAAAAATTAATGTAATACCTCTCCAATATCACATTCTGTGCTTCAACATCTCTGACTTTTTTATTTACATATTTTTATGATTTTATTTATCTTTTTGTGAGAGAGATGTGAGTCTCACTATTATAGCCCAGGCTGCCCTCAAACTCAAGACTAGACGTTCTTTTTGTTCATCAAATGCATCTTCCTTATTCCCCACTTCAGTGTCTTTGCATAGGTTGCTCCCTCTGCCTGGAATTTTTTTCTCCCTGTTCTGTTTTTGCTTTACACTTCCTCTCTGTTGCTTAATTGCTACTCAGCTTTAAGACCCCATCTCTTCTTTAATGAGGAACCTTTATCTGATTCCTCATCATTTGATATAGATTCCTTTTAAAATATCTGATTGTGTAACATAGTTTATTCCACAGTACTAAACTACAGTGGCAATTAATGTATTCATATGAATATTTGGTTAATATCTATTTGCCTGTGTCCTCTCTCAAAATATATACTAGAGGCTCTAAGCAGATAGATTATCTGTGCTTTGCTCTCTATTGTATTCTAACATAATACTTACATGAAGTAGATGCTGAAATAGACATATACAGAGATATAATGTGCAGATGTACACGTTTATTATGTCTGCATGTATAATAAATGGCAAATAAATAAACATTCTAAAATATTAGTGGCTATTGTTGAGTGGTATGATCATAGATATTTTCCCTCTTTTATTTTTCTATGTTTTGCATGTCCTGTAGCTTGGAAACAATAAAAATAACAGTTAGTAAAGGTACGTTTTTTTCTTAAAAGGCACAGAACAATTGGACTTTGCAAGTATATAAGTCAACTTAATTGAATCAATAACTGTCTCTCTCGCTCCTTGATTTTTAACTTTTGAAAAGGTTAAAGCAACCCCTGAAAACTTAACAGACCAAGAAAGGTCACAGAAACTTTTTCTAGTATCATGTGCCTCTCTTAGCCCAGATGTGAACTAGAAACAAGGAACTCCAATCATCATAAAGACCTCCAATATCTTCACATATCCCTTGAGAGCATCATTGTCAAAAAAAGGACTTTTTCAGGGAAATAAGAACCTATAAAGCTTCATTATAATACTTAGACTTCTAGACATCCTGTCTCATTACTTACTGCTTAATAGCTATCTTACTTAAACCTTTTCTAGGGAACTTAATTATTTTATACTAAACATTTTTGGTATGTAAATTCAACAAGTTTATTCTTTTTCTCTCTATGGAGAAATCTTAGCTCTCTCCTGAGCTAAGATTATGACATATGCTTTTCTTTTTTGACCTTCTGCTTCTTACTAAGTACAATGTAGTCTTGCTATAAAATGCATCTATCTTACTCAGTAAATGCTTTTGAGGGGTATGTAAGCAAATATTTGGTATTAGTTTTTAAATTTTGTTTTTAGCCAAGCACTGGCAGCTCATGCTAACAATCCTAGCTACTTGGGAGGCTGAGGTCTGGAGGAATGCAATTCAAGGCCAGCCTAGGAAAAAAGTTAGCAAGACATCCATCTTAACCAATAGCTGAGCACAGTGGTACACACCTGTCGTCCCAAACTATGTGAGAGGCTGAGATTAGGAGGATCCAAGCTAGCTGGAGCAAAAATTTGACATTCCATCTCAGTGAAAAAAAGGCTGAGTGTAGTGGTGCATTCCTGTCATCCCAGCACAGGAAGCATTAAATAGTAGGATCATGATCCAGACAGCTAGACAAAAAAGTGAAACACTTCTACCTTCATCTCAAGCTAAAATGTCATGCCTTTCATTGTATCTTCTCTTTTTTCTCCTACAAAATTGGAGAACAGGAGGGCGGAACAAGTCCTGCCCAGGGGTTGGGCTCACACCAGTGGAAGAGGGGAGGTGTTGGGGCAAGGGGTAGGAGGGTGAATACAGTGCAATAAAATGTGTTCACATTGCATTACAGGTAAGTAAATGCAAATATGATACTTGTGGAAACTATTCCAGGAATTAGGGGAGGGAAGGAGAATGGTTGAGGAGGTGAATTCATGTATGAATTCACGTTATTACTTGATACATTGTAATAACCTGTGCAAGTGCCACAATGTACCTCCACCAATTACAACAATAAAGGAAAAATAAATAAATAAATAAATAAATGCCTTAAAAAAATAACCAAAGCAAAAGGGGCTGAAGATGTGGCTTAAGCAGTAAAGCACCTGCCAAGTAAGCATAAATCCAGAGTTCAAACCCCAGTACTGCCTAAAAGAAGTTTTTAAATGATACATAATAATTGTATGTATTCACATATTACAGTGTGAAACTTAGATACATGTATATACTGGGTAATAATCAAATTAAGGTATTTAGCTTGTCTTAAAAAGCTGGTTACAATGTGGTTGGACTGGGACAACACATATGGGTGATACAGAAATAGGTAGAAAACCCAAAACATGAAAGCATTTGGTGTCCCCACTCCAGAGGAGCTAATACAGAAACTTTAAAGCAACAGAGGTTATCACGAGAAGGGGATCAGAAACCAGGGTAAAGATCAGTTAGAGATGAATCAACATGGGTCATAACATGTGTACACAAAAGCAATGCTAGGAATATTTCTGGATAGCTATCCTTAACTAGCAAAAACACTGTCTTCCTTATTATGCTTCTCTTTTCTTCAACAAAACTAGTGATAAAGGCAGAACAGGACCTGCCTGGAACTGATGGGGGAAGGGGGGAGAGGGTGGGAGGGGGGGCAGGGGGGAGAAATGACCCAAGCAATGTATGCACATGTGAATAAATGAATAATAAAATAATAAATTAAATAAATAAATATAAAAGCTGGTTAATACAATATTTAATCATCTGTGTTGGGGGAATATAGCATCCCACAAGAATGCTTAGTTTCCTTATAAGGTTATAATTTCTTTGGGAAGTTTTACAACCTGTGATTCTTATTATTAAATATGATATGAGTTACTAAAACTGTTTCCAAAATGCCAAAAATTAACATGAATCCTAGCAGAGAGAACTAATTGATTCAAACAAATTTCTTCCCTTTTAAAGCATTATGTTGGAGTAGTATCATTTATACATTTTAATCATTTTATTTTCTTTGTTCTATTAGATAAATTAAAACCTTATCACTTTTGGTTGGTATTTTAAAACCATCTGTACTAAACATCTAATCTCCTTTGTCAGATGAATGAAGATTTATGCTAGGTGGGATTTCCTGTTCCTTTGTTTTGTGGTGGGGATACTTGTTTTAGTCATTTTGGAACATGAGGTACTAAGCTGTTTCTTAAAGCATAAATACATACTTATACTTTTGTTCATAGTTAGAGTTCATTGTAGGGTTTCCTCCTGTTGACAAATAACACAGCATAAGAGAGTGGAGAGGAACCCTGGCATCAGGCAGACCCAAGCTCAGTTCCTTGCTCAGCATTAGTTTTGCCTGAGCAACAATTTTACCTGAGTTCTAATAATGACTTTTGTAAAGTGACTACAATAAACTCACCTATGAATTCATCTTGAGAATTTATTAGAAAAGTAGATGCGATGCCACTGGCAATCAGTAGACATTCAAAGATTAGCCCTCTTCCCCCTTTTATAGAAACTACATTAAATTTTGAGTAACAGTTAAGTAAAGGATTTTATGGGGGTTTTAATAGAGATTTGAATGTGTCAATTTATAGTTTTATGAAGAAATGTTTGGCTTAAACACAGAACAGGAGACAGCCAGTTAGAAATGTTAAAAGAGGAGCATGGTTTAAAGAATATTATGGGATTGGAAACGTCACAAATATACAGGAAATATTGTTGAGGGTGTCCGAGGTGCATAAAGAAAGTGACAGCTTGTAGACAACAGAGCAGGTAGCCACATGGCTTAAGGTCATCTCAGAGAAAAATATCAGGCAATTCTTTCTAGTTTTAAATATCATCTTGCTGGTTGCCATCAAGTTTTTATTGTTTGTTTGGTTTTTTTTTTTACTGTTGAACAGACATGGTAAAAATCTAACAAAACTTTAACAGAATACTAGTAATTGTTCATTTTCTAATTAGTTAAGGTATTCATTGAACAAATGCAAGCCTATTTATTCTCTCATATTGAAAACATTAAGTTTTTTTTGCTGATTCTTACTTTAATGAGTCCTCATGCTCATCAGTGTTTGGCTCTATTTTTTCATACATAATTATTATTTAGAAGGATTGCATAGAAATCTGACACTGCCAGGAAGAGAGTTCAAGACCAGAGATAGATATCCTTTTTAATCACAGAGTATTTTTCTGGATTCATCACTGGGTGAAGAGAACTGAGCTCTTCCCACCAGACAGTCAACTCCCTTTCAGTGTTCACTCCTCCTTGCTGAACTCCTCCCCTGAGGCATTTCATACCTTTCTATCCAATAAATACTATCATCTTTGAAACAAATAAAGCCAGACTGATTTATGAAATCCACAGAGAACACTGATTGTGTCGTTCCTCCTTTTTCAAGAAAGTCTTCCTGACTAGTATGGTGGTACATATCTGTAATCACCGCTACTCAAGAGGCAGAGGTAGAAGAATCACAGTCTTCCAAGTTTGACCTGGGTGAAAGTGTGAGACCCTATCTGAAAAACAAACTAAAATCAAAAGAACTGGGAATGTAGCACAAGTGGTAGAGCACCTGCTTAGCAATCAGAAGGCCCTAAATTCAATCCCTAGTACCATGAATAAAAAAGAGTCTACCATCATTAGTAGTAACTCTGTGAAATTACAGACTGACTTTTGCTCCAGTGTCCTGAAGGCACACTCCTTTTACTACCTGTCACACTGAGTGTCTCAAGGTCCCCTTTTCCTTTAGACAGTGTCTCAAACAGTCAGCCTTCACCTGGGGACACAACTCACTTTTTTTTTAAATTTCAAATTCATTGTTTATTTGATTATTTTTGGTGGTATTAGAGTTTGAACTCAGGGCTTTGCATTTGCAAGATAAGGCACTCTACCTTTTGAGCCACACCTCCAGATGTTATTAACAGTTTTGAATCTTTAACTCCTGCTTACATAAACATAACTTAAGAATTATAACATAATATAGCTGTGTATGTGGCTTATATGTATACTCCCAGCTACTTGAGAAGTGGAGATCTGCAGCTCAAAGCCAGCATGGGCAAAATGTTAGTGAGATCTTATCTCAACAAACAAGCCAGATGTGTTAGCATGTGCCTGTAATCCCAGGTATGTGAGAGGGGAAGGTAGGAAGATCATGGTGCTATGCTAGTCCTGGACAAAAGCACATGACTCTATCTGAAAAAATAGCTAAAGCAAAAAAGGGCTGGGAGTGTGCTTATTTTATAGAGCAGCTATAAGCCTAGCAAATAAGAGGCCCTGATTTCAAATTCTTCCACTGACAAAATAATAAAGTTTTTTTGTCATAGCACAAATACTACATACAGCACAAAAGCTTCGATTATGAAATCATGCATAATGAAAATGCATCAAGAAAAAACACAGTGAGGAAAACGGTTAAATACTACAGTATAAATTAAAAATTAAGTAATTGTTTCACATTACTTTGAACACTGCTGAAACTTAAGCTTTGAAATATATTTTTTTTAAATTATTCATTTATTCACATGTGTGTACATTGTTTGGGTCATTTCTCCCCACTGCCACCCACTCCCACCCTCTCTCCCCCAAACTCCCTTGCTTCCAGGCAGAACCTGTTCTGCCCTTATCTCTAATTTTGTTGAAGAGAAGATATAAGCATAATAAGAAAGACAAAGTGTTTTTGCTAGTTGAGTTAAGGATACCTATACAGAGATATTCCTAGCATTGCTTTCATGTACAAATTGTTACAACCCAAGTTTATTCATCTCTAACTGATCTTTACACTGATTCCTGATCCCCTTCTTGCATAGACCTCTGTCACTTTAAGGTTACTATATTAGCACCTCTGGAGAGGGGATATCAAATGCTTTCATATTTTGGGTTTTCTACCTATCCTTATATGTCCCATATGTGCTCTCCCCTTTTCATGTGACCCAAGTACAACAACATTGCTGTATTTGTCCTAGACCTAAAGTCTGCATATGTGGAGAACATACAATTTTTGGTCTTCTGAGCCTGGCTAACCTTGCTCAGAATGATGTTCTCCAGTTCCATCCATTTACTTGCAAATGATAAGATTTCATTCTTCTTCATGGGTGAGTAAAATTCCATTGTGTATAAATACCACATTTTCTTAATCCATTCATCAGTAGTGGGGCATCTTGGTTGTGTCCATAACATGGCTATTGTGAATAGTACTGCAATGAACATGGGTGTGCAGGTGCCTTTGGAGTAGCCTGTGTTGCATTCTTTTGGGTATATCCCCAGGAGTGGGATTACTGGATCATATGGCAGATTTATGTTTAGATTTTTAAGAAGCCTCCAAATTTTTTTCCAGAGTGGTTGTACCACCTTTTATTCCCACCAGCAGTGGATTAGGGTTCCTTTTTCCCCACATCCTCACCAACACTTGGTGGTGGTAGTGTTTTTGATGATGGCTATTCTAACAGGGTGAGGTTGAATCTTAGTGTGGTTTTGATTTGCATTTCCTTTATGGCCAGGGATGAGGAGAATTTTTTCATGTGTTTTTTGGCCAACTGAATTTCTTCTTTTGAGAAAGTTCTATTTAGTTCAGTTGCCCATTTCTTTATTGGTTCATTGATTTTGGGAGAGTTTAGTTTCTTAAGTTCCCTGTATATTCTGATTATCAGTCCTTTGATGTATAACTGGCAAATATTTTCTCCCACTCTGTGGGTGGTCTCTTTAGTTTAGAGACAATTTTTTTGGTTGTGCAGAACATGTTTAACTTTATGAAGTCCCATTTGTCCATTCTTTCTCTTAGTTGCTGGGCTGCTGGGGTTATATTGAGGAAGTCCTTGCCTATACCTATTAGTTCCAGAGGGTTTCCTGCTCCTTCCTGTACTAACTTCAGTTTGGGGTCTGATATTAAGGTCCTTGATCCATTTTGAGTTGATACTAGTACAGGGTAATAGACATGGACTTAGTTTCAGTTTCTTGCAGATGGATAACCACATTTCCCAGGAACATTTGTTGAAGAGGCTGTCTTTTCTCCATTGCATATTTTTGGCACCTTTGTCAAAAATGAGGTAGGAATAATTGTGTGGATTCATATCCAGGTCCTCTATTCTGTTCCACTGGTCTTCATGTCTGTTTTTGTGCCAGAACCATGCTGTTTTTATTGCTATTGCTTTGTAAAATAGTTTGAAGTTGGGTATTGTGATACCTCCAGCATTGCTCTCTTTGCTGAGTATTACCTTGGCTATTCGCAGTCTCTTGTGTTTCCAAATGAACTTTAGGGTAGATTTTTCAATCTCTGTGATGAAAGTCATTGGGATTTTGATGGGAATTGCATTAAACATGTAAATTGCTTTCGGTAGTATAGCCATTTTTACTATGTTGATTCTACCAATTAATAAGCATGGGAGATCTTTCCATCTTCTGTAGTCTTGCTCAATCTCTTTCTTCCAGGGTTTGTAATTCTCCTTGTAGAGGTCATTCATATCCTTTGTTAAGTTTACTCCTAGGTTTTTTATTTTTTTTGAGGCTATTGTGAATAGAATTGTTTCCATATATTCCTTCACAGTTGGTTCGTTGTGGCTGGGGGAGTGGCTCAAGTGGTAGAGTGCCTGCTTATCAAACTCACTTATTTTTGAATGAGAGAAAAAGAAAGCTTTTGGGGAGCCAAATGTCTTTCAAGCATATCAATGATATTGTAAACATTTATCTGAACTGGTAAAATTAAATCTCCAAGTAGAAATTAGCTTCAAACTCTGTCCTAAGCCTAGAATTCCCTTGCCTTTATCTCTTTTCTTTGCCTAGCTAGCTCCTACTTCCTTCCTTTAATTTAAGCCCAAAGTCTCATTTTTTGTAGGAAATCTTAGTATCTCCCCTGCACCCCTAGCACACATACATAGATACCCCTTTCCTATCTTGGGCACCTGTTTATTTATCCATTTTTTCCTATTAAACACTTTGTTTTGTACCCTAAGGACCTGGAGTAACTCTCAAATGTTCTTAAATGTGTGAACAAACAAACATCAAAATAACAATGGAGAAGCTCCCATGGGAGGTCCTGCTCAGAGGACAGAGCTAAGAAAACCCAAAGATTTGCACTTTTTCTCATCCAAGTCTCATCCAAGTGACCTGGAAAATGTTCTTTCTCTGATAAATGTCATAAGAATCACTATTTAACATGTAGTTATATAAAACTATAATATGAGTCAGATGTTTCAAGAGTTTTATTTCTTTATTATATTTGTGGTTTTGTAGCCAAGTTGCCCATCAAAACCACTAGCTATAGTGTGTGACCTATAGTCCTTTAGGATGATTCATTCTCTCTAGGATGCCAAGTCTAAAAGAGAGTTAAGGAGGTCTCTGGCACTGGTGGCCCAGTTGAGATGGAAGAGTGGAGTTGGGAAAGAAAGAACAACTGGTCTTCTTTCCTTCGTCTTCCAAAGTTCCATGTAACCTGACGTCTCTGTGGTGAGCATTACATATAATAATGTATCTCCCATGTGCTTTGCCATCCTCTTTCCCAATAACAACTTATTTATCATGTTAGATTTTAGTTCCTTAATCATAATATCTATTTTCCTGGAAAAATCTAATCTAATGAATACAATGAATCAATATATTCATGGTACATACCAATTATGAGTTAGCACATGTTATTAAATACTAACTCTTGTTATTTTATGAATAACAATGACTTTGAAATTTTCTTTGTCTTCTTAAGTCATAGTCTTATTGTTTCTATCCTGGAATATGATAAAGGTATTATGTTGGTCTCCACGGACATATTCTGCTTTTTTGGTTTTCCCAGTCCCTCTCAAGGAACTATCTAGAATTCCTATTAAAACTCTTTGCCTAGAATTCAATTCTAGATGAAATATGCCTCTATCCTGGACATAAGCCCATTTTCCATACATTTATTCTTTAATCAAGTGGATCTCACTCCTTTCCTCTACCCCTGACTCATCAGACACTCAACCCTACTCAGTGCCTTTGTTCAAGGTGCTATATTAGCTGGTAACACCCTCTGCAGCCCTCTCTGCTCAACTAAATCATGTATATCCATCAAGATCAATTGCCCATCCACTTGTCTCTGCCTGGTTGGGTCATGGTGGTGGTAAAGGGTAAGGACTTTATAAAAACTGTAGCAGAGCCTA
This sequence comes from Castor canadensis, assembly GCF_047511655.1. Lineage (NCBI taxonomy): Eukaryota > Metazoa > Chordata > Mammalia > Rodentia > Castoridae > Castor > Castor canadensis. The sequence goes on from NC_133387.1 coordinate 144,441,864, forward strand.
GATGACATTTGGTCTGCATAGAGACCACTGATAGGCTTCCTTCATGGGTATGAGAATGTCTGACCTATGGTCTACATTTTCTGTCCAGCCATTCCTGGTAGCCTCACATTCACACTCTTTTGATAATGTGCTTCAGCATCCAAAGGATGAGGCTTCTCACATACCAGTTTCAGACTCTAAGTTTCATTCCCACTCAACAGTCATGATTCCTGCCTAATGGCAAAGTATTCAAAGTCTAAATCAAATGCACAACAGTGGTTTCAGATCCACAGACTGAAAAAATGATGGAAACTCTGAAATATATATGCATAGGTAATTATTTTCTGAGTAGGACTCCAATTACCTAGGAAATAAGAGCAAGAATTGACAATGGGACTGTATCACATCAAATAGTTTCTGCACATCAAAAGAAACAGTTACCAGAATCAGGAAACAACCTACAGAATGGAAGAAAATTTTCACCAGTTACTCAACAAATAAGGGATTAATATCCAGAATATAAAACTGCTCAAAAAACTAAACAGCAGAACAAATAAGCCAAATAATAAATGAGAAAATGAACTGAATAATCAGTTCTCAAAAGAAGAAATATAAATGGCTGATAAATACATGAAGCAATGTTCAACATACTTGCCCATAAAGGAAACACAAATCAAAACTACACTAAGATTCCATCTCACCCCAGTGAGATTGGCTGTCATCAAGAAAACAACAAGGGGGATATCCAAGATGGTGACTAGGGTACAGAAGCAGAAAGCCTAAGCTGCATGACTCCATAAACCTCCCTGAGACATTGGAACCACACTTGGGTAATTCTGACTGCTTCTAGTCAAAATAATAACTGCCATCACATTACATGCAGAAAAAAATTCAAAGACTGATCTTCAAATCAGCCTTTAATTGTACCTAACAGCTGCCACCTCTGGCACAGCCAGCAAGGCACATCCAGCCCTGGGGAACCCTCCTCCTCTATGGTGGTTTCTCTCTCCTTTTTTTTTTTCTTTTTCCTCCTCTTCTCCTTCCTCCATCAAGCAGAAACAGAGCATCAACCAGAACCAAATTCTGCAACATCCTGACCCCCTAGCCCATGGAAAGCCTCCCCGTGCTGCGTTACACTGAGAAAAGTTGGCACCATTTCTCCTTGCCATCACCACCACCAGCATCTCCAAACCTGCCTGCACATCAATTGGCAGAACAAACAGGTAAGCACCATGCACCAAATGGGACTCCCCCCACCCACTCCCTGGTAACATAAACCAGCGTAGCCCCTGGGCAGACTAAGTCCCCCCCAACAAAACTGAAAAACAAGCAGCAAAATGTACTCAAACATGGACAGCGGAGGGGGTGGGTGGCACACTGAACCTGCTGCAGAGAAAGGGAGTGGGGCAAGGAATTAAACCCTCAGTGCCAAACTCTCAGTGAATAAACACAGGAAAGGTAGCGAAGGCTGAGAGTGGAGGTGGAGTGACAAGCCACCTCCCAAAGCAGAGCAGGTAGTGGATCACAGAGTTGATCTCTTGAACCAGAGGGCAGCATTCAAAACCGAACTGTCCCACCACACTGGGGAGGAGCTGAACAAACATCTGCAGCTGAAGGATAACAAAGTTGTAGGTTGGGGAAAACAACAGCCATGACCATGCTGCACGATCTAGCAAACCTACCTCACCTCACAGTTTCGATTAAACTGGTGGACAGAAAAATGAAACATTACTCACAAGCCAGTCACCTGGTGAGACCACACCAGAGCTTCTACTTATATGCCAAGACCAGGACTGGATGCTGCAGGAGTAACTCCAAAATTTAAACTAAGACTGAAATTCTATTGTTCCTGAACCTGTTTTTTTTAATGTGTGGTTTGTTTGTTTTTTTTTTTGGTTTGTTTGTTTATTATATTATTGTGGGATTTTTGTTTTTATTTTTATTCCTGTTTTTTCCTATATACCATCAACTTCACTATCACTATCTTCTCATCACTCCTCCCAACCCCTTCACTCTCCCTCCTTCTCATGTGCAAAAATCCATTGCTCTCCTTCCCAACTACTCTTTCTGCCCCTTCTCATCCATTCTGCCCCCCTGCCTTCACCTCCCCCTTCTATCCTCCCCCAACCTATCCTGTCACTACACTACTCCTCCCTCCTACACACTCACCATCTGCTGACTAACCTACTGTACCAACTTTACACAACCCCAACCCACTGCAATCCAAGACACAAACACCCTACACTACAACAACAGAAGTACACCCAAACACACACAAAGGCCACGAAACACAGCAGCCCCACATTGCTTCCCCCACTCACCCACCCCACTTCCTGCCTCCCTTTTTAGTGCCATACTAACCAATTTCCCAAATTTCTGTAGCTAGCCTAACAAGCATTACCCCTACACACAACTCCCACTCTTTATAGATAATACCACCAAGAATTCTTCTATATAATATATAAACAACTGGTCAGGCATTGAACCAGTGAATTAGTTATTGCTAAATTACACCTCCAGGCCAGGGACAGAAATACCACACCAACCTAGCTAATAACCAAGACAGTCACAACACAAAATTAAATCAAGGGAAAGAAAACAGGCAAATAAAACCACCAACTAGCCTATCAAGAACCAAGTAGAGTGATCGGAAGAAGGGATGGAAGCCACTCTCCTCAAAAAAATAATTCAATAAAGGATTCAGAGGGAGATAAAGAAAATGGATACGCAGTTCATGACCCCAACAAAACAATGATAAGTGACACTAAGGAACCAACAATGCCCACAAATCACCCTCAAAGGAGAAATCACTGAGAATTTCATGGAGAAAACACTGGACATTGTTAACCAAAATGTACAAGATACACTCAAGAAATTTCAAAACACCAAAAATAAAGAACATGAGAAGACATACAAAAAAATAAATGAACTCAGAGGCAACCTAAACAAATGCCAAAGTGAAACACAGGACATTATAAAAGAGAAATAAATAAATTAAAAATGAAAATAAAAAATATTAAAGAGAAGGTAACCAAAGATATGGAAAACCTCAGAAAAAAGAATCAAACAGAAACACAAAACACAGTGGAAGGCCACTCCAGCAGACTAGAACAAGTGGAAGACAGAATCTCAGAACTCAAAGATAAAATAGAAATTAAAGAAAAAAATGAAGAAATGTTAGTCTATCAGTTCAAGAGATATGAAAAGAATATGCAAGAACTCACTAATTCCATCAAAAGACCAAACCTAAGAATCATGGGTATTGAAGGAGAAGACATCCAAGCAAAAGGGATTCATAATATAGTCCAAAAAATAATAACAGAAAATTCCCCAAATCTCAAGAAAGTTTTACCCATTCAGATACAGGAAGCCTCCAGGACACCAAACAGATGACCAAAATAGAACCTCCCCACAGCATATTATCATTAAAACAACAAGCACAGAGAATAGAGGAAGAATACTGAAGGCCATAAGAAAGAAAAAACAAATAACATATAATGGTAAACCTATCAAAATCACAGCAGATTTCTCAACAGAAACCATAAAAGCAAGAAGGGCATGAGGTGAGGCATTTTGGGCACTGAATGAAAATAACTTCAACCCTAGAATACTCTACCCAGAAAAACTATCATTCAAAATAGATGGAGCAATGAAAATCTTCTATGATAAGCAGAAACTAAAACAATATATGACCACCAAGCCACCACCACAGAAGATTCTTCAAGGAATTCTGCACACAGAAAATGAAAGCAAACAAAACCACAAGAGGACAGGAAGTATCAAACCAAAGGAGAAGAAAAGACAAGGAATCAGATAGTAATATTGATTGAGCTGCACACAATCAAACCCTTAAACAACAAAAGCAATTAAATAGCAGGAATCACCACATACCTATCAATATTAACACTGAATATCAATGGACTCAACTCCCCCATCAAAAGACACTGTTTGGCAAACTTGATTAAAGGAAACCCATCTCATTGACAGGCACCGGCTTAGGGTGAAAGGCTGGAAGAATATTTACCAAGCCAATGGCCCCCCAAAATAGGCAGGAGTAACAATACTTATCTCAGACAAAGTAGACCTCAAACTTACATTGCGCAAATGAGATAAAGAAGGACATTCCATACCAATAAAAGGAGAAATACACCAAAACGAAATAACAATTATCAACCTATATGTACCCAACATCAATGCACATAATTTCATCAATCATAATGTAAAGGACTTAAAAGGACATATAGACTCCAACACAGTGGAAGTGGGAGACTTTAATACACCCATATCACCAATAGATAGGTCATCCAAACAAAAAATCAATAAAGAAATCCTAGAACTAAATCACACCATAGATCAAATGGACTTACTTGATGTCTACAGGATACTTCATCCAACTTCTGCACAATATTCATTCTTCTCAGCAGCTCACAGAACTTTTTCCAAAATTGATCATATCTTAGGGCACAAAACAAGCCTTAGCAAATATAAGAAAACAGAAATAATCCATTGCATTCTATCTGATCACAGTGCATTAAAACTAGAACTCAACAACAACAACAAAACAGCAGAAAACATGCAAACAATTGGAAGCTGAATAACACATTGCTCAATGATCAATGGGTCATTGATGAAATAAAAGAGGAAATTAAAAGGTTCCTGGAACTTAATGAAAATAAAAGCATGATCTACCAGACCATGGTAGGTCTGTATCAGACCTTGGACACAGCCAAGGTTGTGTTTATAGCCATGAGTGCATATATTAAAAGGACAGAAAGATCTCAAATAAATGACCTAATCTTACATCTCAAACTCCATGAAACCCAAAACAAGCAGAAGGAGAAAAATAATAAAAATCAGGGCCAAAATTAATGAAATAGAGACCAAAAAAATCAAACGAAGAATCACCAAAAACAAAAAGGTAATTCTTTGAAAACAATAAACAAGATTGACAAGCCCCTGGCAAATCTAACTAAAATGAGGAGGGAAAAGACCCAAATCAGTAAAATCAGACATGAAAAAGGAGAGATAACAACAAACACCAAGGAAATCATCAGGGACTACTTTGAGAACATATATTCCAAGAAATTTGAAAATCTTGAAGAAATGGACAGATTTCTACATACTTACGACCATCCAAAACTGAACCAAGAGGATGTTAATCACCTAAGCAGATCTGTATCATGGAATGAAATTGAAGCAGCAATAAAAAATCTCCCCCAAAAGAAAAGTTCAGTACCTGACAGATTCTCTGCTAAATTCTATCAGACCTTTAAAGAAGAAGTAATACCAATTCTCCTTAAACTTTTCCATGAAATACAAAGAGAAGGAACACTGCCTAACTCATTCTATGAAGCAGTGTTACACTCATCACAAAATCAGACAAAGACACCTCCAAAAAGGAGAACTATAGGCCAATCTCCTTAGTGAACATTGATGCAAAAAACCGCAATAAAATAATGGTAAACCAAATCCAACAACACATCAGAAAGATCATTTACCATGACCAAGTCGGCTTCATCACAGGGATACAAGGGGGGTTCAACAAATGCAAATCAATAAATGTAATACAGCACATTAATAAAAAAAAGAAAAAAAACCACTTGATCATCTGAATAGATGCAAAAAAAGCCTTTGATAAGATTCAACACCACTTCATGCTAAAAGCTTTATCATAGAATAGGAATAGAAGGAATGTACCTCAACATTATAGAGGCTATGAATGACAAACTTATAGCTAACATCACACTTAATGGAGAAAAACTAAAACCATTTCCCCTAAAATTAGGAACAAGACAAGGGTGTCCACTCTCCTCACTCCTAGTCAACATCCTCCTGGAATTTCTAGCTACAGCAATAAGGCAAGAAGAAGTAATAAAAGGAATACAAACAGGTAAAGAAATTATCAAAGTATTCCTATGTGTAGATGACACAATCCTATACCTCAAAGACCCAAAACCTCTACCCCAAAACTCGTAGACATCATAAATAGCTTCAGCAATGTAGCAGGATACAAAATCAACTTACAAAAATCAGTAGCCTATCTGTACACCAACAATGAACAAACTGAGAAAGAATATAGGAAAACAATTCCATTTACAATAGCCTCAAAAAAAGAATCAAATACCTTGGAGTAAATTTAACAAAGGGTGTGAGTGACCTCTACAAGGAGAATTACAAACCTCTGAAGAGATTAAGGAAGACTACATGATGGTGGAAAGGTCTCCCATGTTCATGAATTGGTTGAATCAACATAGTAAAAATAGCTATACTACCAAAAGCAATCTACACAATCAACACAATTCCCATCAAAATCCCAAAGACATTCATCACAGACATTGAAAAAACTACCCTAAAGTTCATTTGGAAACACAAGAGACTGCAAATAGACAAAGCAATACTCAGCAAAAAGAGCAATCCTCGAGGTATCACAATACCTGACTTCAAACTATACTACAGAGCCATAGCAATAAAACCAGCATGGCACTGGCACAAAAACAGATATGAAGACCAGTGGAACAGAATAGAGGACCTGCCCACCTTATTTTTGACAAAGTTGCCAAAAACATACAATGAAAACTAGATAGCCTCTTCAACACATGTTGCTGGGAAAAGTGGTTATCTGCTTGCAGAAAACTGAAACTAGAACCAGATCTATCACCCTGTGCTAGTATCAACTCAAAGTGGATTAAGGACCTTAATATCAGACCCGAAACTATGAAGTTTGTACAAGAAAGAGCAGGGAATACTCTGGAAGTAATAGGTATAGGCAAAGAATTCTTCAATAGAACTCCAGCAGCCCAGCAACTAAAAGAAAGGATGGACAAATGGGACTACATGAAATTAAAAAGCTTCCGCACAATAAAAGAATTGGTCTCTAAACTGAAGAGACCACCCACAAAGTATGAGAAAATATTCACTGGCTATACATCAGACAAAGGACTGATAACCAATATACAGGAACTCGAAAAACCAAACTCCCAATCCAAATCAATGAACCAAAAACTTGGGCAACAAAACTAAACAGAACTTTTTTAAAGGAAGAAAACCAAATGGCCAAAAAACACATGAAAAAATGCTCACCATCCCTGGCCATAAAGGAAATGCAAATCAAAACCACACTAAGATTCCACCTCACTCCTGTTAGAATAGCTATCATCAAAAACACCACCAACAACAAATGTTGGCAAGTATGCAAGGGAAAAAGGAACCCTCATACACTACTGGTGGCAATGTACGCCTGTACAACCTCCTTGGAAAATATTATGGAGGCTTCTTTAAAAACTAAGCATAGATCTGCCATATGATCCAGCAATCCCACTCCTAGGGAATGAGACTCAAGTTACTCCAGAGGAACCTGCACACCCATGTTTATTACAGCACTATTCACAATAGCCAAGTTATGGAAACAGCCAAGATGCCCCACCACTGACGAATGGATTAAGAAAATGTGGTATTTATACACCATGGAATTTTACTCAGTCATGAAGAAGAATGAAATCATTGCAAGTAAATGGATGGAACTGGAGAACATCTTTTTAAGCGAAGTTAGCCAGGCTCAGAAAGCCAAAAATTGTATGTTCTCCCTCATATGCAGAAAATAGACCTAAAACAAATGCAGTAATATTATTGGACATGGGTCACACACTAAGGAGAGAACACATAGAGGAGGAATAATGAAGGGTAGGAAACCTAAAACTTGAAAGTGGTTGATGTGCCCACTGTAAAGGAGTGAATAAAGTAATCTTAAACTAGCAAAAGTGACTATGAGAAGCTGACTGGAAAGTAGTAAAGAGGTCTGGTAGAGATGAACCAATCTGTGTTGAAATACACATGTGTATGGAAGCAATGCATGGAATCTCTCTGTATAACTATCTTTATCTCAAGCTACCAAAAATGCTATGTCTTTCTTATTATCTCTTATGTTTTCTCTTCAACAAAATTGGAGAAGAGGGCAAGACAGATTCTTCCTGGAAATGAGGGGGATGGAGGAGGGGGACAGGATGGAGAGGTAGCCCAAACAATGTATATGCATATGAATAAATGTAAAAACAATTTAAAAAAAACAGCAAATGCTGGCAAGGATTTGGGGAAGGGAAACTTTATCCACTGTTGATGGGAATGTAAATCAGTATGGAGGTTCCCCCAAAAACTAAAAATAGACCTACCTTATGACCCTGCCATACCATTCTTGGGCACATGTACAAAGGAGTATAAATTAATATACAAGAGAGATACCTGCACACCCATGTTTATTGCAGCTGTCTTCACAATAGCTAAACTGTGGAATCAACTGAGGTGCCCAAGAAAAGGTGAATAAATGTTGTGTGTGTGTGTGTGTGTGTGTGTGTGTGTGTTGGAATATTATTCAGCTATTAAAGAAAATTAAATAATCGTTATTTTTAGGAAAAGTGATGGAACTGGAGATTATCATGATGAATGCGTAAGCCAAATTCAAAGGGCCAAATAATATCACATGTTCTTGCTCATTAGTGGAATATAGACCTAAAATGATAATGATGACAATGACGATGATGATGAGGGACGATATGGAGGCATAAGTATCAGGGAAATGGAGAAAGGAAAGGATGCTGAGGGGTTAAGAAGATGGAAGGATGCTTTCTGTTTACCCATGGAGACTGCATAATGAGACCCACCAAACAGTTTGAACGAAGGCAGAAAGGGATGGGAACATAATGGAGGGATCAACTTGTTCAAGGTACACCATACTCATGTATGGAATTATCACGATGAAACCCCCTGATATTATTAATGTATGATAAGTCAAAAAATAGAAAATAAATTTTTAAAAATCACACTCAATGTTGACTGCAATAAAAAAGAAAATTCAACCACTCATATTTCTGCCTTTCAGAAATAAATACTCTAATATTTGTTTAAAAATGGGTTTCAGAGGAAGCAACATGGTTAAGGCAGCTGGTTTCCACAATTCATGTAGCAGCCCTGTCTATGTAGACTGACAGCTGTCATCTGTAGGGTAGGCAGGAGTCTACCTTCCCCCAGAAAGGTGTCTATGGATCCCATCCAGCTGCCTAATGTAATGTTCTCCGAGAAATGGCCTAAGATTATTATTTGACAGCCAGTTATACTTATATAACAGATTTCAAGGATCTTCTTCATTATGTCAGTGAGTTTTTTTCCTCCTGAATATGCTCGGTCGCTATGTACCTTAGGCAAGTATTTACCTTTTTTCTCCTCTGTTGTACTTTCATCTCTGAAATGGAACATGTGATAATGAGGCATAGCCCTCTTAGGGGCAAATTGTTGTTCTCTCACTCTTTTCTAAGATTGTTATATTAACCAACATCGGCTCTATGCAATCACATCCAATCCTAAACCATGATGGACTCTCCATGACATGTTATCTTGCTGAAGAGTCACTCAACTACCTGGAATGACTACAAAGTTACGCTGTCTATCTGCAATCAACATGTTTCATAGTGTTCCATTTTACCTCTCTGTAAAGACGCAATCTTAACATTACGCTCATGTGCAAGTTAAATCATCCTGGTCTAATTTCTAAGGAGAAAAGACTGACATTTATTTTATATCATTTATTTATTTTATGTAAATAATACTTATTTATATTTATTTTTCATACTAATTACCTTGGCCACTCTATAAGAGAGCTTTTAGCTTTCCAATATAACACTATCTATTCAATGCACTGAAATTCTGTTTGTCTCATCTCCAAAGCTCTTAAGGTTAAATCTTTGGTGTCTGTTTGGGGAGCTTATCATTCCAGTAACTTTCCAGCAAAGTAATTTTATTCACAACTTCCTGAGTGACTACACTGTTTGATGGAAGCACCCAGAGAGTGAAGTTAAATGCCCAATTAAACAGTAGTTTAAGATTAATAAGTGGGATTTCTGTGTCATAACCTACTAAACTTAAAATATTGCAATGCTTTCTCTACTTCTTAAACCAATACATTTCCACAGCAAAGAAGGGTAAGGGATGTATGGACAGCCTGTACAAAAAAAAACAGTTAAGATCTGTATAAATAAATAATATATATTATATCTGGAAGAATCCATTTTATCCTTATTAAATTTTTTGCAAGATAATTCTAAGAATTAAACAGATCTTCCATCATTGCCAGATACCTCTGCTTCTATGAACATACATACATCCACACACCACCTGATTTATGGTAGTAACTAACATCAGCACAGTGCCCTGTCACACATCTTTCACATTTTCACACAGTAGTGAAATAAGTTAATGCTTCCATCTGGATAGATTCTTTGGTAAGAAAAAGGGTACAGTGTAGATTGATCTATGTGGTCCACCCATTATAAAACATATCATACTTGTGCCATTGAACTGGAGAGCTCATTTTTCTCATCGTAATTATTGTTGTTTTAAATAAGAGTATCTGTTGAATTGTAGGTGGAATTTTGTGCACTCAAAATTCCAGGGAATGAGCACTCACATTGACTTAGCACCTGTAGTAATTTAATGTTAGATGCATTGTTATGTCAAAACCTAAAGCAATCATAGGCCATAGATAATTGTGCTTCATTAACAGATTTAGTACATTTCCAAATATTCATTTTGTGTTTTTGATATGTTAGGAATGGTTTTATATGCCACAGATACATCAATGATCTAAACAGAAAGAAACTACTTGCCTTATGGAACTTACATTCTAGTGTAGAAAAATGAGGGCACTGAAGTTCAAACACACTTTGCAACTTGCCCAGGACAATTATGATTTTAAAATGCTTCATGATGTGCAGTTCCAGGAACATCTATTTTAAAGGCACTGAGAATGTCTATTTAAAGGTAGAAAGTACTGGGTCCCATTTCAGAAATATGGAAGGTGGATAAGTCCCCAAGATTATTGGTATTTCTTTTTAAAGAACCTCAGTGATTCCCTTATGCATGGGTATTTTTGATAGCCCTTGAGAAAATAACTGAAGGTATTTAGGGTCATGTTCAAGCTATTCCAGATTTCTATGTCAAAAAAAAAAAAAAACACAGCATATAAAATATATAGAGAGTCAGATGGCAGCTAAATTCCCCACAAACACACCAAGTAGAACAGCCATACATGAACCAAATTAAGAGCTCAGGATTTTGCACTGGAATGTATAGCTGGTCTGGTGAAATCTTAGCACTGAGTAGTTACTATCAGTTCCCATCACCTCTGGGATAGCTCCAGTGCCAGGGGAAGACAGGCAGCCAAGTCAACAAGACTTCTATTCTAGCCAGTATCATCCATGGATGGTTGTAGCAGTCTTAGGTCATGAATCCATCTCACCAATAGGCCACCCATAGCAGTATGTATCTTGATCTTTCCTATGTGTTGCACTGGTAGGCTGTAGGCTGGGAGCTGGGAATGTGATACGACTTGGCAACCTTGATGGCCACAATTATAGGAGCCTGCAGCTGGTCCATCCACAGTAACACTACCCAGAGATGAGCAGAATTCTGTAGTGTCTGGCCATAGGCTAATCACTGTGGTGTGGAAACTGGCTATTCTCTCTAGGTAGCAGTGCTGTGGTTCATTCTGAACAACACAATAGCAATGTATTTAGTACAAATGTAGTTTTGGGTCAACTTCTTGTACTGATACAGAGACAACATGCCAACAGCAAATTCTCAGCATACATGGACCTGAGTACCATCCAGTGATAAAACAGTAAGGATGACTAAAGACTCAGAGAAAATAAGCAGCCTGCCTAGAATACTAGTTCTAGTAATTTCAAAGACTGGTACAACAAAAGCCAGATTAGGAAATCTAGAATGAACACCAAATCCTCAATGCCCAGGATATGTCACATGTCAATTAGTAGTCATTGACAAGAATACTTGTGTAATGTGACCTTATCTAAAAGTGAAAATAGGTGCCAGAAACTGATCAGATGGTAATCAGATGGGAAAACTTAAAGAATTTAAAACAGTTGTTTAATGAAATTCAATAAGCTTGAAGAAAACAGAGAAATGTTTTAATACTCTAACAGACAAACAATAAAGAGAAGCAATTAAAACAATCAAACAGCAATTCTTGTGCTGAAAAATACACTCAGCAAATTTATAAATTTATAAAGCAAGAGAGGCATAGAGAGCAGCATGGATTAAACAGAGGAATTAGTGATCTCAAAGATAGGCTATCTGAACATATACAGCTGAGGGAGAAGAAAAGTGTGGCAGGGAAAGAAGAAATCTTATAGGAACTATGGGAAGGTATTAAAAGAGCAAATATTTAGGTTATTGGAGTTGAAGTAGGACTTGAAAATAACGGAGATAGAAAAGTTGGCCAAAGAAATAGTAACAAAATTTTCCAGCCTAAGTAGGATACAAATATCCAGGTACAGGAAAGTCAAAGGCCACTGGTCATATCTCACTCAACCAAGTTTACCCCAACACACTCTATCATCAATCTCTCAAAAGTGAAAGACAAAAAGAAGACTCTCAAGACTTCAAGACAAAAGAGATACACATAACAATGTCTCAGTTCACTTGACAGCAGACTACTCACAAGAAACCTTATAGTCAGAGAGAGAATGGATTGAGATTTTCATAATACTGAAGGAAAAGAAAGAAAACTGTCAACTGAAAATATCCAGCAAAGTTGTTATCCTTCAGAAATGAAGGAGAGATAAAGACATTACTAGACAAAACAAAGCAAAGAGAATGTATCTCCATCAGAACTATAGGAAATGCAAAAGAAGTCCTTCAAACTAAAAGAAAGAAATGTAAATATGTAAAAACACGGGAAAGCCTAAAAATTCAGTGGTAAGGGTAATGCAGACAAATGCAGAATGCTGTAATATTTTTTAAATGGTATGTAAACTATTCATATCTTTAGTGAGAAGACTTAAATCAATTAAAATAATGACATGAGTATGTTAAGAGATAGGCAATATGGAAAGATAAACTAGAGGGGTCAAGGATATGAATGAGTGGTACAGTATGCGATCACTGTATGTGAGACTTTGAGGTCAATCCTCAATACCATAAAAAAAAAAGAACAAAACTGAAAATTTCAAACATGGGAAGGAATGGAGTACAAGCATAGAGTTTTATTAGTACTATATTTTCTCTATTTTTGCTCTTCTGGTTCTTATCTTTGTAATCACACAAAGTTGATATCACTTCAAAATATCTTGCTGTAATCAAAAGATTTTTGTAGCCAAATGCTCTACCCCTGAGCTACACCCCCGATCAAAAGATTTTTGAAAGTGTTATGGCAATAACAAAGCAAAGTCTATAAGAGACAAGCCAAAAAATAACAAGCAAGAAATCAAAACATACTAATAGAGCAAATTACCTAACCACAAAAAAAGATAACAGAATAATATAGAAAGGAAGAAACTACAATACAACTAGTTATATGATGGCTGTAGTAAGACCTTGGCTACTATTAATTACTTTCAATTACAGGACATAGAGTATCTTGGTGGATTTTTTATAAAAGACCCAATTAAACATTACTTATAAGAAACTCCCTTCACATGTAAGGGCACACAGAAATTGAAAGTGAAGTAGGGAATAAGGTATTCCATACAAATGAAATCTAAAAGAAAGCAGAAGTAGCTCTGTTAGATCAGATAAAATAGACTTTAAATTAAAAGCATTAAAAAAGATAAAGGAGTCAACTCAGCAAGAGAAAATAATTATAAATAGTACCCAAGTTGAAGCACCCAAATAATGTAAAGCAAATATTAATATACCTAAAGGGAGAAATAGACTCAATTACAATAATAGTTGGGGACTTTAACACACAATTTCAGCAGTGCACAGATCCTTCAGACATAAAATCAACCAACAGCCAAGTTATATTGCACCCTGGACCAAATGACAGATGGGTACAGAACTCTCTACCAACAGTTACCAAATACATTCTTCTCATCACACATGGAACTTTCACCAGGATAGATCATACAATATGCCACAAAACAACTCAGTCCAAATTTTTAAAAATTAAAATCCCACCAAGTATCTTTTCTGACCACGATTTAATAAAACTAGAAAACATTAACAAGAAAACTTTGAAAACCATACCAACACATGAAAATTAAGCAACTTAGTTTTGAATAACCAATGAGTCAAGGAAGATATAGAGAAGAAACAAATGCAAATGGAGCCACAACACTTTTGCTGCAAAAGTAGTACTAAGGCAAGTTTACAATAATCCATGTGCACATCAAAACGTAGAAGGATCTCAAACAAGCCTACTGATACATCGCAAAGAACTAGTAAAAAAGAACCAACTAACCCCCAAATTAGTAGAATGAAAGAATTCATGAAGATCTGAGCAGAAATAAATGGATTCTAAAGATACAAATTAAAAGATCAACAAAACAAAGAGCTGGTTCTCCAAAAAGATTAACAAAATAGATAAACCCTCAGGAATACTAAGGAAAAGAAGAGTCATATAAATAAAATAAGAGATGTAAAAGGGATACCATTTGTATTCAAAGGGTCATTAGATATTATTGTGAACAACTATATGCCAACAAATTTGATTACTCAGAAGAAATAGACAAATTCACAGTGACATATAACTTACCGAGGTTGAATGATGATGAAACAAAAAACCTGAACAGACCAATGACCAGTAATAAGGTTAAGTAATAAAAAGTATCCCAACAAAGAAAATCTTAGGACTAGAGTGTTTCACTGTTGAGTTCCACCAAACATTTAAAGAAAATTAATACTATTTCTCCTTAAGTTATTCCTAAAAATTAAAAATCTTATAAGAATATTTTACAAGGCCAGCATCAAAACCTGATAAGGATTAAAAAAATACAGACCAAAATCCTTGATGACCACAGATGTAAAACTCCTCAAAAAATTCTAGTAAACCAGATGGAACTGGAGATCATTGAGTAGAATAAGCCAGCCCCACAAAGACTAGTATATTATACATTCTCTCATTTGTCAAAGCCATGAGAAAACAAAGCAAAAACCCCTGAAGTCATGCAAAGTAAAAGGGGGACTACCAGGAAGGGGTAAGAGAAAGAAGAAAGGGAAGGACAGGAAAGAGTAATAGAGGGGGCAAATATAATTGAAGTATATATATGCATGTATGGAAATGTCACGATGAAAACTTTTACTATGTGCAATTTAATATATGGCACTAAAAAACTCCAAAATTCTAGAAAACAAAATCCAATAGCACACTAAAAAAATGCATGTAAGAATAGTTCAACATATGCAAATCAGTGAACATGATACACTACATCAAAAGAATGAAGGCCAAAAGCCATATGATCACCTCAACAATAGAGGCAGAAAGGACATTTAATAAAACTCCACCTACCTTCATGAGTTAAAAAAAAAAAACTGAACCAATTAGGCATAGAAGAGACATCTTGACGTGATAAAGTTCATTTATAACAAGCCAATAGCTAACATTATGTTGAATGCAAAAAAGCTAAAAGAATTCTAAGATCTAAAACTACACAAGGATATCCACTTATACCACTTTATTCAACACAGGTCTAGAAGATATAGCCAGAGTAATCAGGCAAGAGAAAGAAACAAGGGACATCCAAAACTGGAAAGGTTACCACCAACAGAATGAACAGACAACCTACAAAATGAGAGAAAATATTTGCCAGCTATTCATCTGATGAGGGTTAATATCCAGAATATATAAGGAACTCAAAAACCTTAACAGGAGCAGCAACAATCCCCCCCACTCCCTGCCAAATAAATCCAATTGAAAAATGGGCAAATGATCTGAATAGATACTTCTAAAAAGAAAAAACACTAACAGCCAAGTCTATAAAAAATACTTGGTATCATTAGCTATTAGGGAAATTCTTATCAAAACTATGATAAGATACCTTCTCACTCCAGTTAGAATGGACAATTATCAAAAAGTATGGGAGGAAGGGAGGGTGGGAGGGAGGGAGGAAGGAAGGGGATGGAGGAAGGAAGAGCAGGAGGGAGGAGGAAGGGAGGGAGGAAAGGAAGAGGGAAGAAAGAGGGAAGGAAGAAGGGAAAGAGGGAGGAGGGAGGAAGGGAGAGAAGGAAAGAGAGAGAGAAAGAAAGGAAAGGGAAAGGAAAAAGAAAAAAAAATGCTGCTGAGGAAGTGGAGAAGGAATTCTCATACATAACTGGAATATGTCCTAGTGCAGATACCATGCAGCAGTATGGAGGAAAAAGCTAAAAATGACCTAACATATAAGCCAGCAATTTCACACTGGGTATATATCCAAAGGAAATGGAAACAGTATACAAAAGAGACACCTTTAAGCCTGTGTTTATTGTTGCAAAATTCACAGTAGCTATGACAAGGAATCAGTCTCAGTGTCCATCAGCACATGAATAAAGAAATATGGTATACGTATACAAGGTCTATTATTCACCCATAAAGAAAAAAGAAATCCTGTCATTTGTAACCAGATGCACACAACTGGAGGACATCATGTTAAGAGATAAGCCAAACACTGAAAGACAAGTACTGCATGCTCTGTCTCCTATGTGAAAACTAAAAAGGTTGACCTAATAGAATAGTGATTACGAGTGCTGGGAGGATGGAGGAGGGGATATGATGGATGCATGATCTATTTAATATATGCCTAAGAGCTGTGGTGCATATTAGGCAAAGAATTGACATCTTAACAATTTTTTGGTGGGGTGACTCAAGTGGTCAAGTGCCAGTTTAGCAAGTGCAAGTCCCTAAGCTCAAATCCCAGTACCACCACCAAGCCAAAAAAAAAAAAGTTCAATCGTCTGATATACGAACATCTATGTAGGTCTCCATTAATTTTTCTCTGCAACATTTTATGTTTTCAATGTACATGCTGAGCATGTATTTTGTTCAATGTAACCCCAAGTATTTCCTGATTATTGATGTCATGAGAAGTTGAATTTTTATTTCTGAATTGCTTAATGCCAGACTAGAGAATGCAATTGATTTTTAAAATATTAGATAGCATCCTATAAAATATTAAATGTTATTATGTTTTGTTTTAACTATTAGTCAATTCAAAATATTTTCTAGTTTTCCTCATGGTGTCTTCTTTATCCTATGAGTTATTTAGAAAAATACATGAGTTTTCTGAAATCTGCCTTTTGCTCATTGCACCAAAGTGTCAATCAGTCCAGTGTTAAAGCTCTCTCACACTCTGACCCCAAAATCAGGAATATAGAGAGGCTGAGAGTCCTGAATACTCTAACTTCCCATGTTTAATGAGAGCTGGTAGATTCTATGATTCAATTGAGCCATCCTTTCCTCCACAGTTAGCTTCTTTAAAAACGTGTTAAGTAGGAAATGGGCAACCTATTCCAAAAGGATAAGTGGAGATAAAAGCTTAATAAAGCAGACAAGGAAAACCACAAAGAATAGCAAAACATCTTGGAATAAACAAGTATGGTAGCAAGAAGAAGGAATGGTTATTGGAAACAACTAAAATTTCCTGGAAAGAGCCCTCCAACAGGAGCTGTGGCCTTAGCAAACATATACACCCCATGGCCAAGAAGAAAAGACAAAGGTATAAACACTGACCTCATTCCCCTTTTCCAATTTCCTGATGGAGAACCTTCATTCTACAGAGGTCTTGCTCCTAAAACAAGCAAGATAAAGTGGCAAGCAAATCTGGAGAGGCAGATTGAGACTCTCCAGAGAAAACAGGCTATGAATTTCTATTCATTACATTGCAATCCCTATTGTTGAAATTGCCTGCTTTGCATGAACTGAAGGAGACAGATTCTGTGGGTACTTCTTTTTCACGAAAAACAAAAGATATTCTATTTGCCCTGACATTAACAACACCTGTTTTTCCTGTGTGACTCAGTTCTTAGGGTCCTGTTAAGCCTGGCGGACTGACACAGGATCTGAAATGGAATCCTAAATGACATTTACTCTTCCTCTAAAAGCTGCTTAATTTCAGTCTTTGAGGCTATTCATTTTTCCTGGATTCAATACAGAAAAATGACAGACAATGATAGCCAAACTTCTAAGAAAAACAGTTGGATAACTATATCCAGATTTTTTTTTTAATTTGGAGAATCAGGAAACCGTGGCCTTACTATAGCTGTATGCATGCTACAAATGAAAATAATTCTCAGAAAACTATTAACACACTCAATATGCAGCCACTACTTTTAAGACTTTTTAGAACCTTCCAAACAGCCGCTGGTCAAATATAATGTCCAATCCATTCTGACCACTAACAAATGTGATCCTTTCTGAGAACCACTGGCCAAATGTACAATTAGAAGAGATCTATTTAAAGCTGCTGTAAATCAGGTTTTTCCAGTAATGAGTGTTAATCAACATTGGTTTTTCTTTAAAATGAAAGGGAATTAATTTAACTACCAAGACTTAACTATAGGTATATTTTACAGAAGTCCCATTTCAAACACTTTTATTTGGTGGGGGGGTGTTGTAATGGAGTTTAATAAAAATTAGGAAGAGGGATTACAAAGGGGCATGGTAGGACTAGGTGGAAGCTGGAAGGAGAGGGGAGGGAAGGAGAAGAGAGACTCTTTTTTTCCCAGTGCTTTTAAAACTTATACTAACTTATGGAAGGGAAAGAACCTGGTGAGTCCCAACCAATAATGGATGAATGGGGTGAGGCATGGGTGGTTCCTGGGCCAGGTGAGGGTGGTTTGAGTTGGCCCTAAGCTAGGATGTGAATAAAATACACATTTGCAATTGAAAAGAAGGCCCAGAAAAAGAAAGGAATGTTCAATGTAAAATACAGTATTATTTCATATATGTTCTAAGAGTCTAAGAATTAGGCAGGACTAATTCTTGCCTGCCTCAACTTACCCCTGAGAGACAGGATCCTGAAAAAATCTTTTGGGAGTTGCTAAGGAGACTATTAATACTTGCATTGACTTTAATAACTTAAAAAAAGAACTATTGGGTATTTTGAAAAATATTCTATAACCATGACTATAATTTTCTGGAATGTAAGATTCTCTACTTAGTTTATAAGCTACTATAAACCAGAGCCTGAGAAATCTTTTAGAAGAAATCTTTGAGAAGATGATGACACCCATCACTCCGTATGTCTCATGACCAAGAATCACAGAGATCATAAATGGCCCCAAGACTCAGGGTCAACAGTTATAGTGCCAGGTCACCAAGGTTGAATCATTCTAATGCCAAAAATATAACATTTGAGGTCATATATAAAGCATTGGTCTAACAAAAATATTACCTTTTTTCAAGTATGGATTAAGTGAGCCAAACTGCTCATTTCCTTTTCCAGACTCAACCCATGATTTCAGAGAAGAACTTAACTCTCTGGATGCATTCCCCACATAGATCAAGCCTTTCATCCTAAACAAATAAGTAGACCAACAAACACAGAGCTAGAATTCATACCATGGTCTAACTTCAAAGTCTGAGTTCTCAAGTACCATGCTCTGCTATTTACACTAAGTAAGAAATCATTATTGGTTTTACTTAAAAATATACATGTGGGTATAAATTTCAGTATGCTAGCTCATAACATGCCCCCTAAAAAAGACAATTTATGGAAATATAATAGAGTCAATATAATTTGGAAGCTAGTGATCAAAATTATCAGAGCTAGAGTAATTTAAACAATCAAAGGAATAATACAATCCTACTCACTAACCCTAAGCATAGGACTGTAAGGGTTTTTTGTTTATGTTTTGTTTGTTTTGCTTTGTTTGAGATGGGAAATCTGTATGAATATGGTAGGTAGAATCAATGTTTCATGTAGGTATCTCAGAGTCACTTACCAGTAAATTGTTAGACATGAAATTCAAATGAAAGTTTATTATTGCATGGTGTTTTCTCTTTCTATTATAATGCAATATAGAAGATAAATCACAACACCCCAATTTAGAACACAATTCCCTACATTTTTTTGTAATTCTTAGTAAGCCAATTCCTTGACTTAATGCTAAGTAAGGTCATGAGGAAATAATAGAGGAACTCTGGTTGAAATGCATAAGAGTTTGAGAAACCTGTTTGAAGGAGAGGTAAACATGACATCCAAGAACTATACATGATCTGGATGGAGAAAGGAAGGGAGGGGATCACGATGCACTGTTAGGACAGGTGGTGAAATTTAAAATAGGATCTGTGAGTGGATGATTGCATTGTATTAATGTTGATTTCCTGATTATAATAATTATATTGTATTTATGGGAAAAACTAAAGAACATAGACAACGGAATATTTGGGAAGAATATAAGATGCTGACAGGAAAAATATATGCTTAGAAAAAATTAGCATATGTAATATATATTCTATAGTCATATAAACATATACTATTACAGAAAGATGAAGAACAGGGTAGATGATGAAGCAGATATGGCAGTGAGTAAAGACAAGATGAGAGTAAAAGGATTTTGTATGGTTATCACAACCTTAGTGAACCTTAAACTATTTCAAAATAAATTATGAAAAAGTTATGAGGAATACTTCTGTATAATGATATGGGCTGATCTTCATTGAGTATATTAAATGAAAAATAAGATATAGAACAGTGTTTATTGTGTGTCTTACCATTTGTTATAATATTAGTATTATTACTTTGCAATTATATGTATATTATGGAATAAAACAAATAATTATGCTGATGTTCTAAAGAAATAAGCTATTCAGTTTAAAAAGGGATATTTTAATTAAGTTAAAAACTTGCATTCTTAAATCTGGATTATAAATATCAATATTAATGTATAACTTATTTCTTCCTATATAATATATTTTCTAGTTATGCTCATTGAAATAGTCTAGAAGGAATAAAAACCCAGTAGTAATTAATATCACAATTGCCCAGATTATGGTCTGTAAAAACCAATCAAGTAGAACGAGGACTCCTGAGAGAGGTAGTTAATCCCAGATCTTGGGCAGGGAACATACAAAATGAACCTGGTATAGATCTTTTAATAAGAAAAAATTTAAAAATACTAATAATAGGCTAGTATCAAAGAATAACCAAAGACATTTTCAGAAATCATTGTGGCAAAAAGTAAATATCAGAAAGAATAATGTGTGAGCCGACTTTTGGTCACTATAACAAAATAGCTAAGATAACCAACACAAAGAGAAGTGGCTTATTTTGGCTCACACTTGTGGCGTTCCAGACCATGATCAGTTGGCCCCATTATTCTGGCAAAAGCACACAACAGAGCAAACCAGCTTACATCATGAGCCAGGGAGCAAAGAAAGGAAAAAGGAAGAGTTCTGGGTCCCACAATCTCCTTTAAGTGCACACCTTTAATAACTTAAGGACCTAATACCAGGCCCTATTTTGTAAAGGTTCTACCATCTCTTACTTGTGCTACCCTGGGGACCAAACTTTTAACAGAGGGACCTTCAGGGAACCAAACCATAGTAAATAATGACTGTGATTGATGGAAACATCAAATATATGTGTTAAAAATACATGAACTCATAATGATAGTTTGAGGAGGAAAAAAAAAAACTATTAGTCCCCTTTGG
The DNA here is from genome assembly GCF_047511655.1 of Castor canadensis. Taxonomy (NCBI): domain Eukaryota; kingdom Metazoa; phylum Chordata; class Mammalia; order Rodentia; family Castoridae; genus Castor; species Castor canadensis. The sequence goes on from NC_133387.1 coordinate 144,463,255, forward strand.
AGTTTGCCAGAGTGCCAGAAATATTAATCTGAAAGCTAATTAATTTAAAGCCAACAAATTAATTCTGAAAGTCAAAAGAATAAGCACCTATCTTGTCTTTCCATATGAATGGTATTTCAGATTGAAGAGAGTTCTTCCTTTCATTCATTGTATGACCTTATATGAGTTTCTTCACCTATCTGGGCACTCTTATCCATTTGTAAATGAAGATGTACACCTCGTACTGATGCTAAGAGGATTAAAATAAACATGAAGCTTCTAGTACAGAGGCTTATCTCCTCTGCTAAGATATTTTTATAATACCTAAGGACAATTAACCTGTTATGTATTTCTTTTGTAGTCACCAGACATCCTCTAATTCATTAGCTTATCATAAAACTTTATCAAGTCAAGGGTCTATGATACACTAAGCACTTGGAGCTGAAGTATAAAGATTAAAACATGCTCCTTGACCCCAAACAACTTTTAATCTAGTACAACAGTTACCTAGTAGAAAGTGGTGAACAGAAATTTTCAGACTGGTATACGTTTCAGGAGGATGTCCAAATGATTCTTTATTACCTTGATTTCCTGTGCTTAAAAAAAGATAGAATCAGTCTTGGTAGAAAATTACTATAAAAATAATAACAGAGTTAAATTAATAACAAAATGACAACGAAAATACATTTAACATTGCTTAGGTTTACAGGTAACAGCATCTCAGGGTCTGTCTGTGTAATCTGCCTGCTGACACACAAGCACTAGTAAGCTACTCGAGTCACATTAACTGAATAAGACAAATGGGATGAGAATGAAGATTAATGAAGACAAATAGCATTTGAAATGGCAAGATCTAATTTGAAGTAAGCTGCCCTAGAGATGACAGCTGAAATTCACTCATACCCCAAAAGTACAGCCAACTGCAATTTATTATGTGCATCAAGTGAATTAGAATCCATGAACCCAGGTGTGTGCTTGTCTTTTGGGGATTTCTTGTAAGCAAGTACGAACTGGATGCAAAAATCTATTCTTCTCTGGGTTGGGAAAATATATATATAATCTCCCTGGCCAGGGAGGAAAAAAGTCCTTGAATAATCACCTGAAACCCAGATATTTGCAACAATTTCAGATGTCAGCTGCAAATAATTTGTGTGGGTCCTAATTTTCTAATTTATAAGATAATAATAGCAACCCCTATATGTTGTAAGTTTTTCAAACCAATAAATCTTACCTGGGTAAAAAGCAAAGCCAAGAATTATGATAGTAGAAACACGTGGAGGCTACACTGTGGGAAGAGGGCTGTGTGGCTTTTCTTTTTAAAGGAAGTGTCAGGCTGCAACATGACAAAAACATATCAGGGACGGTTTTGTGTGCTAAGATTTCAAATTGTGTTTTTTTTCCACTCTATCCTTTCCACACTTATTGTTAAAGGCACAAATATGGGTGACTTGAAAATGCAAACTAACAGGAAAGATAGTATAAGGTTTGAAACCTAAAAGGACAAAAAAGGAAAGAAAAAGTAGGAAGAGAGGAAAACAAGGTAAAGACCCGGCTTTCCTGCTCTGTGTTCTAGAATCCTGGAATTTCCTGACACAGGATAATAATACAAGAAACAAGAAAATCTATAAAACTTCTGAAAGAAGAAAATCACTTGTGATGCTACTTTCAAAAACTTGTATATTCAATGTTTGTTTGTGTTTGTTTTGGCAGTACTGAGGTTTGAACTCAGGTCTTATACTTTCAAGTCAGGTACTCTACTATTTGAGCCACATCCCAGCCCTTTTTGCTTTAGCTATGTTTTAAATAACTAAAGCTGGCCTGAGTTTTTGCCCCAGCCAGCCTGAACTATAATCCTACTATTTGTGCTTTCTTCCCTTGCAGCTAGGTTGGCAAGGCAAATGCTACCATGCCCTGTTTTTATTGAGATATGGATCTTATGAACTTTTCACCTGGGTTTTGATCCTCCCAATATCCATCTCTCAAGTAGCTAGGTTCACAGACAAGAGTCATCATGCCTAGCTTCAATGTTCTTTTTTAATTGGAATTCATCAAGTCCTCATTTGATGAAATAATTCCAATCATTTAATGGACAATTTCTATGGGCCAGATGTGCTAAATGTTTTATATATTAAGTATCTCTAGTATTATGCTTTTATAATCATCCTTTACATACACTAATTTTTATCATTTTGATGTCTTGAAAGGCATTCATCTACATTTTATAAGAAGAAATTAAGGCTTGAAGATGCAACATGTCAAGTCCTCATGATCAGAATCCAGGAATGATGTTCTTTGAGTTCCCTTTTGTATACAATATACAGATCTTTCCACAGCCTTAGACAGTTCAGGAATTAAAACATTTGACATAGCACTGATGATGGCAAACATTAATGTAATTCTGGAAGCCAAAGAAAGAGGAAGAGAAAGTCCACAGAAATTTCTTCTTCATTCTCATTTTTTTAAAAAGAGCTTGTTGTATAAACAATAAAAGCATTATTATGTAATGGAAAATTATGTTGTCAAATTTCCATCCATTAATACAAAGATGGTGCAAAATTATGGTAAGTGAAGAAGGGATTAATGAATGCTAGATGATTTTTCACTTAGAACCAGTGAAAAATTATAAAGGCCCCATTTGTGGATTTAAGAATTAATGTAGGGTCAGTACACAAAATGTTACAGCTAGCTAAAAAACAAATTCACTATGTCTACTGAGGAAAAATGGGAAGGGGAAAGTCCAATATAATTATGTGTTTTAGACTGCCAGAGATGATGAAATGATAAGAAAAAAATAGGCAAGAAGGTGCACATGTTCAGAGCTCAGGACAGGAGAAGAGAAAGAACCAAAAAAGCAGGTAAAATGTGCTCTAATAAAAGCAGGACAGTCACCTGTGGGACATGAAAATCTCAAGAGGGCTTTAGAAAGAATTAAATCTGGTAATGGGTTTATGGTATTTGGGTGGGAGAAAGATAAGAAAAAGTTCATCACATTAAGAATAAGGACAGAAGACTGATTTGGGAGAAAAAGAGAAAGAATATTACCTTTACAGAAAAGTGACCAATTAGCCATACAAAGGAACTATTTGTTTGTGATGTAAATGTGCTTCTTTTTGTCATGACTGGTGTGGTGGTCATGTAATCAGTTATTATCAAAATGGATCAAATTTCTACATAAAGTTACAGAAATATTAATGTAAATAATACCCTGAGAAAGCTGACTTAAAATCAATCCAAGCACAAGAAAAACAGGCCATTGTCACTAGACTGCAAGATTCATAGTGAGATAGAAAGACAGAGGAAAAAGTCAAGAAACAGAATACTAGAATATGAACCACACACAGAAAAAACAAAAAAAGAGTACCTGTAGAAAACTTTAAAGAACAAAACCATCACAAATGGGGAAAACATCCAGAGTGATTTTTCCCTTTTTCTACCAAAATGTCATGCCATCCTCCTATAATAGGAGGATGAATAACACTCATCAGCTGACAAACACACTGGGCTTTGTGAGGCACTGCACACTGGTGCTCAGAAACTAAGGCTCCCTTTTACTTTGTATGTAATACAGATTTCCAGAAAACAAGCCACAAATACAGGTTGCCTAAGTTAGAAGGTGATAATATGTCTATTTCATCCAAGAAAAAAATATATAAAAATATAAAATGTTCCCATCTAGTACAAAAATTGTTGTAGTTAGGGTTGGGAGGGTTCAAGAAAGGCAAAAATGAGAACAACCTAATGGAAATCCAGCTACTACAAATATTTAAACAAATTCAAAGAAACAGAACACACTTCTCCAAAGAAAAGTGAGCCAGTAGTAGTGATAGCAAGGATAGAGGGGGGCAGGGAAGATGCAAAAAGTATGGCTTTTCTGACCATACAGTAGCATTGGATGTTTTTCTCCAAAATATGAGAAATTTTACAGAGATATAAAGCATATAGAATAAACAAGTTTACATGACTTGAGAGCAATTAAAACCATGAAGAATAATAACCTAAGAAAAACTAAAGGAGAAAATCCAAAAAGTTTCAGGAAGAATAAATATTCCAAGTCTCTACCCACAAAAGAAATTATTATACATATATAGTAAACAAAAGTGGAAAATTACAGAAGATAGACCACTCTTAATAAACAGAGTTGTAGTGATTAAAGGAGAAAATGGTTGGGCAAACATAAACATTATACTTATCAAAGTATCTCAGTGAAAAGGGGGTATTAGGTACTACACAGGGGCAGAAAGTATCTGATTGTTTGAGATTCAGTGAAAAATCACAGACCATGACAGAAAAGTGAAGTGTGAAAAACTATCTAAAAGCTACTGATTTAATAGATGGCTTCTTATTCAAGCTCTTTCAAAATAACCTTTGCCCAAAAGGGTACAGACATCTGACTAGTGTGATGATGCATTCCAAGGTTGGATGTGAAAAAAATTAAAGTGAAAGGCAATGGGCTGATCTAGGAGCTCCTGAAAGCCCACAGAAATCCATGGAGTTTCACAATCAATTCACAGAAAGTATTTATCAAAGTTGAGAATAGAAATACTCCTAGTGAACTGAGACAATGGTCAAACAGGGCTAAGATGGCAGATATTTCTCTGGAAACAATCAAAGAAGTAGTTTGTCAGATACATAGGGCTATCCATGCCAGCATAAAATTCAAAAAAGAGTGAAAAGAAAATACAAGTGAACTGGTGAAGCAAAATCAGCAGAGAAGCCAAAAGGAATTATTTTTATCCTTCATTTTCAAAAAGAAATAGAAATAAGTGACACAGAAAGAGAAGAATATTCACAGGTATTTACTAGCTGATAGAAAGTGTGAACATATTCCTGACACCTCTTTTATTCTTGTACAGTAATTGGAAATAGCCAGGGACCATCAGGGTTCCTTTGTATAAGTTATGAGAAACAAGGTCTATTTGACCAGAAGGTCCACCATATATCTAAAAAAGGAAGGCTGGGCAAAATCTATGTAAAATGGTCAAGCCAGATCATTACAACATTTCTCAAATTCCTAAAAATCTATAATTCTAAAGCTGAAAAGGCCCTTGAATTATGATTTTCTCTTTGTAAACCAAATAGGATATTTAGTTTTTGTACCATGAATTAACATATAAGGCCATGAAGACAGGCTAAAAGCTGATGTGTACATGGACAATGAAAGGAGGAATAAATGATACATATAAGCAAACATCCAGAGTTCAGGAATGCTCATTTTATCTAACAGTAAAAAACTACATTTCCAGGAGATTCCAAGATGGCGGCTAGAGGGAGGAAGCAGAAAGCGTGCCTCCTAAAGTAAAATCTTGGCGAGATGCTGGAGATACAGCTTACAGGAAAAACCACCAAGAAGAGGCAAAACTTTGACTCCTCCACACCTCCAGCCCATGCGTAACATTCCCACTCCACGTTAAACAGAGAAACCAGGAGGACTCCTGCACCGCCAGATGCCCAGACCTCTTGGGAAGACACGGACCACAAGGTGAGCTAAGTGGCATGCGGTACTCCCACAGACAACCTTGGGCCAGATCAGCATAGCCCTCTGGACAGCCCTTTTTTCCCACCCAAGGAAAAAAGAAAAAAAAAACTGAATAATAAGCAATAAAAACAAAAAAGACATGTAGCAAAGAAGGCAGGGCGCCCTGAGCATCAAAATGGAGAGGGGTAATTCCTCACAGAACTGTAAATAAACAAGCTGGCCAAGGAGGCAGGAGCTGCAGCACACGCCCAGCAACCAGGAGCAGGAAAGCTCATGAAAGTGGTGGTGGGAGGAAAACTCCACAGGAGAGGGGAAAGGCCCACCTCCCATATGAACTATAAATAAACAAGCCGTCCAGAGAAGGCAGGAGCAGCAGTGGCACCCTGCCTGAGAATGCGGGCGCAGTGTCACCTCTCCCAGTGTGCTTGGAAAGGTGAAAGCTTGTAGCAGTGGCGGTTGTGCCCAGGAGAACTCTACGTAAACAAAGCCTGCAGGGCCAGGTGAGTGTTAAGCTCACTCCTGAGATCTGTATAAATAAAGCCTCCAGCAACAGCAGGCTGACAGCAGTGGGCAGGTGAGCCTCAGCCTCAGATAGCCATTCACAGAACTGTCTCCAGACTCTTGGTTTTTCCTGCCTACCTTTGATGAGACAACAACCGAACTACACCTGCATGCTGAAAAACTTACTGAAACTGTATTGCATTTGAACTTGGGACACTTTGTGGTGTTTTTGTTTTGTTTTGTTTGGTTTGGTTTTTTTCCCCTTTGATGAGACAATGACAGAACTACTTCTGAGACACCATCTCCAGGATTGGAGGCTGAGGGACTAACACCAAAATTATTAAGACTGAAACTTTATTGCATTTGAACTTGGAAATTTTTTAATTTTTTAATTTTTTATTATTTTTATTTATTTTACTTTTATTTTTTTCTCAATTCTCTCTCTGTCTCTCTAATGCCTGTTCAGCTTACTGTTGATTAGTACACTATCTCTCCATTTATATCTTTGAAACTCTTTTTTGTTTGTTTGTTTTGGGTTTTTTTTTTGTTTACTGCTTTTTCCCTCTTTCTTTAACTTCTTTGCTTTCCCTCTCCTCTCACTCTTCCATTCTAAATATCACCATTGTTATTATTACAAGCTAGAAAGTACTTAATTGCACCCCATACAGGGACAGTAACAACACCAAGGGCAATGATGGGAAGACAGAAAAAATAGGGAAACCAGTTTCCTCACAGCAAAAAATTAGTACAGGAACCAGAGGGAAATGAAGAAAACAGATACTCAGATCCGGGCTGCAACAAAATGAAGATAAACTATGGCAAAGAACCCAATGAACCCCACAAGAATAATCTAAAAGAAAAAATAGTACAGATAATCAATGAGAATTTTAAGAGATGATACTGGATATGGTCAAACAAAAGGTACAGGAAACACTCAAGAAATTCCAAGACAACAAAAATAAAGAATTAGAAAAAGCACAAGAAGAAATAAAAGAAACCATAAAAGCACTGTATAAACACCAAAGTGAAACAAAGAACATGATTAATAAAGAGATAAATTAATTCAGGATGAAAATAGACAACATTAAAGAGTAAATGACAGGATATGGAAGACCTCAGAAAAAAGAATGAAACAGACTTGCAAAACAAAATGGAAGGCCGATCCAGCAGAATAGAACAAACAGAAGACAGAATCTCAGAACTTGAAGATGAAATGCTAATTAAAGGAAAAACGAAAGAACTATTAGTTAAACAACTCAAGACCTGTGAAAAGATAATGCAAGAACTCACCGACTCCATCAAAAGACCAAACCTGAGAATCATGGGCATTGATTAAGGAGAAGAGGTGCAAGCAAAGGGAATGCGTAATATATTCAACAAAATTATAACAGAAAATTTCCCAAATCAAGATAAATCTATTCCCATACAGATGCAAAAGGCCTCCAGAACACCAAACAGACCAGACCAGAATAGATCTACCCCATGGCATATTATCATTAAAACAACAAATGCAGAGACCAGAGAAAGAATATCAAAGGCTGTAAGAGAGAAAAAAACAAGTAACATACAAAGGTAAACCCATCAAAATCACAGCAGACTTCTTAACAGAAACATTAAAAGCAAGAAGACCTTGGGGTGAGATCTTCCGGGCACTGAATGAAAATAACTTCAACCCTAGGATACTCTACCCAGCAAAACTATCATTCAAAATAGATGGAGCAATTAAAGTCTTCCATGATAAACAGAAACTAAAACAATATGTGACCACAAAGCCACCACTATAAAAGATTCTTCAAGGGATTCTACACACAAAAAGTGAAACCCAACAAAACCACAAAAAAGGCAGGCAGCACCAAACTACAGGAAAAGAAAAAGCAAGAAAGTAGAGAGTAACCTCCATATAGGTACACACAATCAAACCTTCAAACAACTAAGACAACTAAATGACAGGAATCACAACATACCTGTCAGCACTAACACTTAATGTTAATGGACTTAATTCCCCCATCAAAAGGCACTGTTTGACGAACTGGATTAAAAAGGAAGATCCAACAATTTGTTGCTAACAAGAGACCCATCTAACTGACAGAAATAAGCACAGGCTTAGGATGAAAGGCTGGAAGAAGATTTACCAAGCCAATGGCCCCCAAAAACAGGCAGGAGTAGCAATACTTATCTCTGACAAAGTAGACTTCAAACCTACATTGATCAAACGAGATAAAGAAGGACATTCCATACTAATAAAAGGGGAAATAGACCAAAAGGAAATAACAATTATCAACCTATATGCACCCAATGTCAACACACCCAATTTCATCAAACATACCCTGAAGGACCTAAAAGCATATATTAACGCCAACACAGTGGTTGTGGGAGATTTTAACACCCCATTATCATCAACAGATAGGTCATCTAAACAAAAAATCAATAAAGAAATCCCAGATCTAAAATATACAATAGATCAAATGGACCTAATTGATGTCTACAGAACATTTCATCCAACCTCTACACAATATACATTCTTCTCAGCAGCCCATGGAACCTTCTCCAAAATAGATCATAACCTAGGGCACAAAGCAAGCCTCAGCAAACATAAGAAAATAGAAATTATACCATGCATTCTATCTGATCACAATGCAATAAAACTAGAACTCAACAACAAAAGTAAAGACAAAAAACATGCAAACAGCTGGAAACTAATAACTCTGTGCTTAATAAACAATGGGTCATTGATGGAATAAAAGAGGAAATTAAAAAGGTCCTGGAAGACAATGAATATGAAAACACAACCTACTGGAACCTATGGGACACAGCAAAGGCAGCCCTGAAGGAAAGTTTATAGCCATGAGTGCATATATTAAAAAGACTGAAAGATTCTAAATCAATGATCTAGTGTTACATCTCAAACTCCTAGAAAAACAAGAACAAGCAAATCCCAAATCAACTAAGAGAGAAATAATAAAAATAAGAGCTGAAATCAATGAAATAGAAACCAAAAAAACATACAAAGAATTAATGAAACAAAAAGTTGGCTCTTTGAAACAATAAACAAGAAGAACAGACACCTAGCAAACCTGACTAAAATGTGGAGAAAAAAACCCAAATTAGTAGAATCAGGAATGCAAAAGGGGAGATAACAACAAACACCATGGAGGTCCAGGAAATCATCAGAGACTACTTCGAGAACCTATATTCAAATAAATTCAAAAATCTTAAAGAAATGGATAGATTTCTAGATACATATGACCATCCAAAACTGAACCAAGAGGATATTAATCACCTGAATAGATCTATAACACAAAATGAAATTGAAGCAGCAATCAAGAATCTCCCCCACAAAAAGAGTCCAGGACCTGATGGATTCTCTGCTGAATTCTATCAGACCTTTAAAGAAGAACTGATACCAACCCTCCTTAAACTGTTCCACAAAATAGAAAGGGAAGGAAAACTGCCTAACACATTTTATGAAGCCAGTGTTACACTTATCTCAAAACCAGGCAAAGACACCACCAAAAAGGAGAACTATAAGCCAATCTCCTTAATGAACATTGATGCAAAAATCCTCAATAAAATAATGGCAAACCAAATTCAACAACACATCAAAAAGATCATTCACCACGACCAAGTAGGCTTCATCCCAGGAATGCAGGTGTGGTTCAACATACAAAAATCAATAAATGTAATAAACCACATTAACAGAAGCAAAGACAAAAACCACTTGATCATCTCAGTGATGCGGAAAAAGCCTTTGATAAGATCCAACATTATTTCATGATAAAAGCTCTACAAGGAAAACTATACACTTCTGAAGAAAGAGATTGAGGAAGACTATAGAAAGTGGAGAGATCTCCCATGCTCATGGATTGGTAGAATCAACATAGTAAAAATGTCTATACTCCCAAAAGTAATCTACATGTTTAATGCAATTCCCATCAAAATTCCAATGACATTCATTAAAGAGAATGAAAAATCTACCATTAAATTTATATGGAAACACAAGTGACCAGGAATAGCCAAGACAATACTCAATCAAAAGAACAGTGCTGGAGATATCACGATACCCGACTTCAAACTATATTAGAAAGCAATAACAATAAAAACAGCATGGTATTGGCACAAAAACAGACATAAAGACCAGTGGAACAGAATAGAGGGCCCAGATATGCAGCCACACAACTATAACCAACTTGTCTTTGACAAAGGTGCTAAAAATATATGATGGAGAAAAGACAGCCTCTTCAACAAAATCTGCTAGGAAAACTGGTTAGCAGTCTGCAAAAAACTGAAACTAGATCCATGTATATCACCCTATACCAATATTAACTCAAAATGGATCAAGGATCTTAATATCAGACCACAAACTCTAAAGTTGATACAGGAAAGAGATGGTAATTCTCTGGAATTAATAGGTATAGGCAAGAACTTTCTCAATGGAACCCCAGCAGCACAGCAACTAAGAGATAGCATGGATAAATGGGACTTCATAAAACTAAAAAGCTTCTGCTCAACAAAAGAAATGGTCTCTAAACTACAGAGAACACCCTCAGAGTGGGAGAAAATATTTGCCAGCTACACATCAGACAAAAGACTGATAAGTTCCCAGAATATACTGGGAACTTAAAAAACTAAATTCTCCCAAAATTAATGAACCAATAAAGAAATGGGCAAGTGAACTAAACAGAACTTTCTCAAAAGAAGAAATTCAAATGGCCACAAAACACATGAAAAAATGCTCACCATCTCTAGCAATAAAGGAAATGCAAATTAAAACCACACTAAGATTCCACCTCACCTCTGTTAGAATAGCCATCATTAGCAACACCACTACCAACAGGTGCTGGCAAGGATGTGGGGAAAAAGGAACCCTCTGACACTGCTGTTGGGAATGTAAACTATTACAACCACTCTGGAAAAAAAAGCTAAACATTGATCTACCATACCATCCAGCAATACCAGTCTTGGGGATATACCAAAAAGAATGTGACTCAGGTTATTCCAGAGGCACCCACCACACTCATGTTTATTGCAGCACTATTCACAATAACCAAGTTATAGAAACAGCCAAGGTGACCCACTACTGATGAATGGATTAAGAAAATGTAGTATTTATACACAATGGAATTTTATGCAGCCATGAAGAACTAAATGTTATCATTCACTGGTAAATGGATGGAATTGGAGAACATCATTCTGAGTGAGGTTAGCCTGGCCCAAATGACCAAAAATCATATGTTCTCCCTCATATGTGGACATTAGATCAAGGGCAAACACAACAAGGGGATTGGACTTTGATCACATGATAAAGGGAGAGCACACAATGGAGGTATTAGGATAGGTAAGACACCTAAAAAATTAGTTAGCATTTGTTGCCCTCAGTGCAGAGAAACTAAAGCAGATACTTTAAAGCAACTGAGGCCAATAGAAGGGGACCAGGAACTAGAGAAAAGGTTAGTTCAAGAAGAATTAACGTAGAAGGTAACACACATGCACAGGAAATCAATGCAAGTCAAGTCCCTGTATAGCTATCCTTATCTCAACTAGCAAAACCCTTGGTCCTTCCTATTATTGCTTATACTCTCTCTTCAACAAAATTAGAGATAAGGGCAAAATAGTTTCTGCCAGGTAGCGAGGGGGTAGAGGGGAAGAGGGAGGGGGTGGGGGGATTTAAGGGAGTGGGTGGGGAAGGGGGAAGAAATGACCCAAACATTGTGTGCACATATGAATAAAATAAAAATTTAAAAAACAAAAAAACTACATTTCCTTTTCATCTATCTTTCTTGCTCTGAGTTCTATTTTTATTGTTTGGTTTTCTTTTGTGATATGGATTTTCATTTTGTTCTTTATAAAATCATAAAGAATTGGAATCATTAATCAGTTGTCACCTATTCATGCCCATAAATCTTTAAGCTTTTCACCAAATTTGTACTTTAACTGTTTTCACTTTGTTTTATTTGCTGCAAAATAATTCTGCAGCATTCAGCTTTACTCTACTCTTTTATATGTGACAAGATTAATGAGGTTGAAATTAATCACGCATTGGATTAACATGAAACATTTGGTTTAACCATCAAGTAGATTTGCTGAGCTGGAAATTAATGTTAACGAAATAGTCCAGAGAGGGTTGATGTCAAAAGATACAGTTTCGTTTGTAACTTCTTCATTGTGGCTCTCAAAAGACCCTCGACTAGTATCCTTTTGCATTTCAGGATACTATAGAAAAAGTAAAGTTATAGGAAAGGTTAAAAATTGTTTTTATCTTTTTTTATCACATATTTTCCTTTAATATAAAAGAATCAAGATATTTGGACATATTTGGATTTTAAGCCCATTTCTAAATTTTTTATTCTAATAAGTTTAATTTCACCAATTTAATGTCAAAAATAAGGTAATAAGCATTAATGGTTTTTAAAATACATCAAGTTGTTTCATACTATGAAAAAGCTAGTTAGGAAATGTTCATATGAAAATTATTTCAGAACTTTTCCTTTTTTAGTCTAGAAGACCTAAGACACAATTCAGTAGTATCCAATTTACACCTCAAATCTGGTTTCATACAGGGCTTTATGATCAATATGCTGAAAAATTTTATAGACACACAACAGACATCATAAATTATAAGTCATCTTTTTCAGTTGATAAAATTTTAGAATAGGATTTTAAGAGTCTGATGATCATTTTTCCTTTGATGGATTACCAGAAATAATTACTTAAAATATAATACAATGCTATAGCCATCGATTTTAAAATAATTTGATACCTAATTTTACAACACTGAAAGGAAAACATCTATGAGCCAGAAAGAAAATACTTAGGCTGTCATGGAATTGAAGCCTCAAAGAAGGAAGAATTTTTGGTTCATATCTCCCTGTGTAAGGGGACCAGAGGTACCCTGGCCAAAGACAAAATCACCAAATGCACGTGAGCAACAGAGTGAGGTAACACAACAGGCCAACAGCCTGTCATGGCAGATACAGATACAGAGAACCCCTGAGCACTGCTGTATGCTACATAGCGATTCCACTGTGTGCAGGATTAGTGTTCCCAAATTAGTAAAGAAGTTAGAAGAGATCCCAAATTAGAGTTTAAGCATAGGAATCATCAATCCCAAACTATGTTGTGTATTTCAAAAATAATTGTATAATTTCTCAAGTTACAATGGCTATTTAGTAAGCAAAAGCCTTGATGGGATGGATTCCTATTCTGTGAGACACTAAAAAAAATCTTGAAAAGTAAAATCATGAACTAATTTTTTTTAGATCTGGAAAATCTCTAGGAAAATGAGAGTCAAAGAGAATTGGCAAATCGTCCTCTTCTATCCCTTTGCCTTCATTTTAGTTTTTCCTTTGTTCTCTTTCCTTCCTTTCCATCCTTTCTTTTCTCTTTTGCTCTCTCTCTTTTACTAGCAAAAAAAAAAAAAAAAAAAAAATCCATTCTGGATCACTGGCAGAGCCCAAAGGAAAACTCTCCTCTTGAGTCTCTTCTTCTAGCAGACAGTAGCCATTGCTCTGTTTCTTACAGCCCACACGGATACATATCAAACATCACAAAGAATACTACTTTCACTTGCAAATGTGTCTTTTTGTCAAAAATTTTACAGTAATGAGAAACAGAGGGATCTGGGTTGTAACACATTTGTACGTGGAAGCAATGCTAGGAATCTCTCTGTATAGCTACCCTTAACTAGCAAAAATGCTTTGTCTTTCTTATTATGCTTATGTCTTCTCTTCAACAAAATTAGAGATAAGGGTAAAACAGGTTCTGCCTGGAAGTGAAGCGGGGTGGAGGGGAGAAGGTGTGGGCAGGGAGCAGGGGGGAAGAAGTGACCCAAACAATGTATGCACATGTGAATAAATGAGTTAGAAAAAAGAAAGAAACAGAGGAATCTTTCATAAAGGTCTACTGACTTCCTCCATCTTCTAGATAGCTTCACTCAGAAATACAAGAACACAGACCTAGATTCACACAAAAGGAGTGGGAAGAAACCAGTAGACTGACCTGAAACAACAAAAACAATGATAACCACAAATAGCCCAGTGCTGAATTGCTACATTCTCTCATGAGTGTTAGCTTCTTAGCATCTGGTCCTGTCCATGGTTTTCTATGATTTCAAATCCTCAGTCTCACCACAGGTCCTATTCTGTGTCCATATTTCTCTTCATTCAAAGCTTGTTAAAATGCATCAGCCATGACATGATTCTGTGGTTTCCCAAACAATGTAATATTTGTCAATTGGAGGGGATCCCTTCTGCCTAAGAGTTGATCAGTGATTCTGTGCCAACACACAGTTCCTACAATGAGAGTATACCTTAACTCCTCAGATCACTCTCTAATAGGATTATGCATTCAGAAAAGAATACAGTCTTTTTGCCCAGGTCCTGAAGAGGATGTTTTCTCAATATCCCTAATATGGGATTGGCCAGCTCTTAAAGAGTCCAAAGGTTTTCATAACCTGTTGAATATACATTGAAAGCCACTGGTGTTAAGTGGAGTAGTATGAGTCATTTGGCTAATCCACCAACCTCAGATAACTCAGCTGCATTAAGTGAAGTTACCTGTATTTTAGGTAGTGAGAGATGTTTCTGGCAAGTTGGTTGTCCACATTGTCTAAATCCTGTTATGCTTTTCCTTGGTGTTTCTGAACTAAGTAGTTCCTTGCCTTCCCAGCAAAACTGGAATTTACTACAATATAGGTTTTTCAAGTAAGAATTGATTCAATTTATGTGACTTTAGAAGATACTTGTAATAGGCCAATATAAGCCTGTAATTGATATAAATGAGAAAGTTATCCCACAGTTCTAATTTCAGAGAGCAAAATTATCAGCACAAATCTGGAGCACACCGTATTTTTTCATAATATTGACTGTGCCCTTAGCGCTCTCATATATTCTCATTTCGGCCCCTAATGTTTTGTCACTTTGTTGCTCACAAAGCACATTTGTTTTACTCTTTTTTCTTACAAGACTACCTATGTCTGCTCACAGCAATAAATGTAAAATTGCCAAGCATTACAAAAAAGCACATCTTCTTTTCTAGCAGAAATTTATGGAAAAGTTTAAATCTATGATTTCTCAACCCTCCCAGTTCTAATGTGTTGCTGAGCACTTAGCACTGGGCTGTACACAGCTTGCTTATTCCTGCAAAAGTACAAGGTAAGCTGTCTTGTGTCTTCTTTCACCATCTCATCAGTAATCAGAAGTCTGTGCTCTCACACTTACAGTCCTAGCCCATACCCAGGCCATGGATGTAGGACGCTAGGCAAGTAGAAAGTAGGAAAGCACTTCAGGAGTTTGTGTACATTAAAAAAAATCCTATCCTAAAACACAAAGGCCAAGGCACACACATTTGATCACATGCAATGGACCAGTGTGGGAAGAAAGATTCGAATGACCATACTCTTTTAATCAGGGCCTATCCAAAGAAGCAAAGATGATATTAAATATGCAAAGGTTTTAGTAAAGAAAATGCCTGTGTGGAAGGATATAGGGAGGCAGCCAGGTAAGACTAGGAGAGCCTTCAGACCATGATGACCTAGACAAAGAAAAGATGGAAAGAAAATTGGTGGACACATCTTAGATAGTCATACAATCTCAGAAATCTTCAATAAAGTTTTCAGGAGTTTGGCCAACAAGGGATTTCAGTTCTCCCTGAAACTGGTCTACCTTCTGCACTGCACTCAGTCACTGGCGTCAGTGCAAACACAGCCTTGGATTTTTGAGCAGGACAACCTTATCAATTTACATTCCACATATTAAAGGACAGCATCTGCAAGGCAGGTGCTCATGGCTGTCACACCTACAGAGTTCATCACTACACCACTTTCTAAGCTTCCCTTAGTGCTCTGAGGGGCTGCAATAAAACAGCAAGCTAAAATCAAAAATTAAAATAGCCCCAGGACATCTATAGTCAAGGGCATTGGGAGTATTGGTACCATACTGGCATTGGTCTCTAGACTCAGGAAGCTTCACGAGGAGGGGAACTTAAAAGGGGAAGTATATAGCATTAAATATACAGTTACTTACAATTCTAACTAATTATAATTTGGCATGGTCGCTCAAACTTATAATGCACTATCTTGCCATAAGATTCATTTATTCAATAAATACTTTGTGAGCATCTACTTAAGTCAGACATTGTGCTGCTATACAGTCTTTAGGTAAAGTGACCTACAAAGCTGCTTGACACCATCTCCCTATCAATATTCTGCAGCCTCAAGGATGAGATGGAGATGGAAGCAGCCACAGCAGCCATGCCCTTTGTAGTGAGAATAGGCGGCTTCAGCGCCTTCATTTCAGGAACCAGCACTCTGGACAGTAGGCTGCCAGAAGCAGAAGAAACACCTCAGACTTTGACAGCAGTGGCTTTGAAGAGTATCAGTACCGTAGAAGTCACCAAGAAACTGGTAGATAATGAAAAGAGCTGTTGTTAAGAGATAGTCATGATGCTACCAGAATTTATGAGAGAATAAGTCAACTCATTCTGAGTAGGTGGACCTAAGTTGGAAAAATACAGTTTTTTCTTAGTTATAAATGACATTATTTTTATACCCTAACTGGTAAAATAAAGATAAAATATAGAAAAATATTCATGTAATAAAGTACAGCTAGCAAAATAAGGTTAGTTTTTGCAGGGAATGATACCTATGTACTGAGACACATGTCTCCTACTAGCATAAAGGAATTAATCTACAAGGGATATTCTACAAATCATAATCCTCCTTTTGGGTAATACTTATGATTGGTAACAAGGATATCTTCTAAAGACTCAGTTCTTTGAGGAATATTTAGTTGCATTATAAGACTGACCACTCAAAGAGAAATGAGAACCTCATGATTGTCAATAGAACTCATTCCTATGAGCTAATACATTTGCGCTGGTCTTTCCCACACCAAGCCTAGACTAGGCACATCTAAAGCTGTGTTATCTCATACCCAAGGTGATGACAGACAAGAGGACATATTGTAGCATAAGAAAACATCAGAATGTGTATTTATACTCAAAGCTACAGTTATACTTTTTTACTACAGAATTTTATGTAATATGCAGATAAATGTCACATCTCTGTGCAGATATTTGCTTCATGCCATCTAAAGAGAAACAGGAGGTTCTTCGACACAGAGTAAATGAGAGAGGCACCCTTGCTGTGTTGCTTTAAGTATATTGCAACATATTTTATTATATGCAAAGCTGTTTAAGTGGGTTTTCATTTTATATTATCCATTTTTTTCCAAAGCAAACCACACAAAAAGTGATAGAGCTTTAAAAGTCTGTCAAACCAAATCAGTTTGTATAGAATACTAAGGCAGAGTGAGCAACAAATAAGATTTGATACTTTTCCTACTCTAAATGCAAACCCTTTGTCAGCTTTGAGGCTAACATATCAAGAATCTAATCACATCTGGCAAAAAAGGAGGCTTTATAACCTTGGAGACTTTAGAACATTGTTTGAAATATGGATCTATAGCTACGAGCTTTTTCTCGCTCCCTTGTTATTACCGAACCTAACTGGGCAGTGACAGGTGATGCAGAAAGAACACAGGATAGACAGAAAGTTGGGGCCAGGTGTGTTGGGCACTCAGGTGGAGATGCACAACCCTCATTGCTTCTTTTCTCTATTATTCTCTTCATTTTACTCTGCTTCTCTCTGTCTTTATTCTGTAAGGCCTTACTCCTTTACAGTTCTTTAAAACCTTGCTTCACTATTCTTTAAAATCTCTTTCCTTAGACTCACACTGTCCCACGTTTTCTCTTAGCTGTTCTTTAGCATATTCTCTTTTAAAGTCTTTTCCCCCAGACTTGCACTGTCCCATGATCTCTTTTTAGCTTTCTTAAAGCCTCAGTGCTCAGACGTGCACTATCCCATGTTTTCTGTAGTTTTTCTCTAGCTTAGCTTTTCTAAAGCCTACATATAAAGTTCTCAGTGCAGACTTGCACTGTCCCATGTTCTCTCTTTAGCAATTCCCCTTTAGCAATTCTCCTTCAGCAATTCTTTTCCCTTCAGCAATCCTCCCTTCAGCAATATCCCTTCAGCCATTCATTTTCCCCCTTCAGCAATCTTCCTCCAGCAATCCTTTCTTCCAAAAGCCTCCAACATCCAAAAAGTCAAAAGCCAAAGCCTCGAGTCCTCCTTCAGCGAGTCTGTTATACCCAGGGTAAACAAGGAGGTGGAGCAACAGCTCTGGGGAGTGCTGTGGCATTGTAACAATAGAAACCTGCGATCTACCTCTCTGAAGGTAAACAAGTTAGGAAAAGCAGCTGTTTTGCATTTTCCTCTTTTGTGGCTGGGACTGTGCCAATCTCAGCCTGCAGAAACGTCTTAGGAAAAGCAGCTACTCTGCATCTATATCTTGCCTTATTCTGTGGCTGGGCTGTGCCAAACTCAGCCTACAGAACATTGGGTACAGCTGTGCTTATGTCCAGTTCTCATAGGCTTCTCATAATCTGCTCTCCACAATTCATCATCATTAAAAGCAAACTTTAAGTACACAATGTATACCTCCTTGTGCCTTGAGATATCAGCTAACAATTGTATGAAGCCATTATGATAAACAAACATTGGAAAATTAATCATCCTGAATCTGAACATAAACTGTCAACAAAGTTGCAGCAAGTCACATGATTCTTAATCTAGGATATGACAAAATTTCATGAAATTCAATGAAAAGATAAACAACTTCTTTTGAGATTTATTACTTGACAGTACAAGCCAAAAAGGGCCTCTGCTTTTGGGGCAGCATGTGTACCATTGGAAGCATTTAAAAATAGCTAGAACACCCTGAATTCAACATGTTACTAAAATGCATTTCTCTAGCAGACAGTACTTACAAAGGATGCAAAGATACATTGTGAAAATTTTAAAGAAACAAGTGTAGAGTGAGTTATGTAAGTGTGGAAGGTTTGTTACAAAATGACATGAAATAACTGATATTTCTAACACCATAGCATGCAATATCTACTGTATTTTATTTTCCTGATATCTCAAATGTTGTTTTGTGAAACATTAAATGAACATATGAATACATTCTCAAATGTAAATATGTGCTTTAATTAAAAACATGAAGATTTATTAAAAATGCAACTATAACCACTGATGGATTTGTACTTTAACTATAATCTTTATATGATATAGGGTTAGATTATTCACCTGTTCACTTATTCTAAGGATTATATTCTAAGAATATAATGTTTTATATTCTTTTATCTCAGAGTCAAGCAATTGCAGCAGAAAGGTTATGCCCAAAAAAGTACCAAGTGAAAAAGGGTATCACAATGTGACTTATTGTGCAAAAATTGGAATTATAAAATATAGAGCCTTTAAAATATGTGATAATGAGATGGGGAGAAAGCATTAAAGTTTTGTACACACAGGATATTGCTCATGGCAAAGCACTAAAAAGAGCTGCTTATAAATGAGTTATAATTTATAAGTCAGTTATGCTTTCTTCTTATTCAGAAACCAAATGGTTCTCAATCACTTTTATAAGTGCTATCAAGCATATTTTTAAAAAAATTATATGCACATTTACCTTGTCCTTTTAAGATAAAGGAGATACTTTAACAGTGAATGAGAAAAATAGTTTCTTTTATAAAGAAAGAAAAATTTGGAAATTGATATTTGGAAAGTATTCTGGCATCACATCATTGTGATCCCTAGAATAACCTAAATGTGTTACCTACTTAAAATGCCATATACATTCACTTTTAAAACTTTGGAAAGAGAATAACCTAATCTGATTTCAAAAACTTTCAGAGTTAGTTCTGTGCTAACTTGTTACAAAATGTAAAGGCAGCACTTTCTGACTACTTTATAAAAACAAGTAACTGATTGATTCCAGAGAAAAAAGAAACCTATGACATGGGGAAAATGCCTAATTCTCATTTAAAATTGAAAGATAGAAGTGTATAGTCAAACTGGGAGAGTGGCTTAAGTGGTAGAGTGCCTACCTAGCAAGTGTGAGGTCCTGAGTTCAAACCCTAGTACCACCAGAAATATATAATCAACATGTCTTATCAGAACACACAATGAGGTTTGAAGATTGCTAATCTATATAGACAAATAGGAAATTATCCCTTCCTCTCTCCTTCAAAACTGCTGCCACAGTATGTTTTCTACCTTGCCTTTCTATTTCATTAAATGCTACTGTTAGCTGTTAGTGTTATTTACTCCATAGTAATATCATCTGTATCTCATTTCCACCATATAAAAAAGAATGATTTCCACTGCACCTACATAATCACAGCTCTTGGAATAATCAAATAATATTATAGATATGAAATTGCAGCATACATGGTAAAGTCTGATGCAATCAGAGGTATTAACAGACTACATACAGCTAAACTTCTCAAGCTGGTTGTTTTTAATTCCTAAGCTAAACAGAATAGCAGTTATTCTGCAAGGAGCTGTACACTTGTTGATATTATACTCCTGCTAACTACAGTGTCAAAAGCAGCAGGGGTGGTCACTAAGGGACTGTTCACTCCCCAGTGTAAGAATGGAGAACCTGATTCCCAGGAGCTGATGAGAGACACATGAAGAGAAGACAGGTCTCTGATTTCAGCCCTGTGAGTGGATGTCTCTTTCTACCATGCAAACTTACATGAAGTTTTCACAAGTTATTTGTGAATTTATAACAACCTATTAAGACACTAATAATTTTTAAAATATATACGCTTAATTCCATTTCTATAGTTACAATAGGTGAAATTTCTTCCCCCAGCTCATTTAAGTTATGATTCATGAGTCTTGTTGTAGGCTGAGCATTTAGGTAGAAAATGTTTTAAGACATGTATCATTAGCAATAAGAAATTCCCATAAATATCAAAGCCATGAGAAAAATTAGAGTAGGGAATATATTCATTTTATAGATTCCATGTTATAACATAACATAATTGATAAGTGCTCATATTCACTTTGAAGTGTACAATGAATTCATTATTTTGCTCATGTTTCCTATTCTTCTTGTCTATATACATTGAATGGATCAAATAAAATTCTGC
The DNA here is from genome assembly GCF_047511655.1 of Castor canadensis. Classification (NCBI taxonomy): domain Eukaryota; kingdom Metazoa; phylum Chordata; class Mammalia; order Rodentia; family Castoridae; genus Castor; species Castor canadensis. The sequence continues at coordinate 144,484,205 of NC_133387.1, forward strand.
AATATCACTTCATCCAGCTGGCAGATGGCTCAAGTGGTAGAGTGGCTGCTAGGAAAAGAAAGACACAGCAGGAAGTAAAAGATGGAAATGATGGGCAATGGAGTTTAAAAAAAAAACAAACAGGATATCCTCTAAGTGGCCCACTTGACTTGGATTCCTTCCTCCTCCATTCTATCAGTTATGACTAAGAGGTTAGATATCTAAACAGTAAGTTAACAGTGTACTTCAAACGTTGAAAGTCAAGTACCAATAAAAGAAATTCAAACATCACTTCACTGAATAATTATCTATGGACAAAATTAAAAGTATAGTCTATATAAAGATTAGCTGAATAAGTAGTAAATATTTATTAATTTTCTTATACAATATGATTAATAAATTAAGAGAGTAGAGAAAACTAAATTGTGCCATACTCTTATAACCAGAGGAAAGATACTATTAATATCAGTATATATCCTCCCAGGCTATTTATAAAAAATTACCTTATATGATTTTATATTTTACTCTAAATGAAACTACTCATAGAAGAACATTGAGAATTATATCAACAGAGCAGGGCAAGCAGAAATTCAAGCACAAAAGAAAGATTTCATGGCAACTAAAAATAAAACCAATTTGGGCTTTTTGAGCAAAAAAAGAGGCTAAATTTATGATAATAAGTATATCACGGGACAAGAAAACAATAAGCCTACAATAACAGTTTTTACTGTTCAGCAGAATTTAAGGGAGTACTTACAGAGGTTAAAAAAAAAACTAAAGGAACCAATGAGGGAGGCTGAAGGACTGAGTATCTAGCAATAGGAGGGGCCTTTATCACCCTCAAGGATTGAGGGAGCCTTTCAGGAGAGTTTCCCAACAAGAGGGAGAGTTAAAAATAAATACAGCCACTGTAGAAACCATATTAACAAGGCAGAAAGAGTGAGGGAGGAAAGAGTCTTCTGTTATCCATGCTCCAAACAAAACTGTAAATCAGAGAACACAGCACTCAGAAATAAGGGGGGGAAAAGACACAGCATGAAGTAAAAGATAAAGATGATAGAAGATGGGGTTTAAAAAAAGAACAGTATATCTCTAAGTGGTTCACCTAACTTGGATTCTGTCCTTCTCCATTCAGTTATGACTCAGAGGTTAGACATCTAAGCAATACCTGAAAGAGTGCACCTGTAACACCCTGTACCTATTCTTTATAGAAATTATCTCACTATGTATACAGTTAACAGTTCATGTAAAATATTACATAGACTATTCTTGATTTCCTTACATTTTCTGAAATGCTTTCACACTTTTGAAAAAGTCTGATGCTGGCCTAATTCTTTTGCCTTTATGTTACTCATCTTTTCACCTGAAGACCTTGATGTCTTAAAATCTAATCATTTTACTGTGATGTGTTCTGGAGTTGAATGTTCCATATCAATTTTTCTGAGCACCAGGTGGGTACTTTCAATGTATGATTCATGTTTTCATTTCTAGAAAGGTTTGTGCATTAAAGTTTTAACTATTGCTGTGCTCTGTTCATTTTTTCTTCTTTAGGGCATCCAAGTATATGCATGTTGCACCTCCTTTGTTCTAATTCAGCTACTTTTTCTCTGACCATTTCACTTCTGTAACTCATTTTTATTCCTTTAATTTTTTTCCCTTTCCTTCAGGTATACATAATTTAGCAATAATTTCTTAAATAATTTTGTCCTTTTATTCTACTGGTTTCTTTTTTTCATGTGCAAACTCATTTATTTCTTTATTTTTATTTTTACTTTTTTAAAATTTCCTTTATTCATATGTGTATACAATGATTGGGTCATTACCCCCCCCCTTACCCTGCCCCCTCCCTTTCTCCCTACCCTATTCCTCTTGCGCTCACCCCTTCACTTCCAAGCAGATATCTACTAGTTTCTTGATTTCAACCAGTTCTCACTACATTTCTTCTTATTTGGGTCAATTTCTTGCCTCAGTTTTGTATTGTTAATTTAAGGTTTCTATTTTTATATACTCAAATGCATTGAGAACATTTAAACTTTGGAGTATTATGTTACAATTTTCTCCAGGTTTGCAGTGGGTTTTCTATGAGATTTTCATCAGCAGTGAAGCTTTATTTGCATTCTGTAGTGATATCTACCTATCTACCTACATATCTATCTATCCACCCACCTGCTTTTTGCTAGCCCTATTAATTTGGAAAGCATAGTTTGAGTTTTAAAGGACCTACTTCTATTAGTTCTGAAGCTCTGTTCTGTGCAGTTTTTTTATGGATATTGTTGGGATAGGAGCAAGGAAGAATTTAATTGGTAACTCTTATTTGTTTGTTTCTGTAGGATTCTAAATTTTCTGCTCATAATGTCTCCTTTGCCTTTAGTCTCTCATCTGCAAAAAACACCCTTCTCCAGTCCACATCTGATTCTTCCCTACCATGCTCCGCTCAGGCTACACTTCCAGTCCTACACACTTTCAAGCACTTTCCCTATAGCCAAAGATGCAACATATGTTCAGTGTTTTGACTTTTGTTGTTGCACTGTTTCTTTCTGGGATGATTTTTCACTTAAGATCTCTGCTCCCTTCTACCCTCTTTCATGGACTTCCTTAAGCCTCTTTCCCTTTCACTGTAAACACAGGGTCACAGTGGTAAGCACTTGATAGATAATTTGCTGGTATATTTTTTGGTCTTCCTAGGTAATTAGAAAGCTGTGGAGGTCTCTATCTCCTGGTAATGCAGAAAATATAGACCATAGTTTTATTTGGTCTCCTTATTGATTTTATGTTACTTTAGATTCTAGGAGATGCTTGGAACCACATGGGTGTCATTGTTCTCCAAAGTCCCATAATTATTTTAATAAATATTCAAAATATAAATATACACACACACTGAAACCAAATCAAGATGTAAAACTAATTACATGATAAAAATCAAGTAGGGTTGGAGGTGTGGCTCAAGTGGTAAAGCACTTGCCTTGCAAGTACAAAGCCCTGAGTTCAAACCCCAACACCATCAAAAAAAAAAATTAAGTCTCTTACTACAGAACTCTAACCTCTCAATAATCCTTTTCTAAAATCTTGGTACCATTTTGTGAATAAAGTTCCAGAAATACTCAATGAGTAGAGGAAGTTATACTTATATATATTTGATATTTGTGTTTGCTTTTATATATATATATACATATATATATATACATATATGTATTAAAATCATTGTTTCACATATAAAGTATTAAATATATACTTTTATACTAATTTTAAACATAAATATAATATATATGAAGTCTGTATCTTGTTATTCAAATGAAAATATTTTTCATAATTTATAACATTTAGTGCATTTGCTTTTGATGAAATGATTATATTTAAATCTATCATCTTCCTACACACTTTCTTATTGTCTGTTATATGTTTCTTCATCACACCTTTTCTGTCTTTTGGGTTAAGTACACTTTATTATTCCACTTTTCCTATGAACTTATTAGCAACACTTGAAGTAGCATTGGGATATGTCCTTACCATTTTTCAGGGGGAAAGCCTGAAGCATAGAGAAACAAAACTGTCCTAGGTCTCACTGGGAATAATAGTTGAGACATGGTATGTCTGAGCCTAAAACACTATCTAAACCATGATTTCTATCAGGCTCCTGTAGTCAGTATTTCTGAAAGTTCAGTTTCAAGGGCCATATGTTCATAGGACATGCAAATTCTAGGACCTCATCCCTAACCTACTGAACCAAAAACTATGTGATTGGTACCAGGAAATCTGTGTTTTAACAAGATTTTGATAAAGGGTCAAGTTTTGAAGCCACTGTTTGATGAGTAAGTAGGGCTGAAACATCATATTATTGAAAGTATGGCAAAGGGTAGGTTAATTACTCTAGGTTCTGTAAGTCCTCTGTTATATAGAAGTCTGCATGTGTGCACATGTGTGTATGGGCATGTGGGAGTGTAGGTATATAGTACTAGCTAACCTTCCTCCTCCACTATAAATACCTTCAGCATTATTACTGGCTTGCGAAATTATTGGAGACTATTATGAGAGTTAACAATTTGGAAGTACATCTAGCTTACAGTTTTGACATTGTGAGGTCTTGGTCAGCAGCACAGCTGTTGTGTTCTGTTCTAGTCTATTAAATACATGAAGAAGCAGTAGTTGTTGCTCTTTGAAATATTAAATCTTTCATTTGCACAAAATCTGGTAACTTACAGATGTGTCACCTATCATGAACCTCTCAGTTTTGACAGAAGTTTAAGATTTTGCAAAACAGGACAGTAGCATTTTAAAACTGTGAGACAAGAGAGCTGTCACAACATTAATCCCTGACTCCATATATGGCATACCTTGTTAGAAAGGATGATCTGTTCCATCCCAGGTGTTGCCAGGGCAGTTAAATTGCTGAAACAGCCACTTAATCCTCTTTTTTCAATGAATAGAGAATCAATATGAAATAGATTGCAACCAACTTTTGTATTACACAAATAACTGATTTTCATGGAAAATAGATTTTTTCAAAAACCATAGCAGGCATTCTCTTACCTATTTCCACACTGTCCAACCACAATAGAGGCCATTACAAAGCCGCTAATCAACCCAACACATTTCCTCTGTTCCCTAGAGTACACTGCAAAGCAAAATTCACCAAAAAGTCACAGAAAGAGAAAATCCTGCATCTATTACTATTTGAGGCAGGGCTGGAGAACAGGGTTGGTGATGAGAAGTACCCTCATATATCCATCTACCTCTGCTAACTTTTCTTCCAGTCACTTTCATCTGTCATAACCTATGCATCATCATCAAAAAGATAACCAACAGGTACAATTACCTCCATTTTACAAAGAAGAAATTAAGGCCATTGAGGTTTAACAGGCTTAAGTAAAACTATACATTGTGTTAGCACTTGGATTGCAATCCCATTCTCTTTATCATATCTTTTTTAACTGATACTGCCCTGATTCTTACCTCAACTGCTGAGTGACCTACCTAGGAATAGTACACAGCACTTCACTCAATGACTGTGGGGTGATCTTGACTACTGGTTCTTAAAGTGTAGAAAGAGGATAAGATGTATATAATGATGTTGCTGATGTTGCTGTGTTTTCATTCCAATACTGAATGTTGTCAATTGTTTAAGATAGCTACACAGGGAGTTTCATTTTGACATTTTCATAGACAGAAAGATAGATAGATAGATATAGCTATTATAACCCAAATTAGTTCATCCCCTCCATTTCTCCTTTCTACTTTACTCCCATTCTTATGGTGATTTCAACAGATTTTAAAGTTCTATATTCATTCTTGTATAGAAAATACATTGAGCACATTCACCTTCTTTACTTCCTTCTATTACCCTCCCTCTCCCATTAGTGACCTCACCTTGGCATGCCCTGTTTTACATTCTTGTCCTTTCTTGTTTAGTTATCTGTTCATTGTTCACTGGGATTTTTACCTTTGTATTATACCTGTACATGCATTGTACTTAAGTGAATGTAACCCGCTCCACTGCATTTCCTTTCCCTTTCCCTCATTCTGTGTTGTTTAACAGTTTTCAGCATGTTTCCTTGTGTCTTATTCCTACACAGATATCATGTACTTCATTAGACAAGGGTGTCAATCCTCTTCACTCTTATTCAAAATTGTCTTGGAATTCCTAGCCAGAGCAATAAGATAGGAAGAAGAAATCAAAGGAATTCAAATAGGAAAGGAAGACAAACCATCCATATCTGCAGCTCACATGATCATATACCTAAAAGACCTGGAAAACTCCAGCAAAAAATTTCTAGATATCATAAACAGCTTCAGCAAAATAGCAGGATATAAGTCAATTTATGAAAATCATAAATACCAACAATTAACAGATTGAAAAAGAACATGGAAAACAAATCCATTTATAATAGCCTCAAAAAATACCTAGCAAAAAACTTAAAGAAAGTGAAAGACCTCTACAACGAAAACTAAACCACTAGAGAAATAAATCAAAGAAGTCTACAGAAGATGGACAGATCTCCCATGCTCATGGATTGGCAGAATCAATGCTGTGAAAATGACTGTATTACCAAAAGCAATCCCCATTAAAATTCTAATAATGTTTATCTCAGAAATTGAAAAATCAACCTTAAAGTTCATATGGAGGAATTAAACCAAGATGGCAGCTAGAGGTAGGAAGCAGAAAGTGAGCCTCCTATAGTGAAATCGTGGAGAGACACTGGAGACACACTTTGCAGGCATAATCACTGAGAAAAGGCATAACTTTGACCTCTCCATACCACCAGCTGGCACAGAGAATCTCCACTTCACGTTAAGCGGAGAAACGAGGAGGGCCCCCGGGCCGCCAGTGGCCGGCACCCACTGGGAAGACGCAGACCAGGTGAGCTTCGTGGTACTGCGGTTCTCCCACAGACAAGCCTGGGCCAGAGCAGCATAGCCCCCTGGACAGACTGACCTCCACCCAGGGAAAAAAAGAGAAACTGAGTAATAACCAATAAGAACAATTAAGACACACTGGAAAGAGGGTGGGGCGCCCAGAACGCTGAAGATTGGGGGAAGGGAATCCTTCCCGGAACTGTAAATAAACAAGCTGGGCAGGCCAGACAGCCTCTGGCAGGAGCGGGGTGCGTGCCCAGCAACCAGGAGCGGGGAAGCTTGTGAGAGTGGCGGAGGGAGGAAAACTCCACAGGAGAGGAGGGAAGACCCACTTCCCACGTGAACTGTAAACAAATATGGCGGCCGGCAGAAGCAGCAGCACCGCCCAGTAATCAGGAGCAGGAAAGCTTGTGAAAGTGGCAGTGGGAGGAAAACTGCACAGGAGAAGGAGGAAGACCCACCTCCCACATGAACTGTAAATAAACACACAGGCCTGACAACATGGGGGCAGTGTCACCTTTCCCAGTGCTTGGAAAGGGGAAAGCTTGTAGCACAGGCTCCCGCACAGGAGAACTCTGAACAAACAAAGCCTGTGGGACCAGGTGAGTGCTAAGTTCACCCCACAGATCTGAGTAAATAACGCCGCCAGCTACAGCAGGCTGAGAGCAGCAGGCAGGCAAGCCACAGTTGCAGATACCACTCTCAGAACTGTCTCCAGACTCTTTTTTTTTCTTTTTCTCCCTACCTTTGATGAGAGAACAACCGAATTACACCTGCAAGCCAAAAAACTTACTGAAACTGTATTGCATTTGAACTTGCGACACTTGGTGGGGCTTTGTGTGTGTGTGTGTGTGTGTGTGTGAGAGAGAGAGAGAGAGAGAGTGTAGTTTTGTTCTACTTTATGCATACACTTTGATGAGACAACTACAGAACAACATCTGAGGCACCAACTCCAGGACTGGAGATTGAGACCAACACACACATTATTAAGACTGAAACTGCATTGCATATAAACTTGAAAGTTTTTTGTATTTTGTTTTTTTAATTTTCTATTTTCCATTTTATTTTAATTCATTTTTATATATAGATATTTCTTTCATTTACTTATTTTTTTTATCTTTGATTTTCAATCCTCTCTCTGTCTCTCTAATGTCTCAGCTTACTGTCGATTAGTACACTAACACTCCCTGTTTATACCTTTGAAACTCTCTTATCTGATACCTTGTTCTGCTTTCTCCCTCTTGTCTGTATATTTGTTTTCCCATTTTCTTTAACTTCTTGCTTTCCATCTCAGCTCACCCTTCCATTCTAAATATTACCATTGTTATTATTACAAGCTATTAAATACTTAATTGCACACAGTACAGGGACAGTAACAACACCAATGACAATGACGGGAAGACAGAAAAAACAGGGAAAACAGTTTCCCCACAGCAAAAAATTAGTACAGGAACCAGAGGGGAATGAAGAGAACAGAAACTCAGATCCAGACTCCAACAAAATGAAGATAAACTATGCCAAAGGACCCAATGAAGCCACAAGAACAATTTAAAAGAAGACATACTACAGGTACTCAATGAGAATTTTATAGAGATGATTCTGGATAGGGTCAACCAAAATGTACGGGAGACACTCAAGAAATTCGAGGACAACAAAAATAGAGAATTTGAAAAAGCAAAAAAGAAATAAAGGAAACCATAGAAGCACTGTATAAACACCAAAGTGAAAGAGAGAACACAATGAATAAATGGATAAATGAACTCAGGACAAAAATAGACAACATTAAAGAGGAAAACTGCCAGGATATGGAAAACCTCAGAAAAAAGAACGAAACAGAACTGCAAAACAAAACGGAAGGCCAATCCAGCAGAATAGAACAAACAGAAGACAGAATCTCAGAACTTGAAGATGAAATGGTAATTAAAGGAAAAACCAAAGAACTATTAATTAAACAACTCAAGACCTGTGAAAAGAAAATGCAAGAACTCACTGACTCCATCAAAACACCAAACTTGAGAATCATGGGCATCGAAGAAGAAGAGGTGCAAGCGAAGGGAATGCGTAACATATTCAACAAAATAATAACGGAAAATTTCCCAAATCTAGAGAAAGATATTCCCATACAGATGCAAGAGGCCTCCAGGACAACAAACAGACCAGATCAAAATAGAACTACTCCACGACATATCATCATTAAAACAACAAGTTCAGAAACTAAGGAAAGAATATTGAAGGCTGTAAGAGAGAAAAAACAAGTAACATATAAAGGTAAACCCATCAAAATCACAGCAGACTTCTCAACAGAAACATTAAAAGCAAGAAGAGCATGGGGTGAGATCTGCCGGGCACTGAATGAAAATAACTTCAACCACAGGATACTCTACCCAGCAAAGCTATCATTCAAAATAGATGGAGCAATAAAAGTCTTCCATGATAAGCAGAAACTAAAACAATATGTGACCACAAAGCCACCATTACAAAAGATTCTGCAAGGGATCCTGCACACAGAAAGTGACACCCAACTTAACCATGAAAAGGCAGGCAGCACCAAACCACAGGAAAAGAAAAAGCAAGACAGTAGAGAGTAACATCAAGTTAGGTGTACCGTGCATACTATCTGACAACAATGCAGTAAAGGTAGAACTCAACAATAAAAAGTAAAGACAAAAAACATGCAAACAGCTGGAAACTAAATAACTCATTACTTAATGAAGAATGGATCATCGATGAAATAAAAGAGGAAATTAAAAAGTTCCTGGAAGTCAATGAAAATGAAAACAACCTACCGGAACCTATGGGACACAGCTAAGGCAGTCTTGAGAGGAAAGTTTATAGCCATGAGTGCATATATTAAAAAGATTGAAAGATCCCAAATCAATGACCTAATGATACATCTCAAACTCCTAGAAAAACAAGAACAAGCAAATCCCAAAACAAATAGAAGGAGAGAAATAATAAAAATAAGAGCTGAAATCAATGAAATAGAAACCAAAAAAACCATACAAAGAATTAATGAAACAAAAAGTTGGTTCTTTGAAAAAATAAACAAGATCGATAGACCCCTGGCAAACCTGACTAAAATGAGGACAAAAAAAACCCAAATTAGTAGAATTAGGAATGCAAAAGGGGAGATAACAACAAACACCATGGAAGTCCAAGAAATCATCAGAGACTACTTTGAGAACCTATATTCAAATAAATTTGAAAATCTAAAAGAAATGGACAGATTTCTAGATACATATGATCATCCAAAACTGAACCAAGAGTAAATTAATCACCTGAATTGACCTATAACACAAAATGAAATTGAAGCAGCAATCAAGAGTCTCCCCAAAAAGAAAAGTCCAGGACCTGATGGATTCTCTGCTGAATTCTATCAGACCTTTAAAGAAGAACTGATACCAACCCTCCTTAAATTGTTCCATGAAATAGAAAGGGAAGGAAAACTGCCAAACACATTTTATGGAGCCAGTATTACACTTATCCCAAAACCAGGCAAAGACACCTCCAAAAAGGAGAACTATAGGCCAATCTCCTTAATGAACATTGATGCAAAAATCCTCAACAAAATAATGGCAAACCGAATTCAGCAACACATCAAAAAGATTATTCACCATGACCAAGTAGGCTTCATCCCAGGGATGCAGGGGTGGTTCAACATATGAAAATCAATACACATAATAAACCACATTAACAGAAGCAAAGACAAAAAGCACTTGATCATCTCAATAGATGCAGAAAAAGCCTTTGATAAGATCCAACATCATTTCATGATAAAAGCTCTAAGAAAACTAGGAATAGAAGGAAAGTTCCTCAACATTATAAAAGCTATATATGACAAACCTACAGCCAGCATTAGACTTCATGGAGAAAAACTGAAACCATTCCCTCTAAAATCAGGAACCAGACAAGGATGCCCACTATCTCCACTCCTATTCAACACAGTACTGGAATTCCTAGCCAGAGCAATTAGGCAAGAAGAAGGAATAAAAGGAATACAAATAGGTAAAGAAACTGTCAAAATATCCCTATTTGCAGACAACATGATCCTATACCTTAAAGACCCAAAAAACTCTACTCAGAAGCTTCTAGACATCATCAATAGCTATAGCAAGGTAGCAGGATATAAAATCAACATAGAAAAATCATTAGCATTTCTATACACTAACAATGAGCAAACGGAAAAAGAATGTAAGAAAATAATTCCATTTACAATAGCCTCAAAAAAATCAAACACCTAGGTGTAAACCTAACAAAAGATGTGAAAGACCTCTACAAGGAAAACTATACACTTCTGAAGAAAGAGATTGAGGAAGACTATAGAAAGTGGAGAGATCTCCCATGCTCATGGATTGGTAGAATCAACATAGTAAAAATATCGATACTCCCAAAAGTAATCTACATGTTTAACACAATTCCCATCAAAATTCTAGTGACATTCATTAAAGAGATTGAAAAATCTACCATTAAATTTATATGGAAACACAAGAGGCCACGAATAGCCAAGGCAATACTCAGTCAAAAGAACAATGCAGGAGGTATCACAATACCTGACTTCAAACTATATTACAAAGCAATAACAATAAAAACAGCATGGTACTGGCACAAAAACAGACATGAAGACCAGTGGAACAGAATAGAGGACCCAGATATGAAGCCACACAACTATAACCAACTTATCTTTGACAAAGGAGCTAAAAATATACGATGGAGAAATAGCAGCCTCTTCAACAAAAACTGCTGGGAAAACTGGTTGGCAGTCTGCAAAAAACTGAAACTAGATCCATGTATATCACCCTATACCAAGATTAACTCAAAATGGATCAAGGATCTTAATATCAGACCACAAACTCTTAAGTTGATACAGGAAAGAGTAGGAAATACTCTGGAGTTAGTAGGTATAGGTAAGAACTTTCTCAATGAAACCCCAGCAGCACAGCAACTAAGAGATAGCATAGATAAATGGGACCTCATAAAACTAAAAAGCTTCTGTTCATCAAAAGAAATGGTCTCTAAACTGAAGAGAACACCCACAGAGTGGGAGAAAATATATATTTGCCAATTATACATCAGACAAAGGACTGATAACCAGAATATACAGGGAACTTAAAAAACTAAATTCTCCCAAAACTAATGAACCAATAAAGAAATGGGCATGTGATCTAAACAGAACTTTCTCAAAAGAAGAATTCAAATGGCCAGAAAACACATGAAAAAATGCTCACCATCTCTAGCAATAAAGGAAATGCAAATTAAAACCACACTAAGATTCCACCTCACCCCTGTTAGAATAGCCATCATCAGCAACACCACCACCAACAGGTGTTGGCGAGGATGCGGGGAAAAAGGAACCCTCTTCCACTGTTGGTGGGAATGTAGACTAGTACAACCACTCTGGAAAAAAATTTGGAGGCTACTTAAAAAGCTGGACATCGATCTACCATTTGATCCAGCAATACCACTCTTGGGGATATACCCAAAAGACTGTTACTCCAGAGGCACCTGCACACCCATGTTTATTGCGGCACTATTCACAATAGCCAAGTTATGGAAACAGCCAAGATGCCCCAGCACTGACGAATGGATTAAGAAAATGTGGTATCTATACACAATGGAATTTTATGCAGCCATGAAGAAGAACAAAATGTTATCATTCGCTGGTAAATGGATGGAATTGGAGAACATCATTCTGAGTGAGGTTAGCCTGGCTCAAAAAACCAAAAATCGTATGTTCTCCCTCATATGTGGACATTAGATCAAGAGCAAACACAACAAAGGGATTGGACTATGAGCACACGATAAAAGCGAGAGCACACAAGGGTGGGGTGAGGATAGGTAAGACACCTAAAAAACTAGCTAGCATTTGTTGCCCTTAACGCAGAGAAACTAAAGCAGATACCTTAAAGCAACTGAGGCCAATAGGAAAAGGGGAACAGGTACTAGAGAAAAGGTTAGATCAAAAAGAATTAACCTAGAAGGTAACACCCACGCACAGGAAATCAATGTGAGTCAATGCCCTGTATAGCTATCCGTATCTCAACCAGCAAAACCCCTTGTTCCTTCCTATTATTGCTTATACTCTCTCTACAACAAAATTAGAGATAAGGGCAAAATAGTTTCTGCTGGGTTTTGGGGGGGGAGCTGGAGGGGGTGGAGTGGGTGGTAAGGGATTGGGTGGGGGCATGGGGCAGAAATGAACCAAGCCTTGTATGCACATATGAATAATAAAAGAAAAATGAAAAAAAAAATAAAAAAGAACACAAGCAACAACAAATGTTGGTTAGGATATGGGGAAAAAGGAATCCTCATACACTGTTGGTGGGGATATAAAGTAGTACAAACACTGTGGAAAACACTATGGAGGCTTCCAACTGAACAAATAAAGTATATTCACAGTGGGGATACATGGAGAGACCCTTTTGAACATTGAGTTAAGAATTAATAATGAAAGACAGAAAAAATAGGTACAGTATGCGGAGGGGGCATACTTGGAGGAGGAAAAAGATGAATGAGGGAGAGAAATGTGAGGGAATATAGTTGATAGACTTCACACACACACACATATAATAGTACAACGAAACCTCTTACAATTGCTTTAAGTAGAGTGGGAAGGGGGTCGGGGGGAGCTGGTGAGGGAATCTAACCAATGTACAATGTAAGCCTACTTGGAATTGTCACAATGAATCCCCCATGTACAACCAATATATCCTAATAAAAATGAAGAAAAAACCTATAAATAGAACCACCATTTAATACAGCAATACCACTCATAGGGATATACCCAATGGATTGCAAGTCAGGTTACAATAAAGGCACCTGCACACCCATGCTTATTGCAGCATTATTCCCAATAGCCAAGCTATGGTAACAGCCAAGATGCCCCACTACTTACGAATGGATTAAGAAAATGTGGTACTTATATTCAATGGAATTTTATTCAGCCACAAAGAATAAAATTTTGTCACTTGCAGGTCAATGGATGGAAATGGAGAGCATCATCTTAAGTGAAGTTAGCCAGGCTCGAAAGCCTATGGCTACATCATGTTTTCTCTCATATGTGGAATATAGGCCCAATACAAATATAAGCAATATTATAAATGCATAGAAATGAATATAGAACATATATACAAATGTGGGACTGGTAGAGGAGACCAAGGGAGGAGGAAAAGAAAGGAAGTAGGACATTCTTAAAGAATTTCATGTAGCAGAATGGCATGACCTGTGTTGAGTATGCAGTACTGACTAAAAAATAAATCTATTCTAATAGAAGAAGGAAACCTAACAAAGCTGATCAATGGAAGTAGAATGAGTAAAATTAGTGAATCCATGACAAACATATGCATTATCAAAACTTTATGGAGAAACTGGTAAACAGAGGAAGAAACTGCAGAAGAATTACACTGCTTTAAGCAATAAGGTGAAGTGCGCTAAGAACACACTTGGAGTTTGACCTAAGAGACCAGAGTCCACTTGAATTTGAACCAGGTGACACTGTGGCTTAACCTGGCAAACAGAGACCTTATCTTCATGCCAACAAGAACAACAATAACAACATTCAAAGAAATAAACAGTAATTGGAGGCAAAGAAATACACAGACTAATCAGGTACCTCTGGGAAGTCATTATGATAGGGGAGCAAGTGTATAAGTTCATGCAAAACAGTAGCGTCTGGACATACACATCATTTCTGGCAAGAAAATTCAGACTGAGAAATGGGCTCATTATATTTGTGCCCTTGGTAAGTTAGCCTTGGATCAGAACAATTTTAATGCTCATTGCATAAAAGGGTAAGGATTGTTCTCCTTAACTCTTAGCCAGGAAAATTGTACCTGCTCAGTGATAGAAACAGAGATGGAGCCCAGAGAAAACAATCTGCCTTACACTTTAAAAAATTCACTCCAATTTCTACATGAAAACAGATTGAGAGGAAGGTACAAAACTGGGAAGACTCATAGGAGGTTATTAGTTGTCAAAAGGAAAAGAACAGTAGTGTGAACAAAATGGTGATATTGGGAACAAAGAGGAGTAGACAACTGTGAAACAAAGATCAGATTTTTAAAATGCAGGTTCTGATGCAATAGATTGTGAAAGGGGAAGGTAGAAATAAAATATTATTCCTAAATTCCTGGTTTGTAAAACTGATGAGATAATGACTATGCTTACTAAGATAAGAAAACCTGAGGGAAGATATGCCAGGGAGGAAAGAAGGGAATGTGTTAGGTTTGCCTCAACTTAGCATCTTATAGGAAATGTCAACAAAGGCATTGAGGTAAAAAAAAAAGTATGGTACACAGAGGAATACTGTAATAAAAAGATGCCATGGGGAACCATAGGTATATGTATTGTATAAGAGCTTCTTTAACATGTTTGAGCCTCACAAAGGGTTGGGCACAAAGACCTAACCATGCGTTCTCCTGCTGTCTCCAGATATGCTCCACACCTAACAGGAAGCCACCTCCCGCCCCATCCAGATAGGCCCTATCTTCTACACCAGCTGTAATGACTGTACATGACTTGGTCCTCAGCCTAAAGGTTTCACTTCACTGCCAATTTGAAGAATTATTTAAACAAGCCAATCACATTATCTGTGGGAACCATGGGATATCCTACCTTCCTGTTACTACAGAGCCAGTTTCCCACAGCTCCTACTAGTTAACGCTACTCACAATCAGGTATAGTGATGCTATAGCAGAAGCCCAGAAGTAGCTTGAGAGTAAGAGGAAAACCAGTAGGCATAGGACACTAGAAACCAAAATGAAAGACTATTTCAAAAGAAGACAAAAATTACCCTATATGCATGTGGCAACATAAAAGTCATCAATGAATAAGCTTAGAAATTTCAAGAATTAGTAGGACTATAAGTTGTCCTTGAATCAGAACTGGACTGACACAAACAGCAAGTGACACATAAGGAAGTGAAGATAATAGTCTTTTGAGAGATCAGGTGATAAAGGCAAGCAGAGAAATAGTTCAGTTCTGAGATAGGAACCTGGAATAAAAGGAACCTATTTGAATTCTGGTAGGAATAATCCAAGAGAAAAAGCCAGATGCTGCTACAGAAGAATGAATATTCAAAGGAGAAAGGAGCTTACACAGCAGTGGAACAGAGATAAACATGTTGGAGAGACAGGTTTTTGATAAGAGCCAGAACACATCACTCTTGTGAAAGGAAGAAATAAAACATTAAATGTGGATCCTGGGTTTTTTTTTTTTTTTTTGTAGATTTGTTTTTAGGAGGAACATGGGGCTCCTTTCTGATCACTTCCATTTTCCCATTCAAATATAAGGCAAGAATAATGGTAACTGAGTCTACCACTGCAAGAGGAGAGAAGCTAGTATTGAAAAGGCTAAAGGGATGGAGAGCCCATTCGAAAATCACAGGATTCTGATAGTATAGTCACTCTCCATTAAATCACAAATTTAGTAATAACTGCTACAATTCTGGGAGCACCTATAATGACTCCATATATCTCATCTCTTTTCATTTAAACCCCATAACAGTCTTGTGATGTCAAAATCATCTTCTAGTCTTTATACAGGAGGAAATGAAAACTCAGAAAGCTTATGTAATTTGCCAAGCTAGTGACAGGGCACTGAATTGAATTCAGTTCTAGTCAACACAAAACCCATTGCTATTTGCATGTCAGTGTTTCTCAAATTTGGATGGTGCAAACAAACCTTAAAAGAAAACATTCTCCATGGATTACTAGTATCAATTTAAATTAGTTTTTATTTAAACATGCACAAACATAAAATGAAACTCTATACTTACAAGTCTTATGCAGCTGGAAAACCATAAAAATTTATAAGTTAACAACAAAATCCAATAAAATTCCAAATATCATCACAATTTTAAAGTGCTTTGTGATGCTTCGTTAAAACTGAAGTGATTATAGGTTTAACAGTGAAGTGATACATTTTTATGTAGTATGTTTCACACTAGTGTTCTTTTTATTTTGAAGATGAGAGTATAATTTGAGTCACCATCATTACCATTATCTCTACTAACAACAGACTCATTTTAATGAACATTTTTAATACTGAATCATTTGAATGTGCACTTCAAAATATTATATGACAAAAAATAAGAAAATTCTGTGTATTTACTATTCTTACAGCTAAAGAATGATTTTTAATATGATACTCATGAATGTGGCATATGTTTACAATGTGTAGCTACTGTCCTACCTCAGCATGGTATTTAATCACTAGTTACCTAGACAGAGTTCTCTATTACAACTACTCCTATAAAACTTATGTTTGCTAGGCAGGCACTCCTCTACCACTTGAGCCACTCTAACAGCCCTTTTTTGTGAAGGGTTTTTTCCAGATAGGGTCTCAGGAACTGTTTGCCCGGTGCTGGCTTCAAACCACTGTCTTCCTTATCTCTGCTTCCTGAGTAGCTAGGATTACAGGTATGAGCCTTGGTACTTGGCCCCACACAGTTTTAATCCCTTTCCTTTTGATTTCCCAGGAGCTGGTGCTTTGATCCACAAAGTCTCACATTTGTTCTTAGTGATTGCCCCCATTCAGTGTGAGTCCCTCGGCACTGGCTTTATTTGTGCTCCTCCTGTTTAGTCCTCCAGTGCCCTGTCCTCTTTTGGGGTACTCCCTACCTGACTGTCTACTCTTGAGAGGGGTCAAAGTGGACTCCTTTCGTTTTAGACATTTATTGCCTTACTTGCATGCACATTGCATTATATCGCGTCACAGTCTTTGTCTACGGACTTCTGGCTGGGCATGGTGTGTGGGTGCTTTATTTGCCCTATTTGCTTCCCTACATGGTAGGTGGATGATAGGTAAAGGGATTAGATTTCAGAAGCTGGCATTATTCCATTGAAGCTCTGGATTCCTTCACATGAATTTGTTCACTGCCTTTTCTCATGGGATATTCACAAAAATGACTACCCACTTCATGGGGAGTAGCAATTGTCTTGACAGTGGGGAGGATTTCAGAGTCAACCTGGAAGGAGAGGATCTTAAGTTAGGATCTTGAACTCTGCATCATTTGAGTAACTATCTTGTATATGATATTATCACACATTTTCAGATCTACTAAAAAATGAGCTTCACTCCAAGAAACACTGACAAAACTTTTGCAAAAGAATGATATTGTACATAGAATATACATAAAGAAAATGATAATACATGGATCCTTAGTATCTGCCCAGTAGTATATGGGTCTAAGGAGACCACCAATTGAGGAAAAAAACATGAATGTATTCTAAAATTACTCAAACTTATCTATACTATATACAAAGAAGGTTTAAACATCCATAACTAGAAACCATATAAAGTAGGCTACTTTACTATCACAAAAATTACTGCTGTACTCATTAACATTGCTCACCAAAAACTAGATCTTAGTTCATGCCATTTATCTTGAATACCACAGATACTTGATTCATTTTTCCCTTAATACTGCTCAACTTCTGCTAAAGAATGCTACCTTTCAACAAATCTAAAATGTCCACTTGATCACTGCAATTAAGCACATTAGGTGCCCTTTTTGGCTTAAAAGGATTACCATAACTTTTACTTTGCTTTGAGGGCACCATTTGCTTTATGGGAGGCAGATTTTCACAAAATTAAGAGCAGAGAAACACTCAGCAGATCACACAACAATTTAAACATAACTGACAGTAACACAGGACCGAATGAGAACTTCTCCACATCCACTGAGCTGTGTAATGCATGAGGAGAATTTACAAGGTTTTATTTTTGAGATTTCTTCTTATCCGTTTACTT
Organism: Castor canadensis; assembly: GCF_047511655.1. Classification (NCBI taxonomy): domain Eukaryota; kingdom Metazoa; phylum Chordata; class Mammalia; order Rodentia; family Castoridae; genus Castor; species Castor canadensis. The sequence continues at coordinate 144,502,283 of NC_133387.1, forward strand.
TTGACCACACTTAGTCAAAGCCACAAGTCATAAACCCACAAATAAGATGGATTTCTTACTATATAAGACAATGGAAGAGATGTGGCTAGACAAATGTAAATGCTATATATTCTGACAAGCAGAATAACACTATTAAAACAAGGAAGAAGGCAAGAGGAAAGGTGATTAAGCACACGGATATGAGATGGGATGGGAGCTAAAATGTATTCCTTTGAAGCAATCAGACCAAAGGTCCAAAACACACCAAGCTCAAATATTGAAGAATACAGAAGTTATTATAAAAAGTATCAGTATAAAAGTAACAACTCCAACAAATTTTCAAACCTGCCAATACAAGAGAAATTAAAAATGGAGGGGAGAAAATTCCTCACACAGGGAGAAATACAATAAATACAGCAAAACATTAAAACAAACAGAAAGCATAAATAATATGGCAGAGTTGACTCCATGTTTATTAGCCATAATAATTGGAAATGGGCTTAACTCGATTTTTTTATAAAAGATTTCCAGGTTGATTCTCAAAACAAAATGAAGCTCTATACTAAATATGTGAAACATGTCTAAAACAAAACAATACAGAAAAATTACAAATAAGGGGCAATACACATTGAAAAGCAGTGTTTGCAATACTGACATCAGACACGGTATAATTCATGTCAAAAATAATTTTATTTGTTGCCTGGAAGCAGGGGGTTGGGGGGTGGGGGGGAAGTGGCACAGACAATGTATACACATGTAATTAAATATAAAAATTATAAAATAAAAGGAAAAATAAAAAATAATTTGCTATTTGGGAGGCAGAGATTAAAAAGATGTGGTTGGAAACCAGCCCCCACAAAAAGACAGTAAGACCCCATCTCAATCACTAAAAGCTGGATGTGGTGGTACACGCATGCCATCCCAGCTATGTGGGATGTGTAAACAGGAGAATCACAGGGCAGGCTGCCCAGGCATAAACATGAGACTCTTCCTCAAAAGCAACTGAAGCAAAAAGGTCTGAGGGGTAGGGGGAAGGAGGGCTCAGGTATAGTTCACCTGCCTAGCAAGATCAAAACACTGAGTTAAAAAGCTTTCACACACCACAGTTTGCAATAAGGATATGAACTGTGAATCTTATACACTAAAAAACCCCCAGTGCAACAGTGTTTATAAAGCAGAAAGAACAGACATGCAAAGAGAAGCTGGTAGAAGTACACTTACAAGAAAAGCCTTAAAATGACCCTTAGCCTGACATAGACTAGCAGACAAAATATATAAAAGGTTTAAATGACACCAACAAGATAGACCTCATAAGTATAATTTTATAACCTTAACATGAAAAAATATACTAGTATAAAAATTTTAATTTGTCAGATAAAATATTGTCTGTATTCAAAATGCATGAAATGATGACTTGATATACATACACAATGTACAGTGATTATTACAATCAAACTAACAAGCTAATAACCATTATGCCAAAATTAGATCCCCTGAAATTATTCTAAACCACACAAGAAACATTTATAAAAAATGAATCACAAAGGAAAGTCTCAATTAGTTCCACAAAATAGAATTAATACAGACATTTTAAGCACAATGCAATAAAACTAGCAATTAATGAACAATTTAAAACTCTCCCACCTCAAAAATTAAAAAAAAAAAACCTCTGTTAAACAATTTGTTGAATAAGCAAATACCAAAATGTAGAATTTACAAAATTAATAATAATGGAAATTTTGTACATCAGTCTCTATGGGATAAAATACAATCATTGATCAAAAAAAACTGTGAAGTCTCACATATATAAATTAAAAGAATGAAACTAAGTTAAATCATGAACTCAAAAGAACTGGTAAAAAGAAGAAAAATTGAGAGGGCATAAAAAAAAGAAAATGAGATTTCAAGCCATAGAAAAAGATAATAAAATATTGTTCCCTCAAAATATAAGCATGATAGACAAATTAATAAAAGAGAAGAAAACATTAAGACAACAAATGGCAAGAATAAAGTAATATTTTAATTATAAGGGACTATTTTGCATAACTCTAAGCAAATAATTTTAAAGTCTGAGCCTAGAACTGACCAAGATAACTTTTGCCATGACAGAAATGTCTTCAAATGCACTGTGGATAGAGAGCTTTAGCTATATTTGCCTAGTGAGCACCTAAACATTTACATGTGGTTGATGTGACTGAGATACTGAATTTTTAGTTTTATGCAACTGTAATTAATTTAAAATTGAATGTCTCCACACAGCTAGTAGATACCATACTAGTAGGCATAAAAGTAGATAAAATTGAAATTCTTCCAAGAAAATATTTACTAAACTATGATTTTTTAAAGAAGTCTTAGACAAATTCTGTAGAAGCAATGGAAAAAGTTACAAAACAATTTCAATACCCCCACATTCACACAGAGAGGGGAGGAGAGGGAGAGGGAAGGAGTGAGAGAGAGAGACCTGACAAGGGAAGGGAAATCTCTTCCTTCTAATAAAGGACTCAACAAATTACCACCCATGGCACAAATCCTCCGTAGTCCAGTACATGTGCTAAAAATATTTTAAGATATTAAAAGTAAAAAAAGATAAAATGTGCAACAGAGAATTCATTTGTCCCATAAAGCCTAAAATATTTAGTATGGGCTCTTTACCAAAAACTTTTGCTAGGCAAGGGTGTTACTCAGTGGTAGAGCATTTGCCCCCGCAGACACAAGTCTCTGGGTTCCACCTCCAGCACCAGACCAACAACAACAAAAAAAAGCACGACAAAGTTTGCTAAGCCTGAAATAAAGGAATAATTAAATTTTCAGATCACCACTTGACAATTACTAACATGATAAAAGACACAGTAAAGAAAGTTATCCTAAAATCATAGGCTAAAAGACTGTTAGAAAAAATTTTCATATACTCTTTAATTATCCCCCTCCAGATTTTTATTTATTTATTTTTTTTTAATTTACTTATCTATTTTTTTTCCTTTTTCTTTTATTATTCATATGTGCATACAAGGCTTGGTTCATTTCTCCCCCCCGCCCCCACCCCCTCCCTTACCACCCACTCCGCCCCCTCCCTCTCCCCCCACCCCCTCAATCCCCAGTAGAAACTATTTTGCCCTTATTTCTAATTTTGTTGTAGAGAGAGTATAAGCAATAACAGGAAGGGACAAGGGTTTTTGCTGGTTGCCCCTCCAGATTTTTAATTAATTATAAGGTAGAAACTTAGTTAAAATGAAAAAAAATCAAACTTAGCTTCACTAGTATTAGGGCAAACTAACAGTATGAACTCCCTGATGTGACACAAAGAAAAGAAATGTAATATGTCACCCAAACCTTTTAGTTGTAATCTAATCCAGAGGAGACAATTAGACAAATGTAGTTTGAGGACTATTTCACAAAATGATTGACCTGAGTGCTTAAAAAATGTCAATGTTTACAAAGACAGGAGTGGAAGGATATAGGCTAGCAATGGTCTAGATTAAAGAAGATAAGAAACTTGGCAAAGTCAAGTTTCTCAATAAATTAATAAACTCAATGCTATCCCCTACTGATAAAAAGAATATTTTGGAGCAAGGGGATTGTGTATTACATAAGATTAATTACCAGTGGTGAATGTCTTGCCTGCTAATAGTTGTTACTGTAGTTACATGGGATAGAATACTAATTAGAAGGAAAAAATACCTGCGTTAACTCTAGGTAAATTACCTTAAAATCTGCAATTTACTTCAAGTAGTTCAGCTCCCCAAAACATGTGTGCACACACACGCACACGCAGAAAAGGCAAATGTCAAAATGCTAACAACTGGTAAACTGAGGTAAAGGGTATATAATCTTTATTGCACTATTTTTCAACTTTTTGTGCATTTCAGGTTTTATTAAAAGTTGGAGTGTGTTTAAAGGCATTTATTTACTCAGGATAAACACAGTCCTAAAATTTATTTACTATTTTGATTTCCCACAGTTCTCGAACGTCCTCATACTCTGATCACTTTAGGAGCACAATAAACCTACCTACGGAAGAAAACAAGCCATCAGTGTAAACACTAAAACAAAACATTTTTCCACCAAATAAGAAAAACACATCAGCATTGAACTTATTGGCAAGTGATATTTTTATAAACTGTTATTTTCCTTATCCAAAGGAGCCAATTATTACCTTGTGTCAGCTTCTATGAACAAGGAGCTATAAACAGGCAGAATTTATGTACAATTACCCTGTGTGGCAAATTCTTATACTCTGAATAACATTATGTCAAACGTTAATAAAAGAAGACACAGGAAGAATTTTTCCATAATTTACAAGACAAGAAATCACATTATCTTCTATTACATGATTAAATATTTCAGGAAATACACATTCAAGTTCACAGTTCTAACAGAGAAGTACACAGTATATATATGCAGCCCTATAATTCTTCATCTTTACAATCATTCCAGTCTTAAAAAATGACAAATGGCAACATTTCTGTTCTTAAATAGCACTGTTATTTTGGTTTATCACCCCCCACACACCTTCTCTGAGCTTTAGTTTTCTCATCTATAAAAGGTAGCAACCAAAATGAATTAAGATTTTTGGAACAATAGGTTCAAGAGCTATTTATTCTTCAAAAACAGAGAGGAGATGACAATTTAAAATAATGTTATAAAAATAAAAATTCAATTTGATATAGATGTTACTGATTAGAACTGACTGGTATAGAGAAAGGAAGGGATCCAGAGGACGGTAAATCTGACTGGCCCACCAGTCACTCCCTTCTAGACTAGGGCTCTATGCCCTATCAGGAGGGTCACCTGGGCAGTGGGCCAGCCTCTGAAAGCTCTGGTGAGAGACGACCTCAAGAAGAAGCATGGAGATTAGATAGAGCCATAACATTTCCATTGACTGCCTACGGTCTGGTGTGACTTCTCCATCCACAGCCACCTGAATCCTTTTATGTTGGTGTGGTTATATTGGCATTTTGTTTGATTGTTGGAGTCATATTTGGAATCCAGGTACACAAAGAACTTTAAAAGTCCACTGCAGATAAAAGAGTGAATTCTGAGGAACTAAATTCAAAAATGATGCCAACTGTGAAATTGGGGCTTTAAGAAAAATTTGCTTCAACTGAGGATGTGGAAGCCATCAATGAGGTATGGGTTCATTCAAACACAGGAGCACCAGAAGTGCACAGGCTGTTTGGGAAATTGATTATTCGATTAACTTTCAATTAATGTGAAGGACTTATCAGTCTCTGACTCTTTGCTATTCTAAGGGGTTTTTTTTTTCAAGTTTACTAAATAGTAAGAGTTTCATGAAAATTATAGAATCATTCTTTGATTGCTTTACCTCACGTGGTGCCTCCAACTCATTTTAAACATCATCACCCCTGCACAGGGGTTATAAATATGGGACAAACTGAACACGGGACTAACTCTATACATCTCTGGACATTGACTTTTGGAGGGAGATAAACCTTAAGTATGATCTGTTTCTTATTCTTTGTCCCCAGTTCTCATGAATTCAAATATGGCAAAACCAAAACAAGTTCAAGCAACAGGGATTTTATTAGTTGGGTTCACGGGTTCATTCAACCACCCTTTTACTGTATTTTGTTTTAAATCAAAGCAAATCAAATTAAGATCCATAATATCTACACCTGTCCCTTTTAATAATTCTGTGTTCTTTCAACAGAACTATTACAGCAACATTTCTTTACACACATCTTTTTAAAGAAGTGTCTGAAGCTTGTAACAGACAAGTCATTTAAAAATAAATAAGCATAAGAATTTAGTCCAGGCCTGGTGGACAGGGATACTTCTGTAATCCCAGAATTTGGGAGGAAGAGTCAGGAGGATCACAAGTTCAAGGCCAGCCTGGGCTGCATAGTGAGACCTTGTTGAAAAAAGAAATTAGAATCAGGAATTCTAATCACAACTGAATTTTTCTGAATTGGCAGACACTCTTTGAAATTCTAATTCTACTGTGGAGTAAACCCAGACTGAAACAAAGTATATTGTTTGCAGTATAAATTGTATCCATCTGCCAAGTTTTTAATATTTGATGGCAAGTACTGTTTAATATGGTTATGATCCTGGGAGCTTTCCTTAGCATTCCTCCATTAGATTATATGTACACAGAGCAGTGTTCACAAATTCTGAATGGAAGTGGCATCCATAACTAGCACTGTAAAAAGTCTACATATAGATATATTGTCAGATTGAGAATAAATTTTTTGAATTGATACCTAATTTTTAACCTCTTCTTAAAATAAAATGCCTATGTCATTCCAGCTGATGGGAAGACCATGGTTTGAGGCCAGCCCTGGTAAAAAGTTAGAGAGATCCTATCTCAAAGAGAACAAGTCAGATTTGGTCAAGGTACATTATATGCATATGGTAAATACCACAATAAAATCCCTTTATGCAATTAAGCTATGCTAATAAACAGCTAAATTTTAAGAAAGAGGCCTGACGTCAGGCTCACATGTAATCCTTGATACTTAGGAGGCTAAAATCAGGAGGATCAGGGTTTAAGGCCAGCTGGGACAAAAAAAAACTCATGAGGCTCCATTTCAATCAACAGTTGTGCATAGTGGTCCCTGTCTGTCATCCCTATCTCAGGAGACTGAGTTAGGGAGCATCATAGTTCAAAGCCACACCCTATCTCCAAAATAACCAGCAAAAATGGGCTGGAAGCATGGCTTAAGTGGTAGAATGCCTACCTTACAAGCACAAGGTCCTGAATTTAAAACCCAATAACTCAAAAAAAATGCTTACTTAAATTCTTTGCTTTTAAAAAATAAAGTGGAAATAGTGTATGAATGGACCCATGGTAAGAGCAAAGGGCAGCTCCCTGGGCTGGTTCACAGGTGGTGGTGCACATCACCAATGAGGATTTTGGATACATGTTCTTAAGGCAGGAAAGGGGAACAAAATGTACAGTCATGCCTTACTGAAATTAAACATGGAAGTTTAAGCCTTCCATCTTTTTTCTCTAAGTTCTATATAATTAAGAGCACTTGATTCTATACAATCAAGTGGCAGAAATGGAGGCACACATGAGCTATGTAACATAAAATCTCAGTCAACAAGGACTGCTGAGGTACTGCCACTGTCAAACAATGCAGCAAAGAAAGTAATGAGCCCTGCAGCAACACCCTTGGAGACCAACTGCCATTTGCAAGTCAATTGGCTACTCAAGACCCCTCCTTCCTGAGAAAGCACAGGGATTGAATGAGATAGAAATCTCCACTCATTCCACATGGAACTTCAGCAAACACCTCTGATCAAGGGTTTACAGAGCATTTCATCAAATGGCAGAGCATCCCACACACCCTCACATCAGACAAGACAATGGCTTTACACCAAAAGAAATAAGGAAGTATGCTCATTAACATGAAATTCACCGGCCCTATCACTTACTTCACTATAGAGAAACTGATAACCTAAGAGAGTATTAGAAAGGCCTATGAAAGATGCTCCTGAGGTCCCAGATTTGAGATAATATACTGCTGGCCTGGGACCCCATTCTATAGTATGCAATATGCTTGCTAAATCAATAGCCATTATATCCTAAAGAAAGAATATGTGGGTCTTGGAATCAAGGAACAGAAGCAATAATGGCCCCTCTTACTGTCGCTCCCAGGGACCCATGTGGGGAATGTGTGCCCCTCATTCCCATCAATCTGAGCTTCTTGTGTCCAGAGCTAGCCAAAAAGAGCCAGGGATGAGGGAACCACCATCCTGGCTAGAGTAATTGATCCAGTCATCAGGAACAGAGCTGTTGTGACACATGGGAGTAGTGAACAATACATTTGGCACCTGGGTGATTGGTCTATCTTAGTAGTTCCTCACCTAATTTTAATGACAAACACACAGTTGCCAGTGTCATCACTTAAGAAAAATATAGCGAAGAAGAGAGGAAGGTCTGTACAGCCCATGGAATGAGCCTCCCCAACCAAGAGATGAACCAGCCAAGGATAAAGGGCCATAGAATGGATCACAGAGCTGAGCCTAGTGCCCAGCTGCAGCAGCAGGCGCTGCCATTTCTTCAGAAAAGAGGCCCCCAGGGTCCTAAAGGAGCTACCCCAGAACTGATGTGAGGCAATGGCTCCAAGGGACGTGGATGGACTGTCAGGATACCACACTGCTCAGATCTCCCTCTCCCTTCCCTTCCAGACTGAAGGGCTTATTTCCTCCAGCTGACAGTGATCTCAGTGGAAGAGACTGTCTTTTCTCTAGTTAGCCATTGTGCAATGCCTGTTGACGTGGAGGATAAAGGCCTATCTCCTCTCCCAAAAAAGTAGCAACAATAAAAACCAGCTTCAGAGCTCCCCTTGGATTTAGAGGAGTCCTTCTGACAGTGTCACAGAGCAAATTCGGCCAGTGTCCAACCCAGACTCCTCCCCCTCCACCAGATTTGGACCCAAGATCATTCCCTAATAAACATTCTGTGTATTCATTTCCATCTCAGAGGACTTCCTGGGATAAAACCACCTGCAACAACAATCTTTTTTCCAGTAAACACTTAAGTACCTCCACCAGATTAAAGGGAAAAATACTCAATCTCACTATTTTATGTAGGCCATATGTTTTCTCTATCTTGTAGTTTTTTTCTTTTTCCTCTTAGTACCTTTCTAAGTGCAAAGAAAACTTTTCCCCCTCAAATGTATTTATAGTCTAAGAAGAGCTACCATATATAAGATTATTTTAAACAAATAAGTTATCTTTAATTTCACCAATATGTCCACTTAATGTGACTTGAGAACCAGGACAAACAGGACAGAGAAGATCTGATTTTGGAATATAATATTTGGGTATTTGTGGCAAAGAAATTGCTGAAATTTCATTGTACTTAATTGGCATGCAAACTTAAATGGATCCATTATATCAGAAATCAAGTGAGTTCTACACTACAGATTGTAAGGCCATTTACTTTCTGTTCCTCCTGTTTTCTGGCTCAGTTCATCTCTCTATCTCTGGAATTTGTCCTCAAGCCTGAAATTCCAGCAACTGTGCTCTCCTTCCTATTGCTTATAGCTGAAATCTGCTTGCCAGCTGGATGTCCTAGCTTATATATATATATATAGATATAGATATAGAAATAGATATAGATATAGATATAGATATAGATATAGATATAGATATAGATATAGATATAGATATAGATATAGATATAGATATTTATGCACATTTTTCAAGAGAATCATGGGTGAAGGCATAAATGTTTTTTTCTCTTCCTCCAGCAGCTATCTGCTGATTGACACATCTACTACCTGGTCCTGCAATATCCTGCAGGACCCAGAAACTGCCTTACTTATACTACTCATTTGGGTAACTGCTTTTATTTCTTTTTAATTTTAATAGAGTTGTCACAGCTGGGTTAGGTTCTATCATAAGTCTTTAAGGTAAAAAATAGTATGTTGTTAATATTACTCTTGAAAACTCCATGACAACTTTATATGTACATATATAGTTATATATTAATACATTATATATATTAAAGAAATGCATTGCTGCTGACTTTCCCTCCAGCATTTGCATCAATTACTATGACATATTTTGCCTTCAGAGAAGGGAACACATTGTATAAAAACATTCTGTCTTTAAATACTGAAGTTCTACTTAGCTTAGCAAAACACTGACACTATAAAGGACTGAAGGACTCAAGACCCACTGAGGGAAAGGCCATTCCTGTCACTCACTTCCATAATTTAAATGATTATTTTTCTTTGATCTTTGTTGGTTCGTTTGTATTGGTCATGACATGTAATTTAATTCTTGTAAGTTAAATGCATACATACAATTCGACTTAATAGATTTGACAAGAATAGACTAAACATAAGATCAACTAACCCTAGCAGGCAGCAAGACCTGTAGAAATACAGAATCTTGCTGAAATACTGTCCCCAAAATTATTTCACGTGACTGTTTAAATACTTCCACACTATGTTTCCATTTACATATTTCCACTCAACACATTTCCATCTGCCTAGAAATTTCTATCTACTCCAATTTAATCTCAACCCAGGTCTAGTATACAGATTGCCATTCTGTGTTCATTGATCCCCCCCAGAAATGGTCTTCAGTTCTACTGCCTATTGGATTATAATACAGAAAAGCAACAAATTTGAATTCGCCCAAACATTAGATTTTTACAAATCACATCAACCCTGGCAATGAAGTCTCACCATCCTTCTCTTGGTTCATTAGAGTTGTAATAAAATCTATCCCTGTGGGCAGACTATAAACATCAGAGAAATTAACACAGTCAAACTAATGCAATCACATGTCAATAATTTATAACATGAAGAAATGAATTGTTAAAGCACATTTTAATTATATAAGGCTCATTTTGATACATTACTTATGTGACACTTTAAAATTCACTCAATAATTAATCTGTGAAAATGGTTTGAATAAATTATCACCAGATAGATTATACTAACATCACTTCCTCTCAGTATACATTTTTTTCAGATAAAACCCTTTGTTGCTCTTTCTTTTCCCCATCTCCATCCCCCATTTCAAATAGGCTTTAATAGGTTTCATTATGCCATCTTTGTATATAGACACGTTTTTCTGTTCAAGGAAATATTTATTTTTATTTTATTTTATAATTTTTCATTAACTTACATGTGTATTCATCATTTGTGCCACATCTCACCCCCACTTCCACATACCACCTCTGGGCATAACCTGTTCTGCTCTCTTGTTATCAAATTTTGTTGAAGAAAAAACATAAAAGAAAATATGATAAACATGGTGTTTTTGCAAGTTTGAGATAAAGATAGATATACATGGAGATTCCTTGTGTTGTTTCCATGCACATGTGTATTGCATCCCAAACTGATTCATCTCTGCCAGACCTCTTCACTACTTCCTAGTCCCCTTCCCATAGTGGCCTCTGCCAGTTTAAGATTACTGTATTTGTTCCTATATAGACACATTGCACTTTAATATTACTCACTTGCATCATTCCCTTTCCTTCTCCCCCTTCCCACTCATCGCCTCATACAGTCACACAATTACATTCGTGTTTTATTCAGTATACTAAATAAAAAGTATGCTTCCTCTCAGGATACTTTTCCCTACCTATTGGACATTTGTAAATATATCCCTACATCAAATATATTTATGTCCTCAAATTTAAAAGCTGTGAAACTGTTTTTAAATATATTAGCTCAATGTGTTACCAATGAGAAGACAAATTATTCAGTAAGCAAGTAGCTATCTGAAAGCATTTCTACATGCTTGTGAATTTCATATTTGTATCAAAGGAGCAACAAACGGAAAAGGAGGGTAGTGCTTACAAAGTCAAAGCATATTAAATTTAAGAGTAGGCTGGATGATTTTAGGAGTTTTACAGTTATAAAGATGAGAAACCACATTCCCTTTATGAAAAATAAATGAAATCTCTTGATAATAGCATTAAAATTTTAAAAGGATGTATTTTTTTTCTATCCCTTGTTTTCTGGGAGTCTAAGTTCAGCATGGCCAATGTGGTTTTTGCAACAGTTCTTGTGATTAATCTAGTTGTAAAAGATACAAAATGGATTTCTCCTTTTGACATTCTGTTGTCACCTAATTCTCTACCAAGCTTGTAAATTTGATGGACCACCAAGATTCTGCAATAAAAAAACCTTATTTTTGTATTGTCCATTACAAAGTACTCCCACATGCATCACCCTATCTGATTACCTCAAAACTAATTAATCAAGACAGCTAACATTATCCCTATTTTATAGTTCTTTGTATTCACCCAAGTTCACATCACCTTGATGCTGCAAAGCTTCCAGCCTCATTTTCATTGTTTAAACCACTAACTTCTGCTTGGGTGCCTTAGCACACACTGTCATCTCAGCTACACAGGGAAGCACAAATAGCATTGCAACTCAAGCCAGCCTACACATAAAATAAGACCCTATCTCAAAAACAATCAATGCAAAAAGAACTGTGAGCACAGTCAAGTGGTAGAGCACTTCCCTAGCAAGCACAGGCCATGAGTTCAAGTAGCACAAAAATAAAAACAAAAAATTTTCTGCACAGCAAAGAAATCAATTTTTAAAAAGTAGAGGGACAAGCTAAAAATTGTGAAAATATATTTGCACATCATGTATCTAACAAGGGGTCAGTGTCTAAAATATAAAAGAAACTTACACAATTGAACTAAAAAGTAAATGACCCCATTAACAAATGGACAACCCAAATAGACATATCTCCACAGAAGATGCAATAAATGCAAATGTTTTCAGCATCACTCACCATCTAAGTAATGTAAACCAAACCCACAATGAGATATCACCTCATACCTGTGAAGATGGCTATTATCAAAAAGAGGTAAGTGGTGGTGAGGGTGTGAAAAAGAGAACCCTGGGTGAGGATTCAAGATGGTGGTTAGGGCAGGGAATCAGAATTCCGGAGCTCTGTGATTCCAAAAACTACCTTGAGATATTGGAGCTACACTTGGGTAATTCTGATTTCTTCTAGCCAAAATAATAACTGCCAACACATTAGGTACACATAAAATTCAAGGACTGCCCCTTAAAGCCTTTAATTGCACCTAACAGTTGGGAAAATCCTAGCATGGCACAACCAACAGGGCATATCTGCCCTGGGAAAAAAGCCATGGGCCATTTCTCCTTTTTTTTTTTTTTTTTTTTTTTTTTTTTGTCTTTCAATAAGCAGAACATTGAGCATCAACCTGATCAAACTCTGTGACATCCTGGACCCCTAACCCACTTATGCCTCCCTACACATTGCTGCACCAAAAACAGTCCCAGGAAGTATCTGCCTTGAGAAAAGCAACATGCCATTTCTCCCCACTGGCTGGTTTCAAATCTGCCTACATGAACCTGCAGACCCAACAGGTGAGCAACATGCACCACACACAACTCTCCCTCCCACCCCCCAGGAATATAATCCAGAGCAGCTCCTGAGCAGATAGGACCCCTTCTCCCACTGAATAAAACTGAAAAGCATAAATTGTAATCTAACGGCAACAGCAGGGGTGGGGTGGGATGTTGAACCTGACCCGGAGAACAGGGGTGAGGCAAGAAGCCTAACTCTCAGTGAACGAAAGCAGGAAAAGCAACAAAGGCTGAGAGCAGGGGTGGGGCAACAAGCCAACCTTTCAAAATGAGACCATGGTGGATCGCTGAGCTAGTCTTTCAGAACTGAGAGTGGTACCTAAAATTGAACTGACCCATCTTGATGGAGAAGGAGCTGACCACACAGAATTGCAGCTGTAGGGCAATGCACCTGCCACCTGGTGAAAACAACAACAGATTTGACCACCTTGCACTAATTGGCAGTGAGTTACCTCAGGCCCCAACTGCAACCTGCCCTTTGGATAGAAGGAACCAAATACTGCTCACAAGCCAGTCACCTGGTGAGACCACTTCAGGGCTCCCACTTACAATGGATGGCCCAAAGACCAAGGAAAGTGGGGAGAACAAATGAAGTAAAAATCCCTCCAGCTGTCTCCACCCAAAACTGTCCAACACGAGGGTCAGCACACTTCCCAACAGAGTCCAGAATACCAAGCACCAACACCAGGATTAGACACCAAAGGTATAAGTCCAGAACTTTTACCAAGCAGACTGAACTTTCTGTTGTTACTGTACCTATTTTTTTCTGTATTATTAACTTCACCATCACTATTTTCTTATTCATATTCTTACCCCCTTCACTTTCCCTCCTTTTCTTGTGCTCTAATCCATTGTTCTCCCTCCCAACTATTTTTTCTGCCTCTTCTCATCCACTCTCTGCCCTGTTTTCACCTCCCCCTCCTATCCTTCCACAACCTGTCACCACACTACTCCCCCCTCCTACACACTACCACCCATTGACTAGCCTACCATTCAAACTGCACATATCCCCAAGCTCCTGCAATCCTTGACACACGCACCCTCTACTACAACAGTGGAAATACACCCAAACACACACAAGGGACAAAAAATCCAACAGCCCTCATACTCTTCCACCACCCACCCACCTCTTTTCTGCCCTCACTTTTAGTGCCACCTTTACCAATTACCCAAGTGTCTACCTTTAGCCAAACAACCATTACTCCCCCACAACTCCACTGTTTATAGATATTATCACCAAGGGGTATTATATATAATAGATAAACAACTGGTCTGCCAATGAACCTGTGAATTTGATATTGCTAATTTATACCTCCAGACCAGGGTCAGAAACTTAGCTAAAGCCTAAATTAGTCACAACACAAAAATTAAATCAAGGGAAAAAAAATAGGCAATTAAAACCATCAACTAGTCAATCAAGAACATAGTTGCACAGAACCAAGTGGAGAGATGAGAAGAAGAAGGGATGAAAACAACACTCCACAAAAGAACAATTCAATGGAGGACTTAGTAGGGAATGCAGAAAATAGACACCCACTTTCTGACCCTAACAAAACAATGATAAATGTCTCTACTGAGCCCACTGACACCCACAAAAAAATCCCTTAAAGAGGAAATCATAGAAGAGGTCACTGAGAAACTCATGGAGAACAAACTGGACACAGTTAACCAGAAAGTACAAGATACACTCAAGAAATTTCAAGACACCACAAATAAGGAACTTGAAATAATGAAATGAACTCAGAGAGGACTTCAACAAACAGTAAAATGAAATAAAGGACACTATACAAAGAGAATATATGAAATAAAGAAGACAACATAAAATATAAAAGAGGAGTTGAACAAAGATATGGAAAACCTCAGAAAAAAGAATCAAACAGAAATCCTAAAAATAAAAAGTCCCTTTAGTCAAATAAAAAACACAGTGGAAGGTCACTCTAGCAGACTAGAGGAAGTAGAAGACAGAATCTCAGAGCTTGAAGATAAAACAGAAATTAAAGAAAAAACAAAAGAACCCTTAGTCAAAAAACTCAAAAGCTGTGAAAGGAATAAGCAAGAATTCAGCAACTCCATCAAAAGGCCAAACCTGAGAATCACAGGCATTGAAGAAGGAGAAGAGGTTCAAGCCAAAAGGATATGTAATACATTCAATTAAATAAAATTTCCCAAACCTAGAGAAAGATTTGTCCATCCAGGTACAAGAAGCCTGCAGGACACCAAACAGACTTAACCAAAATACAACTTTTTATGGCATATTAATATTAAACCAACCAGCACAGAGAACAGAGAAAGAATATTGAAAGCTATAAGAGAAAAAACAAATAACATATAAAGGTAAACCCATCAAAATACCAGCAGATTTCTCAAAAGAAATCTTAAAAGCATGGAGTGAGGTATTCCAGGCACTGAATGAGAATAATTTCAGCCCTAGGATCTCTATCCAGCAAAAGTATCATTCAAACATGATGGAGCAATAAAACTCTTCCATGAAGACCAGTGGAACAGAATAGAGGACCCAGATATCAATCCACAGAACTATATCCAGCTTATTTTCAACAAAGTTACTAAAAATATATGATGGAGAAGACAGCCTCTTCAACAAAAACTGCTGGGAAAACTGGTAAGCAGTCTGCAAAAAACTGAAACTAGATCCATGTCTATCACCCTATACCGATATAAACTCAAAATGGATCAAGGATCTTAATATCAGACCCCAAAATCTAAAGTTGATACAGGAAAGAGATGGAAATACTCTGGAATTAATAGTTATAGACAAGGACTTTCTCAATGGAACCCCAGCAGCTAAGCAACTAAGAGAAAGCATAGACAAATGGGACTTCATAAAACTAAAAAGCTTCTGCACAACAAAAGAAATGGTCTCTAAACTGAAGAGGACACCCTCAGAGTGGGAGAAAATATTTGCCAGCTACACATCAGACAAAGGACTGATAACCAGAATATACTGGGAACTCAAAAAACTAAATTCTCCCAAAATTAATGAACCAATAAAGAAATGGGCAAGTGAACTAAACAGAACTTTCTCAAAAGAAGAAATTCAAGTGGCCAAAAAACACATGAAAAAATGTTCACCATCTCTAGCCATAAAGGAAATGCAAATTAAAACTACACTAAGATTCCACCTCACCCCTGTTAGAATAGCCATCATCAGCAACACCACCAACAACAGGTGTTGGCGAGGATGCGGGGAAAAAGGAACCCTCTTACACTGCTGGTGGTAATGTAAACTAGTACAACCACTCTGGAAAAAAATTTGGAGGTTACTTAAGAAGCTAAACATTGATCTACCATATGATCCAGCAATACCACTCTTTGGGATATACCAAAAAGAATGTGACACAGGTTACTCCAGAGGCACCTGCACACCCATGTTTATTGCGGCACTATTCACAATAGCCAAGTTATGGAAACAGCCAAGATGCCCCACCACTGACGAATGGATTAAGAAAATGTGGAATTTATGCACAATGGAATTTTATGCAGCCATGAAGAAGAATGAAATGTTATCATTCACAGGTAAATGAATGGAATTGGAGAACATCATCCTGAGCGAGGTTAGCCAGGCTCAGAAGACCAATAATCATATGTTTTCCCTCATATGTGGACTTTAGATCAAGGACAAACACAGCAAAGTGATTGGACTTTGGTCACATGATAAGGCAAGGACACACAAGGGAGGTATGAGGATAGGTAAGAAACCCAAAAAACATGATAGTATTTGATGTCCTCAATGCAAAGGAACCAATGCAGAAACTTTAAAGCAACAGCGGCCAATAGGAGAAGAGATCAGGAACTACAGAAAAGGTTAGTTTGAGAAGAATCAACTTAGAATGTAACACATATGTACATGGAAGCAATGCTAGGAATCTCCCTGTATAGTTATCCTAATCTCAGCTAGCAAAAATGCTTTGTCCTTCTTATTATTGTTTATATGCTGTCTTCAACAAAATTAGAGATAAGGGCAGAACAGTTTCTGCCTGGAAGCAAGGGGTTGGGGGGGAGAGGGAGAGGGTAGGATAGAAAGGGAGGGAGCGGGGGTAGGGGGAGAAATAACCCAAATATTGTATGCACTTATGAATAAATTTTTAAAAATAAATTAAAATTTAAATAAATAAATGTCTTCCATGATAAGCAGAAATTAAAACAATATATGACCACCAAGCCACCACTACAGAAGAGACTACAAGGAATTCTGCACACAGAAGATAAAAGTAAACAAAACCATGAGAGGACAAGAAGTATTAAACTGCAAGAGAAGAAAAGACAAGTAATAAGTGAGTAGCACTGATTCGGCTGTACACACTCAAATCCCTAAACAATAAAAGCAACTAAATGGCAGAAATCACCATATACCTATCAATATTAACACTGAATATCAATGGACTGAACTCCCCCATCAAAAGATATCATTGGTAAACTGGATTAGAAAGGAAGATCTGACAATCTGTTGTTTACAAGAGACCCACATTATTAACAAAAATAGACACTGGCTTAGGGAAAAAAGCTACAAGATTTACCAAACTAATGGGCCCCCAAAACAGGCAGGAGTAGCAATACATTCATCAGACAAGGTAGACTTTAAAATTAATTGGTCAGACAAGACAAAGGTTACTTCCTACTAATAAAAGGGGCAATACATCAAAAGGAAGTAACAATTATCAACCTATATGCATCCAATGTCAGTGCACCCAGCTTCATCAAACATACACTAAAGGACTTAAAAGCACATATAGACCCCAACACAGTGGTAGTGGGAGACTTTAATACCTGTCTATCACCAATAGATAGGTCATCCAACAAAAAAATTTTTAAATCCTATAACTAAATGACACCATAAATCAAGTGGACCTAACTGATGGCTAAGGAATATTTCATGCAACAATAGTACAATATACATTCTTCTCAGCAACCCATGGAACTTTCTCCAAAACAGAACATATCTTAGAGCACAAAGCAAGCCTCAACAAATATAAGAAAATCGAAATAACCCCCTACATTCTATCCTATCACAATGCAATAACTCAATAACAAAAGCAGACACAGAAAATACACAAAAATCTGGTGGCAAAAGAACACATTGCTCAACAATCAGTGAGTCATAGAAGAAATAAGAGAGGAAATCAAAATAATCCTGTAATTTAATGAAAAAAAAAACTCAACCTGTCAGAACCTATGGGACACAGCAAAGGCAGTCCTAACAGTAAAGTTTATAGCCATGAGTGCATACATTAACAGGACAAAAGATCTCAAATAAACAACCTAATGCTACATTTCAAACTACAAGAAAAACAAGAACAAGGAAAACCCAAAATAAGCCAAAGGAGAGAAGTAATAAAAATAAGGGCCAAAATTAATGAAATAGAGACCAGAAAAACTATAAAAAGAATCAATGAAACAAAATGCTGCTTCTTTTAAAAAAAAATAAACAAGATTGATAAGCCCCTGGCAAATTTGACTAAAATGAGGAGGGAAAAGACCCAAATCAGTAAAATCAGAAAACAAATAGGGGAGATAATGACAAACACCAAGGAAATCTAGGGAATCATCGAGGACTACTTTGAGAACCTATATTTAAATAAATTGGAAAATCTTGAAGAAATAGACAAACTTCTAGATACTTATGACCATTCAAAACTGAAACAAGAGGATATTAACCATCTAAACAGATCTATAACATGGAATGCAATTAAATCAGCAATAGAGTCTCCCAAAAAAGAAAAGTCCAGGACCTGATGGATTCTCTGCTGAATTCTACCAGATCTTTAAAGAAGAACTGATACCAACATTCTTTAAACTTTTCCATGAAATGCAAAGGGAAGGAATACTGCCCTTTGAGTATAGTACTATACTCAGTACTATACTCATCCCAAAACTGGACAAAGACACCTCCAAAAAGGAGAACTATAGGCCAATCTCCTTAATGAACACTGATGCAAAAATCCTCAATAAAATAATGGCAAACCAAATCTAACAACCTGTCAGAAAAGTCATTCACATGGCCAAGTTGGCTTCATCCCAGGCATGCAGGGATGGTTCAACATATGCAAATCATTAAATGTAATATAGCACATTAATAAAGCAAAGACAAAAACTACTTGATATCTCAACAGATGCAGAAAATGCCTTTGATAAGATTCAACACCATTTCATGATTAAAGGCACTAAGGAAATTAAGAATAGAAGGAATGTACCTCAACATTATAAAGGCTATGAATGACAAACCTATAGTCAACGTCATACTTAATGGGAAAAAAATGAAACTGTTTCCTCTAAAGTCAGGATGCCCACTCTCCCCATTCCTATTCAACATAGTTTGGGAATTCCTAGCCAGAGCAATTAGGCAAGAAGAAGAAATGAAAGGAATACAAATGGGTAAAAAAGAAGTCAAACTATCAGTATTCACAGAAGACATGATCTTATACCTCAAAGACCCATAAAACTGCACCAAAGATTCCTAGATAATATAAACAACTTCAGCACAGTAGCAGGATACAAAATCAACTTACAAAAATCAGTTGCCTTTCTATACACCAACAATGAACAAATTGAGAAAAAAATATAGGAAAGCAATTCAATTATAATAGCTTCAAAAAAATCGAATGCCTAGGAATAAACTTAATAAAGGATGTAAATGACCTCTACAAGGAGAACTACAAACTATTGCAGAAAGGGATTAAAGAAGACTACAAAAGGTAGAAAGATCTCCCATGCTCATGGATTGGAAAAATCAACATTGTGAAAATGGCTATACTACCAAAAGCAATCTACAGGTTCAACACTATTCCCATCAAAATCCCATTGATATTCATCACAGAGATTTAAAAATCTACCCTAAAGTTCATTTGGAAATACAAAAGACTGAGAATTGCCAAGGCAATACTGAGCAAAAAGAGGGAGGTATTACAATACCCAATTTCAAACTACACTACAGAGCCATAGCAATAAAAACAGCATGGTTCTGGCATAAAAATAGACATGAAGACTAATGGAACAGAATAGAGGATCCAGATATGAATCCTTGCCCACCTTATTTTTGACAAAGGTGCCAACAACATATGATGGAGAAAAGACAGCCTCTTCAACAAATGTTGCTGGGGAAAGTCATTATCTGCTTGCAGAAAACTGAAACTAGATCCAGGCCTATTGCCCTGTTCTAGTATCAACTCAAAGTGGATTAAGGACCTTAATATCCGACCTGAAACCTTGAAGTTAATACAGGAAAGAGCAGGGAATACACTGGAAACAATAAGTACAGGCAAGGATTACCTCAGTAAAATTCAAGCAGCTTAGCAACTAAGAGAAAGAATGGACAAATGAGACTACATGAAATTAAAAAGCTTCTGCACAACAAAAGAAATGGTCTCTAAATTGAAGTTACTGCCCACAGAATGAGAGAATCTTTGCTAGCTATACATCACACAAAGGACTGATAAGCAGAGTATACAAGGAGCTCAAAAAACTAAACTCTGCCAAAATCAATAAACTAATAAAGAAGTGGGCAAATGAACTAAACAGAACTTTTTCAAAGTAATAAGTCCATATGACCAAAAAACACATGAAAAATGCCCTGGCCATAAAGGAAATGCAAATCAAAACCACACTAAGATTCCACTCACTCCTATTAGAATTGCTACCATAAAGAACACCAGCAACAACAAATGTTGGTGAAGATGCAGGGAAAAAGGAACCCTCATACACTGCTGGTGGGAACGTAAGCTAGTACAACCACTTTGGAAAACAATATGAATGCTTCTTAAAAAACTAAACGTAGATCTGACATATGATCGAGCAATCCTACTCCTAGGGATATAACCAAAGGAATGTGACTTGGGTTATATTCCATAGGCACCTGCACACCCATGTTTATTGCAGCACTGTTCATAATAGCCAAGCTTTGGAAATAGCCAAGATGCCCCACTACCAATGAATGGATTAAAAAATGTGGTATTTATGCAGGATGGAATTTTATTCAGCCACAAAGGAGAATGAAATTTAGTCATTTGCAGGAAAATCAGCTTAAGTGAAGTTAGTCAGGCTCAGAAAGCCAAAAATTGCATGTTCTCCCTCATGTGTAGACTATAGACCTAAAACAAATGCAGTAATACTATTGGACACGAGTCACACACTATGGGGAGAGTACGCCTGGGAGGAATAGGAAAAGTGAAGGAAACCTAAAACTTGAATGTGGTTGATATGCTCACTGTAGAGGAGTGATATAAAGTAATCTTAAACTGGCAGAAGCCACTATGGAATGTGGACTAGGAAGTAGTGAAGAGGTCTGGTATAAATGAACCAATTTGGGTTGTAATATACATGTGCATAGAAGTAACACAAGGAATCTCCCTGTACAGCTAGCTTCATCTCAAAGTAGCAAGAGCTCTATGTTTTTCTTATTAACACTTATGCTTTTTCTTCAACAAAATCAGAGAACAAGAGAGTGGAACAGGTTCTGCCCAGAGGCGGGGGTGGGGAGGAGGGTAGAGGTGGCCAAAACAATGTACACACATATAAGTGAATATAAAAATGATAAAATAAAAATTTAAAAAATTTTGTGGGGGGTATTAGTGGTGGGGGGGTGAACTAAGGAGATTAAGGTGATAGTATATGGTAGATGAACTTCATATACTTGTATGAAACAGAATTAGAAAACCTTTTGCAATTGCTTTAAGTGGGGTGTGGACGGGGCTGGAGGGGAGAGACATGAGGGCAATGTAACAATGTACAATGTAAGTCTAATGGGAATTATGACTACAAAGCTCCCCAGATCATGAATATATCCTAATAAACACTTATTTTTTAAAAAAAGAGAGAGAAGAGTACCCTGGTGCACTGTTGCTGGGAATTAGATTGGTGCAGTCATTTTCAAAAATTGTACAGAAGCTCTTGAAGGAATTAAAAATAGAACTACATTTCACCCAGCATTCTGTCTTCTTATACTTAAGGAAATGAAATTACCACATCATGAAGATATCCATACTCCTTGTTTACTGCAGATTACTCACAGTGGTCACAATATGGTGAATATCACATGTCTATTGATGGAAGAATGGTATACATGTGCCCTAGACTATTATTTGGCCTTAGACAAGAGACTCTGCCATTTACAACAATATGGACGAAGCTGAAGACATTATGCTAAATGAAATAATCCAGACTGAAACAGACAAGTACAGAACAAATTCACTGATAATGGGGAATACCAAAACATACATTGAAGCAAATAAGATGGTGATTGTCAGGGCAAGCTCGGTGAAATGGAAGATGTAGGTCAAAGAGGACAAAGTTAATTTTGTGGTACTGGGGATTGAACTCAGTTCCTCATGCTTGCTAGATAAGTGCTTGACCACTTAAGCCACAGCCCCAGTTCTTTTGCTTCCCATTTATTTTCAAATAAAGTCTTATGTTTTGGCCTGGGATAGTCTTGGCCTGAGATCCTCTGATATCTGCCTCCTGAGTAGCCGGTATGACAGGCATGTCCCACCACACCAACCTTGTTTTTGAAATAGGGTCTCAGTAACTTTTGCCAGGGCTGGCCTTGGACTGTAGACTGTGATCCTATCTCCACCTACTGCATAGCTGGGATTTCAGGTGTATGCCACCATGCCTGATCCACAAAGTTATAGTTATATAGGATGAGTAAGTCTAGAGAGCTAATGTACAGTGTGAGGACCACAGTTAATAATATCGTGCTGAAACTTTATTAAGAGGGTAGATATTAGCTACTTTGTCATCACTAGAAAGGTAACTAAAGGAGATTACATTATAGTAATTACTTCATGATGTGTATGTATACTAAGACATCATTTGTACAACTTAAATTTATATAATAAAAATACCATTCCTATCTATAACTTTGGAAAGTAAAATCATTTTTCATATAAATTGTTATTGATCCAGCATGTAATTTTTATATTGTTTTGCAATAAGTTTAGAAATAATTTAAGCATTTCTCCATGTTATTTTTTTAACACAGTAAATGTCAATAAATATAACACAAAAACAAAATATAAATAAAGATAAAATAAAAACACCTGTCCCGTTCTCCTGAGAGATATTCACAGAATATATTCTAGAGGTCCAAGTAAAATTTCAGGGGAAAAGCCCTAAAATTTGGGTGGTAATAATTACCAAATCAAAAATTGTCTGCCTGTGAATCAACCATTTCATTGCCCTAGGCATTTCTAAACAATAAGCCAATAGACAATCCAAAACTGAAAAAACATCTAATTTTACCCCATTCAAATATGCTGGGTTTGTTCACTAGTCACTGTAAGACTTTTTAGAAACTAGAAGGAGCTCTATGCACTCATAAAGTGCATTCAGTAGTATGACTCTCATTAAAATGTTCCCAAATTTATCTGGGGGCCTCATCATTAAATCGCGATGCAAATGCTCAATAATTTACTAGGGGACTCTTCTGTAGTTACTGTGAATTTGAGTGTGGGTATTAAATGCCAGCTAGTGAGGCAGAAGGGGTTGACTGCAAATCACTTGCCCATCTAATATACCCTGCGTGAAAGCCTCACACCTCATGAACTGATGGATCAGAAGATGATATCATTATTACTTTTCATTTCAATAAAGCATTCTCCAGTTTACTACTGTTCACTAGGGAGAAGTGGAGAGAAAGTAGAATGGGCTAAAATCTCTCAGAGAAAAAAGGCACAGCTAAAGCAAACAGCCAGAGGAGTTTTGGTGGTGAGCTTCCTATACTCTCTCAGACACTCTGAGCCTGTTCCTTCTCACAGAAATCAGCTCTGTTTCTCAGAGGTAGAAGAGGGTAAACTGAGGATAAAGCAACACACAGGAAAGCAGGAAGAGTAAGTTCCAACTCCAGAGGGTCTTTGAAACTGATGTGAAACAAAACCTTAGACAGAAAAAGATCAGCTATGCAATTATAATACTACTAATCCTCCTCCCAGTATTGCCATCTACCCAACTTTTACTATGTGTCATCAACAGGTTAAATCCTTTTCATCTAACCTCAAAAAGAGCCAGGTACTCATGGTTCCTATTTAACCAATGAAGAACTAAAGATTACAAATGACTTAAGTAACTGATTTAAGGTCACTGGGCCAAGGAATATCAGAGATGCTTCATATTTAAAAGAGTTAGTCTTCCCAAGGGACAAAGACGAGACTACAGTGGCCTTGAAGTAAGAATGTTGAGTAGCATTTGGACAAATGGGAATGAGGGTTGTTATAGGAAGAAGAAAGAACACAAGATAGGGACAGGAGAAAACAGACAAGTCACATTTACAATATAACCAGGAAACTAATCAGGCCACTGGAGGATTCATAGTGAAGAATGCTACAAAGTAAGTTGAGGTGATAAATATGTCAAATATATTTGAATACTGGGCTAATTGGAGGCCACTGAATATTTCTGATTGAGGAATCCAACACTTAGTTGGATGACTGTTTTAAGGAGATAAACCAGGCTCATCAGAATTTAGAGCTAGCATGAATTATATAGATCATTTAGTCAAAAACCTTCAATTTAGATGTGAGCTGAGGATTCCCACTCTTTGGTTCTAGGATTAATTTAAAAATCAGGTCAGATGAGGGGTCAGGCATTGTGGTTCATGTCTATAATCCTACCTATATGAAATTCATAAATAGGAGGTTTGTGTTTCGAGGCCAGCCTGGGAAAAAATATTAGTGAGATCTGACCTCATAAAACAAGTCCAGTATGGTAGTGCATACCTTTAATTCCAGTTGTATATAGGAGGAAGAGGTAGAAAGATTGTGGTCATAGGCCAGCCCCATGCAAAAGTAAGACCCTATATGAAAAATAAAACTAAAGCAAAAAGGGCTTGTGGTGTGGCTCAAGGTAGAATGCATACCAAGGAGGCAGAAGGCCCTGAGTGCAAACCCTAGTACTTCCCCCCAGCCAAAACAAAGATAGGTGAGCATTCATACATTTAGCTAAAAATAAAAAGCGATCAGTAACTGCCTTTTAAATATGATCCTTTCAACCAGTTAAGATTTTTCTAACTCAGTGATCTAAAAAAAAAGAAAAGATCCTATCCTTCTGATGGGAACTTCCTAGTGGTATATACTGAGAAACAATGTAAGTTGTACAGTCAGAGCAAATAGGACATAGGGGAAGTACTTGCATGAACTGGCAAGAAGTCATATGCTCTGTGGCACTCATGTTCCCAAGGGGTCCCCAAAACCCCTTGAAGAGCTGTGCATATCTGTTGACCAATGGTGGCTTTCAGCTAATGCTATAAGCTCTGTGAACAAGGAGCAGAGAGAAGACAGATGCTAACATCCCTCCATCAGAACTTCCCCTCTGGCCCTTTCTCATTTCTGACCACTGACTTGGAGAATTTCCTGATATAAAATACTGCGATATGTGCTTATTTGTCTCTGCAGAAGCTGCATGAAATAGCCCCAGCAGTGCTGTGTTCCAAATATGAGATGAGAATTTTTGTTTGTTTCATGTACTGTTTTACTTTCAGGCTGGCCTTAAGGAGCACCTAAATCCTCCCACTAAAAATATTTCTCTGACTCCAGACTTTTTCAAACATGGTGATTCTATTTCTTAAAAGGGTCAAACATGTGAAATATGGTTAGAGAAAAAAGTGACAAAATGACATTGAATAAATACATTTCCTTATGTGAGACAGACAGACACAGATAAGGAAATAAAAATTCTGAAGGCCATCCTCTTCCAAAGCAAGGTAGATTGACTGACTTTAACAATTTTCCCTGTTGAATTCTTTCTCCTAAATCAGTTCCCTCAGACCTTTAAAAAATACTGTAAGAATGGCACATCTTCTAATATGTATGTTCCTCCACGTTTTATATTTTGTTTCTTTTGAAAGAACTTGAACCAATGCTTATTCATTTTTACTCAAGCATTTCTCTTGTTTTGTTTCACATGTCATTGCAAAAGCAAAGCTTGTGTCACTGTTTGACTTTCTAACCAACTAACTTGGTGCCTAAGGATATGTTTTTACTAACTATTAATACACTGAAAAGGTAGACATTTTCACTATGGACACCGCAGAGCCACCATTGTGTGCTGAGGAGAGGTTGCTATGTGTTTCTACATTTACATTCACCCAATTAAATGCTTAGGTTAAAAAGAGCACAGATGTTTTCTATGTTTATTGCAAAACCAAGATTAGAAAGGCTCACTACACCAACTCCATATTTCTCTCTCTTGTCATTTACTTCCTACCACCCTTGGAATCCAAGTCTATCTGTGCTGAACATCTGCTGGTCTCTTATCACTTACCATTTCTTTTTAGTGCTTCAGTTATTTTTAATATCTACCTAGTTTTAATTCTATCATAGCACTACCCTCTCCTCACAAGTGAAATTGCTCCAATCCTTAAATGAGGACCATCTTAACAGACGGTGATCTGTCATTGGTTTTCTTATTTAATTCATACTTTTAAAGACCTTAAAGTCATGGAATTTAATGTGACAACAGACAGCATCATTTCCACCCTTGAGAATTTATCCCAAAGATCAAAAGATACGTGCCCTTCCTGTATACTAAAATAAGTACAATTGATACTAAGCTTTAAAGAGGTCACAAAGCCCATCAATGAGAGATTTTGCCCTGGCTATCTATAAAAATTAACAAAAGTTTTATGATATACCAAAGCCCCATCCGAGGTATAATTTGGTGAAATTAAATAAGGGATTTGTATTCATCTTGTGAGTAAATTGACAGAAAAGTAACATAACCCAGAGAAGCCACTGGACATGGGGGATGGAGGGTGTGACCTGAGCATTCTAGAGAGTTAGAGCAAAACAATTCCCAGTATAAACAAAGGATAGAGTTGCAATATGTATTTCTGCACATATATTTGGGGGATTTCCAAAAATTTCATGAATCCAGAAAAGGATTTCCTCCTGCAATCTAAACTTTGGGGTCTGAAACCATTAGATATTTAAAAGAAGCAACCAAATGTCAAATTTATAAAACAGAAAGACCTGGAGGGACAAATTTAATTACTTCACTTAGAAAAGTACTACACAGAAATAATACTGTATTATGATTATCTCTATATTGTAAAATAAAATTTACTGATCCACACTTCCAATGTTTTCTAACATGCATCGCTATGACTCTTTATATTGATTTTATAACCAAAATAAATATGCTATACTTAAAATTGCATCTATGTCATATATGACATATTACAGATAGATGTACAGGGATAAAATTATTGTCAAGGTTAGAAAAAAGAATAGCCCAAGTCCATTTCAATTTTGGAAAGGTTTAAACTTTAGATGATTAATGTTTATAATTGAGATTACATCTGTTTTAGATCAAAATCTGTACTTTATCTCAAGCAAGTCAATCAGCCTTCCTGCGTTCAAAAAATTAAAAATATTTTTAAATAATTATAATCTCCTTCCTAAATCTGCTCTCCTCCAAAGTAACACTGCATTTCTTTCAACTACTTCTCAGAGAGTATGGGTAAGAGTTCCTTCATATAAGGTTGATATCAACATTTAATATATAAGTATATATATATTAATCAATCTGAATCACTAATCAAAACAGACAGAGGTAGTACACAAGCAGGGTCCTGGGAGCCCCTACTACATTATGGATGACCTCACCAGGCACTAACTCTTGAGAGATAGTCAGCTTTCCCACTGAAAGTGCAAGGATTTCCACAGGGCAATAGGATTGGGGCAGCTACTAATGACCAATCTATAGCAAAGCATCTTGGTATTTTAAGTTAGATTTCTATAACAATTTGCACTGACTGAATATCACTTCTGCCTTCATTTTTTCCTTCCTTCTAAGGTTTCTAGGTTCCTTCTTAGCTGTTGTAATGAGACAGGTATGGTGCAAGATTTTATCTATGAGCCATCTCTAAATATTTGTAAGTGTGAGGACAGCAATAATAAAAGGCATAATACCATAAGAAGAGATAGAGCAAGAAAATTTAACCATCTTTTGGAAGATAGAAAATCTAGAAGTGATAGCTGACTTTATAGACAAGAGAAAGATACTGACTCAGTGGACACTAAAGAAAATGGCAATGACAAATAAGCTGCCTCATCTTCTAGAACCCTGGACATTTTCAGACATAGAAATTCCAGATATCTCTGACATGAGGTATCTCCTGGAAATCTACAATACACTCCTGGACATCATGCAATCAAGTAATTTCCCATTCCTTCCCTGCCACTCTGGGGGAGAAGTGTTTTGTTCTCTGGAGAAATTGAATCTAAGAGCCTAAGGGTCTGGGTCAGGGAATTAAAATAAAAGGCAGAGTGAGGTGCCATTCTAGAAACCAGAGGATTTGCCAAAATGCTAGATCCTGTTCCCTGCCCCACTCCTAATTCAGAGGCATTCACACACAGGTGCTACCTCAGACAGGACTTTGAAGGCTTTATCTCTGGAGAAAACATTGATGAGAACTTAAAATGATACAATTCCTTTGTGAAATGTTTTGGCAGTTTCTTAAAAAGTTAAATACACACTAACAGTTTGATCCAGCCATTCTACTACAAGACCCCAAAGGAAAAGAATGGTCAGAGCAGCACTATTTATAACAGCCCCAAACTGGGACTACCCTGAATGTGCATCAAGAAATGAATGAAAAAGCTGGTGATTCCAAACAATGGACAGCTACTTAACAACAATGGGAAATGAACTATTGATGTAAGCAGCAACATGGATGGATCCCAAAAGTTTTTATAAAAGAAGTACATTCTAGACATATGAGGTGTGGAGAATAAGGAGATGTGGAACAAGCAAAGGATTACACAGGGGCATGAAGAAACTGAGAGGAAAGGATACCGTTGCTATTTTTTATGAAGACATCACAAATATGCAAATATGTCAGAACATTAAATCATAAGTTTTAAATATAAATATTTACTGTGTATTTTAAATATACAAAGTTCTTGTATATCAAATATAACTCAGACAGATGATAGGTAGGCAGGTAGAAAAGTAGATAGATATATGCAAGAATGTAAACATCCCCTTAAGCTTTAAGCCTCTGCATCTTTAAAGTCTCAGTTGATATTTTGAAACTTTACAAACATAGATTGTCCTTTTAAGTCACTAGTGAACAAGAATACTCTCTAAGTCTTTGCCATTATTATTTTTAAATTTAATCATTACAGAATTCATTTTTGTAGTTCTGTTCTTATTTATGCTTTGCTTCAAATTCAAAGCTTTCTAAACAGTGGACATAAATATCTAACAACCATGTATTTAATGCCTTTTAGTATAAAATTTATTGAGAAGTCAAAACATAATGATTTTAAGTACAGAAATGATGGCTATACCTTAACTTATTGTATAAATAACTTCATATTATACAAATCATTATGTCCAAAGTTGCTTTACCTTCACTTGAATGCTTTGGTTCCTTTTTGAATAAGTTCTTAAAGTATGATGTATTTGTTTTATGCCTGGCTTTAAGAAAACACAGGTGCATATTGTTTGATATACTACTTAATCATTACAGCAAGAAAAAGCAAGGATAATTTTATGCTGTTTATTTAGAAAGGGTTGAAATACATCCCCGTGGTTGCAGCACAGTTCAGTTCCTCATCTACTTCATCAACTTCATTTTGAATAATTTGTCTTTGTTTAGATTTGTAAATCATTTTTACCATATGTCCCCCCCACATATATCTTCATCAAAGTTTTACGGGCTTCCTCCAACATGCTCTCCAGTATTATAATTTAACTCAGAGGTTCATATTGGCTGTATATTATAATTATCTATTAAAATACCAGTGTCCAGGTCCAGATAAATGAGTTTTCATGTAATTGTTTCAGGTAGAGCCCCTAAATATTTTCAAAAACATCCTAAGTGATTCTACTGTTCATCCAGGATTGAGAAGCTCTGACTCCCTAATGATTTCTGGGTTCCCCAAACTTCCTTGCACATAAGAATGTTCAAATAAGGTACATTTTTAAAATTCTGAATTCTAAAACCTCAAGACAGATCTCCTGAATCAGGACTTTCATGGAAATAAGTAGAATCAAGATCCCTCGTTTAAGAAACACAGCATCATAGGACCCAAAGGACA
Source organism: Castor canadensis (assembly GCF_047511655.1). Classification (NCBI taxonomy): domain Eukaryota; kingdom Metazoa; phylum Chordata; class Mammalia; order Rodentia; family Castoridae; genus Castor; species Castor canadensis. The sequence continues at coordinate 144,532,158 of NC_133387.1, forward strand.
TCATACTGAATCCCAGGAAATGTGTGGAAGGACAAAGAAAAAGGAAATACACATTGCAATACTCCATCACTCCTCCCTGCCACTCCAGTCCAACCTCCTAACATCAAACTGCAGTTCTACTGCAATATTCTCCCACCAGGTCTTTTGCTTCTGCTCTTGTCAACCAGTCAGATCACGTCCCCGAGATATAAAATAATATCCATAACTCTAAGATAAATACAAAACTTTAACACTGCATTGATGGAAGCCCCCACCTTCTTTCCAGTCTCATTTTAGTCTTAAATGCCTCATATTCCCTCTCTTCTGGCTACAACAGCCTTCTTTCCATCTTCCCAGGCGGCCTCAGTGCCCTCTTGCCAAAGCCATTGACAGGTGCTGAGTTCTCTGCCTGGAAGACTTGTTCACCTTAACTTTATTTGGTTGATGCTTATTCATTCTCCAGAATTCAAGTAACAGCAAACCCTCACATTCCTCTAGCCAAGTCAGATCGCTCAACTTCAAGCATTCTTAGTACCAAGCCCCTCTCTTTCCTTTCTAATTATCACAATTAGAACATTACATTGATAAGTGTGACTTTTATTGTTTTCCCTGTCTCCCTAACACCTATATGATTATGAACTCAGGATATGTTTACTAAAATCAGACTGCCTGGGCTCAAACCCTACCTTATTGTGTGGTGACTCTAGACAAGTAATGTGTCCTTTCAGGCCTCCGTTCTCTTACCTATAAAACAAGACCTTACTAGCAACTACTCCCATTGGCTGGTTTGATGATTATGCTTACATGTAGAATACTTAGCACAGGGTTTTTTGTCTACTACTGTTATTATCATTACTGCTAACAGTATAAAACAATTTGTACAATTCATAGTGCAGTACCAAGAATGGAGGTAGATAGAATAATGGTTCCTATTCCTAGCAACCTGTGAATGTGATACATTATATGGAAGAAGGAATATTGCAGATGTGATTAAGGTTAAAAACCATTAGATGAGATTATTTGGGACTATGAAGTGGGCTCAATCAAACCACACGAGTCCTAAAAAGCAGAGTAAATCAGAAATAAGGAGAGATTCAATGCATGAGTGAAACTCAACCTGCCGTTGGTAGTTTTGAAATGGTAGAAGGATCTAAAATATATAGTCAGTTCTAGAGAATGTTTCATGTGCTGAAGAAAAGAATGTTTATCGTGTAGTTGTTAGATGAAATATTCTGTAAAAATATGCTAAGTCCATTTGATCCATAGTATAGTTTATCTCTGATGCTTCTTTGTGGATTTTTGTCTGGATGATAGTCCCTTGGTGTGAGTATAGTGTTATCATACTGTATCCTAACTCCACCTATCAATCTAACAATATTTGTTTATAGTATTGAGTACTCCGGCATTAGGCCTATATACACTGGCAATTGGTATGTTTTCTTGTCAAACTGATCCCTGATCATTACCTAATGATTTTCTTTGTTCCTTTTTGTCTGTAAGTCTATTTTATCTGATACAATAATAGAAATTCCTACTAACTTTTAGTTTCCCATTTGCACAAAATACTGTTTCCCATCTTGTCACTTTTAGCCTGTAACTCTTCAATGGGGAGGTGAGTATCTTGCTGCACCACGTTGCTGAGTTTGTTTTTATGTCCATTCAGTCAGTCTGTATCTTTTAGTTGAGGGGATTAGTCCATTTACATTAGAGGCTGTCATAGATATGAAAGGTATGTCATCTTGTTAAATTTCTATTTGCAACAATTATCATTTATTTGTTCTATTCTTCCTCATTTTTTGTTAATCCTTGTGGCTTAGTGGCTTATTGTACTGATAAATTGTGATTCTTTCCTATCTCTCTTTTATGTGTCTCCTTTACCAGTAGGTTTTGTACTTTGATATCTTTCCGGATGGAGGACACACTTAAGCATCTTTTATAAAGCCAATCTGGTGGTGATGAATTCCCCAGGTTTTTGCTAATCTTGAAAAATACCTCTTCACTTCTGAAGGACAAGTTCACTGGATATAGTATCTGAGCCAAGGTATACAAGTGGCACTAGAACTGTGAAATCAGCAAGAGAATGGAATTTCAGTCCTATATCCACAAGGGAATAAATTCTATGAATAACCCAAAAGTACAGAAAATTCATTCTCCCCTAACATCTTGATTTCAACTTATGACCATATAAATCCAACAAAACTGTAAGATAACATACTTGCATTGTTTGAAGCTACTGTTTGTAATTTGTTATGGCAACAACAGAAATCTAACACACTGCTGCTAAGTAAATATAAATGATAGATGCCTTTCTGAAATACTGAAAAATAAAATTTTATATATAATCTCACAGTTCACACAAATACTTTTTGGGTTTGATGTTAATTTTCCCACTTTTGAGAAGTAACTATAGCTAAAACTGATCTGCCAAAGGTCACCCAGTTTTTGCTCTGACCTGTCTACTAGTAAGGCTGAAATTTCTTTCTATTACATGGCATCGCTACCCACAAAAGTACTAATTTGACTCATATATGACTTAAGAGTTTGCAAATCACTTTTTATCTATATCATGTCCTCAATTCATCTCCCTGTCAATCTAAAATCTGTGAGCTTTGATGTTTAAGGAAAATTTTATTCAATAAAATGAAAAACACTGATGATAATTTGTGTAAGAAAAACTGAAATTCATTAAACACTTATCACATCCCTGTACTATTCAAAATGCTGTGAGTGTTAATTCATTTAATGTTGATATTAATTTGGTGGTAGTTATTCTAATTAAATTCCCATTGTCATTGTTTGCTCTAGAGCAGGTTTTTCAAAAACCTTTGGGTTTTTTAATTGCTTTCTTTGGTTTTTTGAGGAAGCGGGGGGTACTAGGGACTGAACTCAGGGCCTCACATTTACTAAGCAAGCACTTTACCACCAGAGCCAAACTTCTTCTGCTTCTAGTCTGTTTTTCAGATAGACTTTTGTGCTAACTTTGCCTGGACTGGCCTCAAACTGTAAACCTCCTATCTCAGCCTCCCTAGTAGCTGAAATCACAAACATGCCCCACCACATCCAGAATTTTTTTAAGTTACCATGAATTAATTGTACAAAGAGGTTGCATTGAGTTATTTCTACCCATGCATTGCATGGATACATTATGGTCCTTTCCATTCATAGTGTACTTTGATCAATAGCATCTGGCTAATTTTCTCTGTCTTCTGGGTAGCTGCGGTTATAAGAATGTGCCATCAAACCTGGCCTAGTATTATTAACAATGGCAACAGAAGTAGTCAAATCTGTATATTGTTATACTTTTTGGCTCAGCAATTTAAAACAAATAATAAGAAATAATAGGCTTTTTCATATGCCATGATTCTAACTTTTTCTTTCAGTGAATCATAGCTTGAAAAACACCTTATATTTGCATAATGAAGTGTGATATGTTTGCATGGCAACAGAAGTCTACGGAAGAGATATGTCCCCCAAATAGAAGACTCCCTGGAGAAAAACTTAACTTATAAACGTTTAATCACAGTCTAAGGTGCTAATTGACACAGCTATAATTTCTTTCAGAAAAAATATTTTTATGACTTGACTTAGATACTAAAATGGAAATTAGAAGAGAAAATGAATGCATAATTTTTTGGTATGCATTCAACACTGTATCAAATTGTAGAAATTTTTTAATGCTTTCACACTAATATCATTTTACTTTGGTGCTTCTAACATGAATTTGGGGGTATTTCTATTAATAAGTTTTGAGGTAGTCTATTTGCATGTGTGCATATACAAATAGCCAGGCTGAAAACCTATCAATAGATTTAGGCTGGAGAACAGAGTTACCAATATTAAGTATCAAAAAAGGGCCTTTTTTGGTTGGGAATGTAGATCAATGAGAGAATACTTGCATGTCCAAGACCCTGGGTTCTATCCTTAGCACTGCAATAAATCAATACACACACACACACATGAAGGGGGGGTTATTTTACCCAAAATGTTTTCCACCAATTTTCTCTCTTCCATTATTTTTTATTCAGTGACACTTATTTCCTTGTTTTTATTGCTACTCCTTTTGCCTAATCTGTCTTCTTCCTTTCTGTTCTCAATAAATCACAGCTCAGTGTTCTTTTTTCTCAGTATTCTTGTTTCTATTCTGTACTTAAATGCTATCACTACCACACACTAAAATCATCTAGAATTCAGGGACCAAGAATTCATCATATCTGAATCCCTGGAATCTGTAGCTCCTAGTATACACATAGTAGGTGGCAAACCAAAGCAAAACATTGGTAAAGTAAGTGTTTTGTGGGTGAATTAAAAGTATAAATGTATCTTTCACTCATACTTTCATTCTTTCAACAGAAATCTATCAAGTGCTTCACAGATGTCAAGAAATTGGTGTGTACTAGAGATACAAAGATAATATCATGGCTTTCCTTTAGCAGGTGGCACAGACCTAGGAAAACCTGAGAAGAGAGGATCACACTGTGTGATGAGTTCCTTAATAGATGCCACTATTGTCTTGTTGGTGGAAAGAGTTTATTTAAATCAGTCAATTGATTCCTACCTGTCCCATGACTGGTTGGGACACCTGAATCTCAGGCAACCGTATGTGTCAAGGAAGAATAAAACCCTATATATTCAGGGTAAATATAGAACTATTTACTAAATGCCAGGAACTTTAAATGTTTTACTTTAGAGATCAAAAAAACTTAAAAGACATTAATTATAGAATGAATGACAGTGTTCACCACTACCATGATTGATGATTGATTGATTGCAAGTGGCAATCATGGAAATCATAACACCAAGTAATAATATTGGCTGATTTTTTTCATTTATCACAAGGAGTATTCTTTTTTTCATGAATCAGTTCTCTGAAATTTACTAAAAAGGAGTTTTCTTTCCTTGCAGTTCTAACCTAAAATGAGAAGGAACAGTCTTTTCTATTTATTTTAGAAACAGAATTCTTTTAGATGAAAAGGATGAGGCATAAGCTCTATATTTCAAATATAACTATCCTTTCATAGACTGAATTATAGCATATTAAAATTAGCATCAGAATTAACTCTTGACTACATAGATAAGTTTATTTGTACATGTAATAAAGTGAAAGTGAAGAAAACAAGTGAAGAAATCTTTATTCTATGCTCTGGGTTAATATTATATTTGTCAACAAATATAATATTTATATTTAAGACAAGCTAAGTCTTAAATCAACCAATGAAAGTGACCACCAGCCAGAAGGGAATGGAGTCAATTTCTGTGCCAGATGTTATCACGTTAGTTACCAGGAACAAGAAAGAGGCTATGTCAGAAGAAGTAAGGACATCTCAGCTGAATAACTGGAAGAAGTGAGCACCAACAAACATGACTGCTAGATTACTGGAGATTAGAGGAAGAAACAGTATCAGAGTTTCCCACTCAGTATACAGTCCTGATCCCCTTCTTTTCAGAGTGACACATAATCCTCTTACCTCTGCGCACAACATTTGTGGCTTTATTTTGTTGTTCTCTTGTGGGTGTGAGAGAAGGGATGGATACCTGCCATGTATTTTGAAGTATGGAACGATAATCAATTCTAATATAGATTTTCAAACCATCCCAATGGCTTATCTTCATATTTCTGGGTGTAAGAGTTTTGTTTCTGGTCAAAATGTTCATTGGCATACACTGTATTAGATTCTCTAGAACAGCAGAATGAATAGGAGAGAGGGGGATAGAGAGAGAAATCAGAGAGAGATGAGACAGAAGACAGACAGACAGATGATAGAAAATGTGTGAAATATATGAACAGAAAATTTTATGATGATAATTGGCTCTCACAATTATGGACATTGGGAACTTGTTTATAAACTGGAGACCCAGGAAAGACAGTGGTGTAATTTAATCCAAGTCTGAGGCCTGAGAAAGGAAGCAAAAAGATGTGATAAGGTAAGTCTTGATCCAAATTCAAAGGACTAAGCCTCAGAAATAAATGACCCAAACAATGTATGCACATGTGAATAAATGTAAAAAAAATTAAAAAAAAAAAGAAAAGAAATATCAATGCCTGACAACACAAGAAGATACATGTCTCAGCTCACATTAGTAAGGATGATCTTTACTCAGTCCAAGTCAAATGCTAATCTCTCCAAGGAAACCCTTCACAAACACATCTAAAAACAATGTTTTACCAGCCACCTGGCTATCCCTTAGCCCAGTCAGGTTGACACGCAAACTCAACCATCACATCAACCACATTTGAATTTCCTCATGTCTGTCAAGCCATAGTATAATGCAAGGTTATAAATAACCTATTTTCATTGGAATAAGTATTTTAATTATGCTTCTTATTCTGCTTGTTACTTTGATATGATTTTCAATAAAAGATAGGGATAGAAACTATTTTAGTTCACTATTTTGAAATTCAAACACCCCATTCTGAACACGTTAATTAAGCAACCATTGAACCCATTATACCTGCCTACCTGACACTACAGTTCTTCATGTATTTATGTTACTTCTACTGTATACATTGTTACAGTTTGAAAATGAATCAGCCCCCATCCCAAAGTCTCTTGTATTGAAGGGTTGGTCACCAGCTGATGGCAATATTTTGATGGGTGGTAGAAGCTTCAGGAGATGAGGACTAACTGGAGGCTGTGGGTCACTGCAGGCATGACCTTGGCTGTATTGTGCTGTATTGTGCCCATGCTCCCCTTTTCTCTCTACTGGCTGTCTCAACTTTCTGTAGCGAAACTAAACAAAACTAATACTTAGTTTGGTTGTAGAAGCCATGACAATATACAAGCCAAAATAAAACAGAATAAAGCTATGCACAGTACCCTTAAGGAAGTCCCTATTCACGTGTAGTTATGAGGATCACAGGACTACAACCCGTACCGGAGCATGATGAGGCACACCAGTAATCCTAGATCCTTGGAAGGCACAGATCAGGAGGATCATAGTTCAAGCCTAGACTACACAAAAGTCAGTGAGACCTCCATCTCAACAAACAAGCCAGGTGTGGTGGTGTATGCTCGAATCCCAGCAATATGAGAAGAACAGGTAGAGGAATCATGCTCTAGACCAGTCCAACCATAAAATCATGAGGCCCTACTCAAAAATAACTAAATCAAAAAGGACTGGGAGCCTGACTCAACTGGCAGAGAACTGCCTAGCAAGTACAAGTCCCTGAGTTCACACCCTACTACTACCAAAAAAAAGAATTGTAGATAATGAAATTTTAAATATTTTGCAATAATGTAAATCCAAGAGTAGAAGCATTAGGCATTAGAACTAGGATTCTGTAATGGATTCATATTTTCCTTTGTCTGTTCTTTTATCATAGACCCACTTCCTCCATATGGTGATTCTAACCTTTTCTGAATCAACCTGTCTCTGCTTACAAGCTTCCAACAATGTTTAGGAGTTGTTCTCCTGAGGAAACCAAAATATCATTTTATGGACAGCAACTCTGATTCCTTGGGACAATTATCAGACAGTGCGCATTTTCATTAGAATTCAGTATTTATGACTTCAATACTTCCCCCTATTTCAAATGGCTCTAAATTACCTTCATCAATAAATTAATAAATTATGTCTGTACTTTAGAATTTCTCCCCAGGAGTTTATTAATGCCAAGCCATTTGCCAATAAGCCAGAAATTCAAAAGTTGTCTTGGAACACTTAATTGCTTTGCTAAAGCTTTTAGAGTTACAAGACTCATTCCTTATAGGTTGATATTTCTATGATTAGAAGATAGATTAGCTACATAGATATAAGAGGTATAGGGATAAAGATAGATACACATGATAAAAGCGAGAGCACACAAGGAAGGGGTGAGGATAGGTAAGACACCTAAAAAATTAGCTAGCATGTATTGCCCTCAACGCAGAGAAACTAAAGCAGATACCTTAAAAGCAACTGAGGCCAATAGGAAAAGGGGAACAGGAACTAGAGAAAAGGTAAGATCAAGAAGAATTAACCTAGAAGGTAACACCCATGCACAGGAAATCAATGTGAGTCAATGCCCTGTATAGCTATCCTTATCTCAACCAGCAAAAACCCTTGTTCCTTCCTATTATTGCTTATACTCTCTCAACAACAAAATTAGAGATAAGGGCAAAATAGTTTCTGCTGGGTATTGGGGGGGGAGAGGAAGGGGGCGGAGTGGGTGGTAAGGGAGGGGGTGGGGGCAGGGGGGGAAATGAACCAAGCCTTGTATGCACATATGAATAATAAAAGAAAAATAAATAAATAAATATCAATATATTGTTTATCAGTTTGGTCTAATATTATTTACTAAACTGCCATGTTAATGATCAATATATGAATGATAGGATCTTCTGTGGAAGTATTTGAATTCCTTGAATAACTTGAACTCATCAGCAGGACTAACCATATGAATTCATCTGTTACTCAAATAATATTCTTTTATTGAAATTCAGTGATGATCAATAGGGAGATAAGTGGGTAGTTAGATAGAAACATAGATTAAATCTTGATAAGCGCTTGGGCTCTAGAAACAGAGACTTTAACTGGAATCCCAGCTTTATTATTTGGTAAATATGTAATGTTGGCCATGTTAGTTTTTCTTTCTAAGCTTTAGAATCTCTATTCATAGAGCAGGGGCTCAAGTGGTAAAGTGCCTGCCTAGCAAGTATGAGGCCTTGAGTTCAAAACACTGTCCCCCCCAAAAAAAAAAAAAAACAGAATCCATATCTGAAAAGTAGGTATGATAACAGTACTTACCTCTGAAAGGTACTGTTAGTATTTAATGTACAGTAAATACATAATTCTAGCACATAAAGTACTGAGTAAATGTTAACTCATTCATTAAAAGCATCAAATATTTCCAAATGAAAATCTGCATGAAAGTGTATGATGCTCAGGGCATAGATGATACCCTTCCCCTCCCTGCACTGCTGAAGTAAAGCAAAGTAAAATAAGACTGCACAAATATGTCCTCCAGAAATAAAATGGTCTCTGCTCTCCATAATGTGATCTATTGTCACTTCTAGCAATTCTCATTTCTACCAATCCCAAAGTACTTTATCTCTTACTGTGCCATTCTGTGCTTTGCCTTCAGGTCTTTACAGAGGTAAAGACAATTTATTTCCCCCACCCAACTGCCCCATTCTTAACCTAAAGAATTCCTACAAGTCTTTCAAAACCTAGCTAGTATTTCTCCACTCTACCCCCAACTCTCTTCCTCACCTAAAAAACAGAACCACTCAGTTCCTCTTTATTTTTACCGTAACATTTGTAGATGCCTCTATTACTACAACTATTTCAGAGTTACATGTTAGCTTGACCTGCTGGCCCATGGACTTAACTAAGGTAAGTATTATGTCTTATTTTTCTCTGTACTGCTGGCACATAGCATAGGACCTGGCATCAAATTAGAGGTAAGAAAGTATTGTATTAATAACAATAAAATACAGTGTGTTATAAATGAGTCATGTATGAATCACTGTTTCATGTGATAGAAAGCCCAAAATAACAGTGGTTTTAGCATATTAGAGGTGTTTTTCTCTCTAGTGCCAACATAGCAATCCTACAGTCATTGTTATCAGGATGCAACCTACTTTAAGCTCAGCTACACCATCCCTAGGGTGTAACTCTTAACTTCATGGGTTAAAGTGGAAGCCAGCATTCCAACCACTATTTTAATGCTACATTGTATTCTCTCAGCAGAATGGAAAATGAGAATGAAAGCCATACCCCTAAGTATTTGGAAGAACTACAGAATCCTATGGCTTCGTGGTTGGAAGTTTAGTCACATAACCACACATCCTAAGATATTAGTCAATGGCAGGAGGTAATCGGGCATTTCCAATCAGGTTCCAGCATGAAAGAAAAGTTAGTGAATCTACATTAAAAGCAACTAAGAGGTAATTGCAGACCAATTCAATCACTTATCTTCACATTAGTTAATTACCACATGAAGTGGTTGCACCAGAAGATCTTTAAGATCCCATGCAATTTTTTCTGTTTGTCTGTTATTGTTAAAACAAATCAAAGCTGCAGATGCTAAAAATCATTGTGATGCATTTACCCATAACTTTATGATATTTTTTACTCACAAACATGTGTTTCAAAGGATTTCATCACAAAAATAACATAGAAAAAGTGGACTAAATCAATATTTTACAATAGGAAAATATTTAAAGTAACATTTAAAATATTGACTTTGAAGATTAATATGTAAGCCTATGTCATCAGCCCCCTCATCATCTTCATCAACTTTCCCAAGACATCCTAATGAAGAGAACATACTTGATAAAAACATTACCAAAAGTCAAGTTGTCATTACTAAAAGCCCTTAGTAATTTCTAAATCCCACTGATTATTACCCACTTACAAGATGTTGCCAATCCATCATTGAAAGGGCTCTCCTGTCTCGAAATAGAAAAACTGGTTAAAATATCATTTGGATGGTTTCTTTTCTAGTAAGAAGAAAGTTTAGTCACAACTGAAATTAGCCTGAAAATCTCATCAACCACTTTCAGAGACACAAAGTCTTGTTCAAAATACTACATTTCCCAATGAGAATCATCCATAAATTCCTATAATCTATTTGATCAAAGTCAAACATTTTATTCATCCATACCTGTTTTCTAAACTTTGGGACACTTGTATTTAGGTCATAGAGAATATATTTATTATATCAACTATATTTCAAATACATTCAAATCTCTTTTTAAAAAAGGAAAAAGGGGAACAAGTTCTGAAACATAAAAATAGAAAAGAAAGAAAGACAAAGGGCTGAGATAAGAATGTTAAGTCACATCAGAAACCAATGTTGTCTTGAAACAACAGCTGGTTTTGGACACTGGAGCATTAGGGATTCATAGCCTAGAATAAGAAATTAAGTGCAGGCCTGCCAATTTGTATGACAGGTAGGGGAAGGTGCTGAATCTGAGACCCATGCCTAGAGTCAAGACCTTGGAAGTGGTCACACAATTAAGAAGAGTAAGCTAGAAAACTCCATCTCCCTGTAGCAAATAAAATATGGGAGTAAGCCCATTCTTCTCTGTAACATGTTGTGTAGTAATGTCACTAGCAGGGCATTTAGGTAAGAGGAGATTTCCCTAACAATAGAGGGAAACTGTACTCAATTTTCTAAGCCCAGTGAGACCACAGGGTCTTTGGCTTAGAACAAAATGAATTTTAAAGTAATCCACAAAGGAGGTAAAGAGTAGCAGGCCAGCAGAGATTTGATTAGCATAGAAAGACAAAGCAGGGTGGGTGTAAAGGAAGAAGTGAATAAGCTAGCAGCACCTTCTGACAAGCAGAGTGTGCTAAGGCTCAATGGCCATTTTTCGTTCAAGGGTATTTATGTCCCCTAACTGGGCTGGGGGGTTCCAGTTCAGAAATGTTCTCCTGGATGTGTGCTCTTGTTTTGATACTATCATCCAAACATGGAGACAAAGGTCTGAGTTGGCCTTACAATCAAAGAATCTTGTGGCATGAGTATGTTCTTTGTGGTCTTTTTTTTTTTTTTAAGTGTTTTTCATCATAACAGATTTACAAAAACAAGGCACTTTCTATTCTCAGACCTAATTGCTCATTCAAGGACATTTTATCTCATTTAACATCTAAGACAAAAGGAAGGTAATGGAAAGAATGTTAAGTCTCTTCATTGTTGAACAGTTGATTCAATTCCTTGCTATTCTAGCAACTTTCAACTTCATTTCCTGGTTCTATCTCAGATCCTGAGCCAGACTTCATTTTGTTATGGTTTCTAATTTTTCTGTCACCTTACCATAGCTATCATGCCTCAGAAATAATTAACAATAACAATCTCTCCTTGAAGAATTTGTAAACATAGACCTCTCCTCAAATATTTGTGCAATTCAAATTCACAATATCTGCACAGTACAGAAAACTATGATTTAAAAAATTAAAATGATTCTGAGGTATTAGAAGCAGCCAGGAAGAAAAGTCAGAAGTCTATGAGGAGCTAAAATGACACTATAAATGTCACTAGAGTAATAAGTGTCCTGGACAATTTTAACTGAATATGGAAGACTTTATTCAAGACTATTCTAACTGGGACACTCATTAGGATGAAATCTATACTCAAACCATTCAAACAAAGAGGGAGAACTTTTATGAACTAGGGTGGGGAATTGTAGGATAGTCATTAACTGGCTTTATTCAAAGGAAAAGCAAATTTTCTCCTCTCTTCAGGACAGTAGGTAGTTTTGTTCAGATCAAGGCATTCACTGAAGTTAACCCCTACTCCTCCATAGAGACCAGGAGGTAGGGGCACAGCTGTTCTTGATGATTCCATTTCAAAGCAAAAGGCTCCTGGATCCTTCAGAAAGATGTCCTTCATTGAAAATTGCCTAGGAGGTCTTTAAAAAGATTTATATCTCAAAGAGCAGGGAAAGAATTTACAATTATAAGCTTTTTAAAAGTAAATGCTCTAAAGGAAAAAGAAGTCAGTTAAACTTAGTCAGGAAAAAACCTGCCTAAGGTTCAATCCAGATGAAGGAGGAACGTTAAGATGATGTAGGCCAAGAATTATGGATGAAATTGATACTTTACTTTCCACAAATAAAAAATCAAACAGGCAAATGTTCAAAAAAATACAACATCTAAACCATTCAGTTAGCATTTTGTCTTGGAGAATGTTCATTCATTGCACACACATATAGAGTATTTGTAAATAATTTATCATGTATTAGATCATAAAGCAGTATCAGAAAGTCAGCACTGTAGAGATTGTTTTCTAGTAACAGAGCAATTATCTTAGAAAACCAATATACTTTATTAGTATTGTTTATTATTGTTTTTATGACAATATTTGCCAAGCATCTTCTTGAAAATAAAGGAAAGGATTTGGTAACGATGCTGAGATTTGTAATAGATATCTACATTGATGAGGGTCCATTAATCAAGACTCCTTTACTCAACAGATATTATTTAAGTTGTACAGTGTTCTGGCACATGACATACATCATCTTTCTATGATGAACTATCATTTAACATTATCTTCCCCAACATGAACCCTTGAAAAGAAAGCTAGTATCTTTCCTAGACTACACATAAGAAAATATTGGTTCTTTGAGGTGAACTCTCATATACAATCGATAGGAATATAAATTAGTACAACCATTATGGAAAATAGTATAGAGGTTACACAAAAAATTAAAAACACAAGTATCAGCAATAGATCCAGCTATACCACTTCTGGATATATACCCAAAGGAAAGAAAAATCAGCATGCTACAGAGACATCTGCACTTGCAAGTTTATTGTAACACTCTTCACAATAGCCAAGATATGGAATTAGCCAAGGTATCCGTTAACAGACGAATAGATAAAAATGTGGCATACACAAGAATGGCATATTATTCAGCCATAAAGAAGAATGAAATCCTGTAATTTGCAGGAAAATGGATGGAACAGGAGAACTGGAGTACATCATATGAGGAAAAAATAAGCCAGTTACAAAAAGATAAGTACCCTATATTTTGTCTCATATGTGGAAATTAAACCAAAAAAAACCCAAAACACTATAGAAAATCACCTCAAAGTAGAAAAGGGACTATTACAGAATGGAAAGGGAACAGGGGGAGAAGAGAGAGGGGAGGGGAGGGGAGAGAAGGTAGAAGCAAGGGTGGACACGATCAACGCACAATATTTACAAGTATGGAAATGTCACTGTGAAATCCAACAATTTGTGCACCTAATGTGTTAGTTAAAGAGTTGGTTTTTATTTATTTTTTATTATTTCTGTACTGGGGGTACATTGCAATATTAATACAAATTCTTACAGTATATCATAGCTGAATTCACCCCTCCAAAAAAGTTGGTTCTTAATGAAGGTACCCATCCCCCACCTCCACCCAGTTCACAATCAGACAGAAGAAGGGAACAGAAGACCAATCACTTTCCTTCATTTTTATACAAATATCTAACATTAGAAGTATCTGAATCTTGTCTCCATCACTAGCACAAATGTCTACCGCAGTCAGAAAGCTTTTTCTTGTGCAGACTACAATTGAATTTCTATCAAACGCATCAAGTGACTCTTCTATCCTAGATTCATAACAAGAATGCATCTCTGAAACTCACTTTGAATTAGCTTTAGCCACATGATCAAATCTGAAATAATGAAGTATGTGCAGATGTAATTAAAACTCAGTTTGACCCATAAACTCTGCTGTAAGTTTTCATTTCCTTTCTTTAGCCATTGGCTAAATATACTGATCCGAGGATCAGTAAAAAAGTGAGCCACCTTTGAAAACAGATTTTAAACATTCAGCCAAAAAAACAGTTAAGTATTTGAGGTCGTGGATCTGTTAATTCATTTTATTTAGTTATTCCCTCATACATATATGCCATAACTTCACAATGGAATCCATAAAATGTAAAACTATTACTTGTCAATTAAAATGAAATGAAATTCATTTTGTAAAAAGGAAAAAGAAAACCATGAGGTGCATTTTTGTTTTTTTCCTAAAATTATTACTAAATACATTGTTATACTTCTTAATATCTTTTACATGCCAATTTGGAAGTTAGAAGAAGGAAAAGTCATGTCTCACCTAAACAATTAGGATACTTTCCACTCAGACAAACTCTAATATTTCCCATTTTTTCACTACTAAGAAATTCAAAGTTGACCATTTCTCACTGTAGTGAGAGCTGTAATAATAGATACGTTAAGAAATCTACCTCAGTTCCTCCCAGAATTGGGTAAAACAGCAATTATGAGTGAAATAAATACTAGTCAAGTATGGCTATGCTAATCTAAGTCCTCACCTGAAATGCCTGCCCTTCCTCTCCAGGACTTCTACTCAATCTTGCAAAACCACTTCAAATATCACTGCTATGACTCCATCCCTGAATAATTCAGCTCACTCTGATCTCTTTCCTTTCTGAAACTTTTTTTTTTTCTGAAAAAAAATATCATCTACACAAACATTTCCCAATAGCACTTTTAACATCAAAAAGTCATGATCTCACCATACAGGACATTAGCTGTAACTGAAGTATTCTGTAAGAACTAAAACATCCTTATAGCCATGGAAATGACTCTTTCCTAACTGCACATCTATAGCCTGCAAGAGAGGAAGCACAAGTTTTACCATACTATATAAGTAGCTGATAGAATGTAACAGAAGGAAAATGATCTAATTCTCAGATTCAGAAGAGATTTATAGAAGTCTAATGGCAACTCTGTCACTATGATGTCTTCCTTAGAACCTAGCAAAATTCTGTGTACAAAGTAGGTTCTCAAGTACCTGTAGGGATTCAAAGACTGGTCCAGGAAGAGTAACTCAGGAGGGACTAAAACCAAAGCCTGAGGGTCTTAACTTCCTGCCCAGGAATCTCTTTGCCCTGAATATTTCAGCTAAAATCTCAGCTCAACTTTCTGCATTTTTGACTCTATTTCACCACAGACAGCAAGGGACAGTAAAACAGAATGAACACTGGAGTGCTGGTAGGAAAAAACAAAAAAGTATCCATGAATGTTGGATCTGGCTGGCTGCATGATGCTTGTCATGTTTCCTAATTTTGCTCAACCTCAGCTTCCTACTAAGATGAAACTGAACGTTCCTAACCTCAAAGACTGAGTGAGAAGCAAGAATATTACTTGCAAAGCATATAGTCTTGCACATAAGACCACTCAGCATTTTCCCTCCCCCTTCAAGAGGAATCTAATTCTTCATTCTCACTCCCCCATTTCATCTCTACCCCAGTATCCATAGGTACTCAAATGCATGTCAGTGCTTTGTGGCTGCCTGTCCTGATATATCATTCTTCACTTAAAATTAGAATTTCAGAGGCTATGAACATTTACATATTGGAAACTTATACCACATCAAATCAAGTTAAATCCTCAGTTCAGTATTTTCTTAATTTTATAAAAATGAAGGAGACCCTGCATTGAAAATCACCAAGTTGGATCTGGTTCTACTTCTCAGACAAGGCTAGCAAAACCACAAGAGGTCAAATAGTCATGGAAATAAATCGATTAAAAAATTCAGTAACAGCATGCTAAGATCATACTGTCAGTTGGCAAATACCGAATTTGTTGTCTGTCAGGCGATCACTAGTTCTAAGCACACCCTTCCAGAATGGTCTTTCTAAGTTTCTTTCCACTTAAAACAAGATCTATTCAATAGACATTTGTATTCAAAGATATGTCTTTTTTTTTTTTGACAGTCCATCCTATTGTTTTCTATTCCTAAATTCAACATTATATATATATATATATATATATATATATATATATATATATAGTTAAATCTGTAATTGTTTGAGTTTTATTTCAAGTATTCTTAGTTTATGTGAAATACTGCTCTCTGTACAAATGACTAAATTTTTATTGCCCTCACTAGTAGTCAGTATCTGCTAACTTCATTTGCTAACATTTTCCTCAGGCTGTCAGGATTGACCTTGACAAACTCAGGCCACATGCAGATCTCAGACCCAATCTTTGGCCACAGAAGCTTCCTGCTCATTGAGTAGAAATAATGACCAGGCCAAGATGGACCCATGCATGATATGAGGAGAGAAGGAAACCTTTGTTGTAGACCACTGAGGTTGTTGTGGTGTAATCCATCCTGTCTTGGCTGATACAGAAAGATTTCAATGTATGGTAAAATAAATACTACATGGGGAGAATTCTAGAATTTGAGAGTTCCAGAAATACTTATGAAGAGTTCAATATGGTTATTGCTTAATGTATGTTAAAGAAAAGAATATTAAGCTTGCTGTGTTTGAACCTGCACTTTAAGAAAATATGAATTTCTTATCATATCTATTCCTAGCTCACATATTTTTTTTCTCAAGTTTATCTAGTTACTTTCATTTGTTGCTTTCATTTAAACTCATACACGCAAAAATTGACTCAGTGCTATTTCTTCATTTACAGGTGTGATTTGAGGACTGGATTAAATCCAGACCACCCTGATTTGAATGGCTCTAATAACCAGAGCATTCTACTGATGCTCTTGGGGTATGATGATCATTTCTGTACAAAATATATAAATTCTACTTTTGAAACTGTCTTATGTACCTATGTCTTCTTGATTTAAGGACTAAACTGAATATAATAGAAATGCTACAATTCAAAATTTAGAAACTTTTCTCTGATTAGGTGGGCTCTCCCCAGCCTTCTGTGGCCATTTTCTCACTTTGTAACACATATAAAGTTTGTGATATCTTATAATGGTTTTATTGAAAATGAATGGCCACGTACAGACTAAAGTCATCACTTAAATTTAATTTATAATAAATAAGTCTTTCATTCATATAGTCTGTTATTAGCCACACAGGACTTCCTCAGGATTTTATTTAATTCTATTAACAACTCAGAATAGCTTCATTAAATTCATTTTACAAATGAGGATAGTGAGGCTCCTGCAAAATATGATTTTTCTATAAATTACATTTATTACAATTTTATTTTATTTTTTGTTCAAAATTATTTACATTTTCTTGATATTGCAAAATAATAAATTCTTTTTTTTTTGGTTTTTCTATTTTTTTTATTGTTTTATTATTCATATGTGCATACAAGGCTTGGGTCATTTCTCCACCCTGCCCCCACCCCCTCCCTTACCACCCACTCCACCCCCTCCCTCTCCCCCCCACCCCCTCAATACCCAGCAGAAACTATTTTGCCCTTATCTCTAATTTTGTTGAAGACAGAATATAAGCAATAACAGGAAAGAACAAGGGTTTTCCCTAGTTGAGATAAGGACAGCCAAACAGGGAGTTGACTCACATTAATTTCCTGTGCGTGTGTGTTACCTTCTAGGTTAATTCTTTTTGATCTAACCTTTTCTCGAGTTCCTGGTCCCCTTTTCCTGTTGGCCTCAGTTGCTTTTTAAGGTATCTGCTTTAGTTTCTCTGCATTAAGGGCAACAAATGCTAGCTAATTTTTTAGGTGTCTTACCTATCCTCATCCCTCCCTTGTGTGCTCTTGCTTTTGTCATGTGCTCAAAGTCCAATCCCCTTGTTCTGTTTGCCCTTGATCTAATGTCCGCATATGAGGGAGAACATACAATTTTTGGTCTTTTGGGCCAGGCTAACCTCACTCAGAAAGATGTTCTCCAATTCCGTCCATTTACCTGCAAATGATAACATTTCATTCTTCTTCATGGCTGCATAAAATTCCATTCTGTATAGATAATCCTGATCAGACGGCCTCAGTCCATACTTTGCAGCCCACATTATTGCTTTGGTGACAGACCTTATTCCCACTTTGATATTATTGTGATTCCTGACTAAGGATAAGTCTAGCTACCATATGTTCTTTAGTGAGGTTTTTCTAATTAACATCTCAAATTTGTAGTCTTCTAGGTGTGCTAGATGCTGATAGAGAGAAAAACCCAGGAAACTCCAGCACAGCCCTTGAGCCTCACAACAGAGTTCCAGCTTTTTACTATGACTTATACGGCCCTTTGTCATGATATGACTCTGACCTTAAAATAAGTGAGACATGGTATTCTCTGAACAGATAACCTCCCTCCAGTTCCAATCCTATGCTACAGATTGTAATCCAGTCCTTCTTTCCTTATTTGTAACTCCTTCCCGTTCCAGTAAGAAACTTGGTTCTTCTCAATGAGTTTTTAAAAAATGAACTTTTGATTTTGAAATAATTTCAGATATACATAAAAATTGCAAAGATAGTACAGAATATTTGTGTACCTCTCACCCAGTTTCTCTTAATATGATCATCTTGTGTATAACCTTATTATATTTATCAGAAGTAAAAAAATACCACTGGTACACACGATTAACTAAACTATGGGCATTATTCATAGTTACCATTTTTCCACTGATGTTCTTTTTCTTTTCCAAAATTCAATTTGCGACACTGCATTGCATTTAACCCTGAATATTTTTGACGGTACTCTCCAAATACTACTGATTCCAGATCCTAACAGGAAGTATAGAGCTTATTTTCCATGCCCTTTTGATGTAGGAGAAAAAAAACCAAACCTCGTAACCTTTACAAATAAAACTGAAGTTTGATCTCAGTTTGAAGTAGAAGATGCTAAGAGGTGTTGAGACACAGTACAGAGAAGATGCAATGTGAAATAGGCACTTTTCCCATGAGTAATAACACTTTAAGATCACAATATTCCATCACAGGACATGAACAATGTGAATGGAGGCTTTACTATCATTGAGTATTTTGTTGGGCATATTTTTATTGAATCAATTCCTGTTTTAAAATTGTAGCCACTGAGAAAATAGGATTGGCTCATACAGGCAGGGATTGCTCAGCTCCCAGTAAATTGCAGCTGCCCTTTTCCCTAAAATAAGCCAGTCATGATGCTAGAAATCTTTACAAACATTAAAATCTGACATGGTTATTGTTTTCTTCAATATTGTAGATGAGAAAACTTAGCCATAAAGTACTTGCAAAAGTTTCTCAGGACTTACTAGTAGGCCAGAAGCAGAGAGAGGAGGTATTAACCCAACTTTCCCATTCCAAAGTTATACCCTTCCCATGGTATCACACAGCCATTCTGCATTGTGGAATTGATAAGTATAGCTTGTGTTTATGTCAAAGCACTCATAACTTTCAAAGTGACAAAAATGGGATTATAATCATTTGCAGATATTAATGATTTCTGAATTTGTTTTAAACTTTTCAGATTCTTGCATGCATGGACTTACATATAGGTGAATCCTACTTAGAAGGATCCTACTTAGATACTGCACTTTGAAGAGGCTTTAAGCATGTACTTTGTCCTAAAATATAAACCTCATTGTCCTATGTAATACTATAACAGAGGAGCCTCTATTTTTATATATTGTAAATTTCTAGAAACTTACACAACTGCTGAGATTGAGCAGCAGAGTTAATATTATAAGAGGATTTTTGTTCACAGAATGCTATAAAATATAAGATGCCTACTTGTGTTTTGACTTTTAAACATCATGTTTGAGCACTAATTATAATAATTTTGTTTTAATATCTGTAGGTTTGTTCTTTCTCTTACTAGGGAGTGCACAATTAACTGCTTAAATCTGATGAGCCTCCTGTTGAGAATAAGCATACTTTGCTTCCAGAACATCTAGTGATTTTATCCAATTTTTGTACCATCCATTACCTTCAGAATGGACACTTAACTTCTCTGGTCTCTATTTACTCATCTGTAAAAGGAGATATAAATGTACCTCTGACAGAGTTGCTACAATGATTCAGCAGGACAGTACTTAAAAGCTCATTGAACAGTGGTTCAACGTATTCCTATGTAGTGATACATATAATTTATATACTATATAAATTATTTTTTAAGTCAGTAAGAATTGAGCTTCTTTATAACAACACCCAAGATAACAAACCTTTATTGATTTCTTGTTACATGACATGTTTTACCCAGATACAGTAGAGAAAAGTAACTTGTCTAAGTTGTACAAATAACTAGTGGATCTCTGAATCTGAAATCTATTCCCTTTCACTCTCAACCTGCAACTTTCCTAAGAAAATGAAATCTTTTAACAGCTTCTACAACTTCCCTACTTTCCAGCCCAAACTATTTCTTACTTGCCACTCTCCACCTCTAAGTTCCTTCTCTCTTACCTCGATGTCCTATCCCCTTTCTAAAGGAAGCTTCTTTGCTTTGTAGCTAATTTTTTCCCTTGGAACCTTGTCCCATCAGTCCCCTGCATGATCTCCAGACTTTCTTTTCACCAGCTCCCTCACCTTTCCTCCATGGTTAAACTTGGCATTTTCAACTTTCTAAATTAGCCACGGCAGAGAAGTCATGTTCTAATCCCAGGTCTGCCCTGGCTGTCTTCATTTTAAGAAAGTTCTCAGATTTTTTTTAGCTTAGTTTATTTTTAAAAGTTGTAAAGAACTGGTACGGGCTATTTCACTGTTGAGATTCTGGAACAAGAGTCTCTCTATTCCATTGAAGGCTAGACTACTTTGTTTGTGTCTCTATATCAGCCTGTTCTACATTCTTTGAGTCCTGACTGTCAATTTCATCATATCTCCAGGTTTTCAAATCTTTTCTTAGACAGGGAAAGGTAACTCTAAGTATCCAATTCATTTGTTACATAGAACAGTTTAACTTCTTATCTAAACTTCTCCCATCTGAATTCTGCTTAGAGATAGTGACCTTACCATTCATAACCAAGCAGTTCCCTTAATGTAGCTGCTTAGATCAAATGGTGTTTTCTTCCTAAAGTGTATTCTGTAATTCTCCTTTCCCAGCTGGTTCAAAGTGCAATCAAAGTCAAAACCTGACTTCCATTATTCTGGTGAGTCTGGTGTACTGAATACCCTCCCCCAATCTCCCACAGATAGAGTCATGGGTACCATATTAAATGCTCTCTCTGTCTCTCCATCTTTGCTGGTACACCAGCCTGTACTTGCTGTCTTGGTCTTGCTAATGCCAGTTTAAAGCCTTTATAGCTGTTGCATTCTGTGCTTTGACTTCTGTGATTCTCTTCAGCTCACAAACCCTCATTTTTTTCATCCTTTTCAGGGAGCATCAAACCATATCACGCTCTCCTACTTCTGGCTTTGGCTTCCCTGATAGCCTATCACACTAGAAAGAATTCAGTACCCTTCCACTTTAACATTGCATGCTTTCTTTTCATGAATGTATGTACACAAAGTCTCTTAAACAAAACTACTCCTCTAGCTCATGTTTAGTCCTCCAAAATGTTTTCACAGAAAAATGGCTCACATTTTAAATCCCAGCAAAGGCCAATAAAATGTTCTGAGTATATTCATCCCACAAAAATAGGTTGGATTTGCTTTCTGTTTCTAAGTCACATGTCACAGAGACTTTGCAGCTATAAACACATTTCACCACCTATATTTTGTAGGCAAGTTTCTAGGTAAAACAGTAGGTGTCAACAGAGGTCAAAAACCGTAAACATTCCCTAGAGCTAAAAACATGCCACAGTTCAGAAGCACTTGCATGTGTGACGTCAATAGGTACCTAATGAATCTAATTCTTGACAAGATACATCCCACACTGCAACTGGTCATTTTCCTTTTTTTTTTTTTTTCCTGTTTTTTTTTTGATAAGTCAAAAAACAGTAGTCACTACCCCAACCCTAATGTAGAGGTTTTATAAAAATAAAGATTTTGAAATTGTCATGGTATTTTTTAAGTCTGGTGGAAAATTTCAGTTTGAGATGATCTGACACAAATAAACAAAGCTTTCTCAACTTGAAAACAATTACAAAAGCCAGTGCCTTTTATGTCAGAGAACATTCCGTGTGTGTGTGTGTGTGTGTGTGTGTGTGTGTGTTGTTTTGTTTTTCAGTTCAAACATATAATTCTCAGAGGACAACAATCATGTCTTATACTTCTCTCAGATGCTCTGTAGTTTCTAGCATAAAGTTTGGTCATAGATCATCATGATCCTGTGAGACATCAGCAGACTGGAGGTCAGACCACATGCCTCTTCTGTCTCTAACCTTCTCTCAACCCTGCCACCTCTGCTGTGGCTTGAAGGGAATGGCTGAGAGGACCACTGACCCCTAACATCCTTCTAATTTCTAACTCATGACCTCTTTGACCATGCTCACAGGTAGCAAATAATTAATATTCAGATCCTGGTCTTAAAACTCTAAGGTTGGTACACTTCTTTTGAGTAAATTTAGTAGACCAAGGTTAGCTTTTCAAAAGTGACATAACTCAAAACAGCATAAAATAGTATCAAAAATGAAGGTAGTACCTTGTTACAGCCAGAGGGTTAACTGGGCTTGGGGATTGCATATTACAGCAAAGAATGAACACCAATGAAGGCCAAAGAAATTGAAAAGAAAAACAAAAATGCTTTTGCTCTGGATCACCAGCTTTCTTCATCAGATACTGGCAAGCCTCTTGATGCTGTGTCTCCCAGCCTTACAAATGTTTACTGTGATAGATTCAGCCTACCTGATAATGAAGGGGCAGGGTTGAATGTGTGAATGTCCATATGTCAGCATTCACTGTTTTTAAGTCTAGAACTAGGTCTGTGAATCATCTGGTGTTCTTGCCAAGTTCCATTCTCTTCCTCATCTCTAGAAGAAAAGAAAAAGTTAGTCTGACATAGTAATCAAGCAGTGTGCATAGCAGTACTCTCCCCCTGGAATTTCCATGAAGCTAGTAATCCCAGTTCTCAATCATCTTTATAAACTCTCAAATGTTAAACTATGAAGAAGCCAAATGTTTATTTATCCAGCTACGTGATCAGCACCTGTAAAGTCTGCTTGTTTGCCAACATTATTTTTTTGCAGTATTAGTGTTTGAACTCAAGGCCTATACCTTGAGCCACTCCATCAGTCCTTTTGTGTGTGTGTGAGAGAGAGAGAGAGAGGTTTTTTTTTGAGATATGTTCTCACAAATATTTTGCCTAGGCTGGCTTTGAGCTGCAGTCCTCTTGATCTCTGCCTCCTGAGTAGCTAGGATTATAGGTGTGCACCACTGACACCCATCAACATTGTTCACTTCTAATGTCACTGCCATCCTTGTGACAGCGTTATTAATTATTGGATTTTTCCTTCTCTCACTCCCAAACCTAGCCATTTGATCAATACTCTTAGTTACACCTGTAAGCTGTTTTTTGTAATTCACTGTGCCTTCCTCACTTCCATTCTTGCTCTTCTACTAATCCTATAATACATCTTACCTGGACCATTAAGATGGATTCCTCCCTACCTAGCTAGTCTCTCCATCCTCCAAATCCATTTTACACACAGCTACCTTTGGAATACTGAATATTCTTCCCAAAATTCATATCACAGATCTGCTTAAAGCTTAAGAGATCTTTTTTTATAAATAGTATAACAGGTTCTTGGCCCATATTTCTAAAATATGTTGCCCATAAAATACTAGTTGGGATTGATTAGTTATGATAGCTAATTTTATATGTTAACTTGGTTAAGGTAAGGTATTGACCAGATACTTGGTTTAACTAGATATTTGGTCAAACATTTTTCTAGATGCTTTTAAAAGAAAATTAACAATTTCTTTTAAAAGAAATTAAAATTAAATCAACAGACTTTGAATAAAGCAAATTACCCTTCATTGCATATGTTGGCTTCACTCAATCAGTTGAAGGCCTTAGTGAAATTTAAATAAAGACTGATTTTCTGACCTCCCAAGCAAGAATTCTTCCAGCAAACTGCCTTTGGTCTTGAACCATAGCACTAGTATTTCCCCAGCTATTTAGCCTACTGCCTGCTTTGAAGATTATGGACTTGCAAACCTCCATTGTGTAAACCAATTCCTAGATCAGTCAAACTTCAATCTACCCACTTCTTCCTCCCACTCCTTCCTGTTCTCCATCACCCTCCCACTGGGTCTATTTCTCTGGTGAATCATAATTAGTAAATTATCTTAATGCAAAAAAATCCAGTGGGATTTTTTAATTTTCTGAATACTTCCTGAATGTATTCACGAAGTGCTAGTTTGAAGAAGATAGAACATATTTCTTAGTTGTCAGTCTTCTAAAATCTAGTAATATTCTTCATGCATTCAGAAGCATCAAGTAGCACTAGTTTGTGCCCCCATAATATGAAATGGCTAATGATAGGATGATTGCAGTTTGAGCCAGCTGGGAAAGGAGAATTACAGAATACACTTTAGGAAGAAAACACCATTTGATCTAAGCAGCTACATTAAGGGAACTGCTTGGTTATGAATGGTAAGGTCACTATCTCTAAGCAGAATTCAGATGGGAGAAGTTTAGATAAGAAGTTAAACTGTTCTATGTAACAAATGAATTGGATACTTAGAGTTACCTTTCCCTGTCTAAGAAAAGATTTGAAAACCTGGAGATATGATGAAATTGACAGTCAGGACTCAAAGAATGTAGAACAGGCTGATATAGAGACACAAACAAAGTAGTCTAGCCTTCAATGGAATAGAGAGACTCTTGTTCCAGAATCTCAACAGTGAAATAGCCCGTACCAGTTCTTTACAACTTTTAAAAATAAACTAAGCTAAAAAAAATCTGAGAACTTTCTTAAAATGAAGACAGCCAGGGCAGACCTGGGATTAGAACATGACTTCTCTGCCGTGGCTAATTTAGAAAGTTGAAAATGCCAAGTTTAACCATGGAGGAAAGGTGAGGGAGCTGGTGAAAAGAAAGTCTGGAGATCATGCAGGGGACTGATGGGACAAGGTTCCAAGGGAAAAAATTAGCTACAAAGCAAAGAAGCTTCCTTTAGAAAGGGGATAGGACATCGAGGTAAGAGAGAAGGAACTTAGAGGTGGAGAGTGGCAAGTAAGAAATAGTTTGGGCTGGAAAGTAGGGAAGTTGTAGAAGCTGTTAAAAGATTTCATTTTCTTAGGAAAGTTGCAGGTTGAGAGTGAAAGGGAATAGATTTCAGATTCAGAGATCCACTAGTTATTTGTACAACTTAGACAAGTTACTTTTCTCTACTGTATCTGGGTAAAACATGTCATGTAACAAGAAATCAATAAAGGTTTGTTATCTTGGGTGTTGTTATAAAGAAGCTCAATTCTTACTGACTTAAAAAATAATTTATATAGTATATAAATTATATGTATCACTACATAGGAATACGTTGAACCACTGTTCAATGAGCTTTTAAGTACTGTCCTGCTGAATCATTGTAGCAACTCTGTCAGAGGTACATTTATATCTCCTTTTACAGATGAGTAAATAGAGACCAGAGAAGTTAAGTGTCCATTCTGAAGGTAATGGATGGTACAAAAATTGGATAAAATCACTAGATGTTCTGGAAGCAAAGTATGCTTATTCTCAACAGGAGGCTCATCAGATTTAAGCAGTTAATTGTGCACTCCCTAGTAAGAGAAAGAACAAACCTACAGATATTAAAACAAAATTATTATAATTAGTGCTCAAACATGATGTTTAAAAGTCAAAACACAAGTAGGCATCTTATATTTTATAGCATTCTGTGAACAAAAATCCTCTTATAATATTAACTCTGCTGCTCAATCTCAGCAGTTGTGTAAGTTTCTAGAAATTTACAATATATAAAAATAGAGGCTCCTCTGTTATAGTATTACATAGGACAATGAGGTTTATATTTTAGGACAAAGTACATGCTTAAAGCCTCTTCAAAGTGCAGTATCTAAGTAGGATCCTTCTAAGTAGGATTCACCTATATGTAAGTCCATGCATGCAAGAATCTGAAAAGTTTAAAACAAATTCAGAAATCATTAATATCTGCAAATGATTATAATCCCATTTTTGTCACTTTGAAAGTTATGAGTGCTTTGACATAAACACAAGCTATACTTATCAATTCCACAATGCAGAATGGCTGTGTGATACCATGGGAAGGGTATAACTTTGGAATGGGAAAGTTGGGTTAATACCTCCTCTCTCTGCTTCTGGCCTACTAGTAAGTCCTGAGAAACTTTTGCAAGTACTTTATGGCTAAGTTTTCTCATCTACAATATTGAAGAAAACAATAACCATGTCAGATTTTAATGTTTGTAAAGATTTCTAGCATCATGACTGGCTTATTTTAGGGAAAAGGGCAGCTGCAATTTACTGGGAGCTGAGCAATCCCTGCCTGTATGAGCCAATCCTATTTTCTCAGTGGCTACAATTTTAAAACAGGAATTGATTCAATAAAAATATGCCCAACAAAATACTCAATGATAGTAAAGCCTCCATTCACATTGTTCATGTCCTGTGATGGAATATTGTGATCTTAAAGTGTTATTACTCATGGGAAAAGTGCCTATTTCACATTGCATCTTCTCTGTACTGTGTCTCAACACCTCTTAGCATCTTCTACTTCAAACTGAGATCAAACTTCAGTTTTATTTGTAAAGGTTACGAGGTTTGGTTTTTTTTCTCCTACATCAAAAGGGCATGGAAAATAAGCTCTATACTTCCTGTTAGGATCTGGAATCAGTAGTATTTGGAGAGTACCGTCAAAAATATTCAGGGTTAAATGCAATGCAGTGTCGCAAATTGAATTTTGGAAAAGAAAAAGAACATCAGTGGAAAAATGGTAACTATGAATAATGCCCATAGTTTAGTTAATCGTGTGTACCAGTGGTATTTTTTTACTTCTGATAAATATAATAAGGTTATACACAAGATGATCATATTAAGAGAAACT
The DNA here is from genome assembly GCF_047511655.1 of Castor canadensis. Lineage (NCBI taxonomy): Eukaryota > Metazoa > Chordata > Mammalia > Rodentia > Castoridae > Castor > Castor canadensis. The sequence continues at coordinate 144,559,170 of NC_133387.1, forward strand.
GGGTGAGAGGTACACAAATATTCTGTACTATCTTTGCAATTTTTATGTATATCTGAAATTATTTCAAAATCAAAAGTTCATTTTTTAAAAACTCATTGAGAAGAACCAAGTTTCTTACTGGAACGGGAAGGAGTTACAAATAAGGAAAGAAGGACTGGATTACAATCTGTAGCATAGGATTGGAACTGGAGGGAGGTTATCTGTTCAGAGAATACCATGTCTCACTTATTTTAAGGTCAGAGTCATATCATGACAAAGGGCCGTATAAGTCATAGTAAAAAGCTGGAACTCTGTTGTGAGGCTCAAGGGCTGTGCTGGAGTTTCCTGGGTTTTTCTCTCTACCAGCATCTAGCACACCTAGAAGACTGCAAATTTGAGATGTTAATTAGAAAAACCTCACTAAAGAACATATGGTAGCTAGACTTATCCTTAGTCAGGAATCACAATAATATCAAAGTGGGAATAAGGTCTGTCACCAAAGCAATAATGTGGGCTGCAAAGTATGGATTGAGGCCATCTGATCAGGGTTGTCAATACACAGAAAATATACAGCAGTGGGCCCACAGGCATCCCGGTAAGGAGGCAGGAGCAAGCTCTTTCATATTAGAGACAGGGCCAGCCAATGCTCAGAATCTCTTGCTCGTGACTGAAAGTCAGGAAGTTTGTTAGGCAAGCCAAAAGCCCCTGGACCAGTGAATCTAGAAACAGGGCACATCAGACAGATGATTTGTTATTCTCAACTGTTGTCCTTTTCAATATATCCTGGAGGTTTCCAACCTAAATCTAGTTCACCCAAGTTATTATGTGAATTCAAGGACATTTCTACTTTCTCAAGGTCAGGTTATTCACACAAGTAAAAATAACAGGTTTGAAGCATCTTAATCTTTGAAGTCCTTTCCATTGATACCCTATAATCCACAGTTGATGTATACATTTGTGAGACCCTGAAAAAAGTTGTGTCCATAACTACACTTGCAGGCACCAACCATTATTTTATCATTTTACCTGTATTAATTCATTTAGTCTCATATGACCCTGTGACGTTGGTGCTTTATTGTCACCATTTTATAGATTAGGATGGCAGAAAGAAGTTAAGGAACTTTTCAAAGGTTATACTGCTAGTGAGATGAGGAGTAAGGAAGCTGAACATGGGTTTGAGTGCACTCAGATTTCAGCTAAGTATTGCAGGCAGATTAATTGGACTTGGTGATGGGTTGGGTATGAAGAGTAAGAGAAAGAGATATCAGATAATTCTGATAACTCCTCACCCTCCTTGCCTACGCTTCCTTCTTTGGCGTGATTTTCCCCAAGATAGAACAATCATAGGAAGTAGCCACCAGCTACTTTTATCTTGTTATTTGTTGATTTCCTAAGTTTCAAAAGGTCAAAGAAAAAGTCTAGATTGTGAAGTTTACTATAAAAGAAAAAGTCCCCTAAACCACCACTCTATTCCTATAAAAAGACACAAAGCACATTGTACACCAAGGGGTGATTCCTCATTACACTGAGATGTTGGCAGAGCTTTGAATAAGAGTCCTCCAAAGAGATTAATGGCTCAATGTCAGCACGGAGCAAGGATGACAAAGAGGTTTCATTCTACATGACATTTCCAAGGCTTGGTAGTGGTGGTGAGAGAATCAGTGATAAAACATCCTGATCAATTAGTAATGTCTGCCAAGGTATGTGGAGGAAGAATGGATACATACATGTCAAGTATTTTTATCTATCTTCGAAAGACAGAATTGTAACAACTGAAACCGTTCAAGCAGAATGTGGACAGCACTATGATAGAGTTTCACTATCATTGAAGCACACATTAATGAAAGCTGCTTGGTCAGTCAGTATTAGTACTTCCTCTGACTCTACCAACAGATGCTAACAGTGGGTGTCATTGACAGTAGGAATGTGGGGTGATTTTATTAATCTTCTTTGTACTTTCACAAGTGGCCTGAATTTCTATAATATAATCATAGGTTATTTTTATAATGCAAAAAAGCCATTTCTGTCTTCAAAAATTAAACATTTAGAGTTAGACCTGATTGAGTAAATATGGAGACAGTAATCAACCCTCAATTTTAAGTATTTTATATTTAATACAGAAGTCTTACCTCTAAGACTTCCCAGAAAATACAATCCCATATACAGGGTATAAGGCCTATACCTCATTTCTGGATGATATTGCCAGGAAAACAAAGGAAGGAAGGAGGGGGAAAGGGGAGGAGGAGAGAGAGAAAGAGAAAGAAGAGAAGAGGGGAGGAGAGAAAAAAAAGAAAAGAAAAGATAGATGCAGGTAGACAAACAATAAACAGAAATTAGTACTAAAAGAGTACCAAAGCAAAAATTTTGCAATGAAACTGTAAGAGAAACACAGATAAGACAGTCAAGTGAGACCTGGGTGCCCTCGCACATTGTCAGGAGAGTAGGAAGAAGCCTGGACTGGGAGGACACCGTGCCCCAGAGAGGGACCCTGGGTCTGGCTCCATTACTGAACCCACTTAATCTTTTTGTGCCTATTTCCTCATCTACAAAACAGGGATTATAACTGCAGTTAGCTCAAAGGGTTGCTGTAAGGATTAAATTAATACAGAATTAATTAATAAAGAATAAAGAATTAATAATAAATTAATTAAATTTATTAATTAATAAAGAATTCATTAATACAAATGAATTCTTAGAACAGTGCCTGGTACACAGAAGAATAAATGCTCAGTATATTTTAGATTTAAAAACAATAATTTGAGAATTAATTTAATAAGTAGATCAATATCCAAAGCTTTTCCTACCTCAAACATCAAAAATACTGTTGTTTCTGTGTTCAGGATAGGACCTAGGAGACAGAGATCAACAACTCTGTCACAAAATAAGAAAGTCTACAAATACTTAAAGCAAAGAATAAACTACATTTGAAACCACCTCAGTCGCAGATTGTTTGCAGCAGTGCTAAATGAATTTATAGGCACTTTATTGAAAGCAAAAAAAAAAAAAATACTGCTAAGAAGCCAGGAAAAGTAGGAGGAATTTAATTGCTCATTAGCCATTATCACTAAATTAAGATGTGTGAAAGAATATTGTTAATTCTTTTTATTTAGATTGCTGTGCTAATTGTTTTAATTTACTTAACACATAACACTATATTGAGAAGGGCATTCACAAGGCTACTCATGACTTGCTCCTGCCCTATTTTTTTCATAATTCATTCAGTTTTCTAACCATTCTTCCTACCACAAAAGGGTTTGATAAAAATCTTTCTGTATGGGGAATAGATACACTTAAATAAATGTTCAAATCAAACTAAAAACTTCTCTGGAGACATAAAAATGTCAGAAAATATGCTAGAACTCCCTTCAGTTTGCAGTTGGTTCTATATTCTTCTTCCTGAAAGCAAATCCAGAAACCTTCCACTAACAAAGAGCTCCAGGTGGATAGAATTGTAGTTGGTGATCTGAGTTCAAGTCTTAGATCAACTTTTATTTGTTATGCGAGTTCAAACAACTTCTCAAACTTTCCCAAGCTCTTTAATAGATTTTTTTTCTCTATCTTAACTATAAGACATAATACATGTGAAAGTAACTGGAAGTGTTGCATAAGCTAAATATTTTGACACCCATCATCTCACCAGAAAACCGAAAAAGACTGAAAGGTAGTGGAAAAATACCACAATTTTGTGAAAGTTCAGAGGAAAAAAGAGCATATGCATGAATAAAAGAGATTACTTTTTTCTTCTTCATTCTACTCATTTCTAAATCACAAGACATGGAGCTAGGAAGTATTTGAAAGGTTTAAGAAATGAGGAGATCTCAGTGGGATTGGCTTTTTCCCTTTCTACCCACATACTCTGGTCTGTAAGTAAATTTCTTCTGTCACCCTGTCTCCACTTTGACTTCCTCCCATTCTCTCTTTTCCCCTTCCCTTCCCTTCATTTTGGATGGAGGCCTTCTGATGCACACTATTTATCTTTGGAGAGTTAACAAGAATTGGATTTGGGGTCAAAGAAGGGAAAGGAAGCAGCTTGCTGGTTAGCTTTCTGGCTGGGGAGGGAAGAAGGAGGGTGGGGAGGAAAGACCTCTTAGTCACTGGACTCGGCCAGATATTTCAAATTGAACAGGAATCAATGCAGTGATACAAGCCACTACCACATTTTAGAAGTACTGGAGGAGTCTGAGTTACAGGAAGTAAGGTGATCTGCCTAATAAGTTACCTTGGCTCACAAATTCGCTGCAAAAGCAGATACTTTTATCTTAACCATGTCATAATATGCTGATTCCTGCTTACTTCTCCCTGACCTTTCTTCTTGAGAAATCAGATGTCTTCATTTCAAGTCCTTATTCTTAAGATTTTAAGGCTGCTTTATTAACTAGAAATAAGGATGCTTTCCTGAATGACAGAATTCATTAAAAAATTTAGCTAGTGTCTATTTTCTTTTTTTCCCATTCATAGTGAGAGGATGAAATGGGAAATGAAATTTGTTTTATTTCTTGTGATTATGTAACTTTCAGTAGGAGATAAGAGCCAGTCTGGTATTGAGACTGGAAATTGTGAGCCAAATTGTTCCTAGATTTGTGAGGTAGTTCACAGGTCAGTGATATTGAAAATATACTTGTGTATCTCTCTGGAGTTCTCATTTCTTCAAGAGTTGTTTCAAAGTAGGCCAAATCATTGAGATTCATCAATTCAACTCACTAATTAGAGACATTTAATTAGTCATTTGAAACAGATGGATTATATATAGTTTTTAACTGTCTTTATGTCTCTTCCCTCACATTCTACTTTATTTTTATATGTGCTAATAGAAATTCTACAGCTTTGAAAATGGGTTGAACCAGCCATGTTAGCTTCTAGTTCACTGTTAGAATGACAAATATGATCATTAAACATAATGGAGTAGATAAAGTTTTCTTAAACATATCCCAGAACACAAAAGCCATAACGAAAGATAGTGATATATTTTACCACATCAGAATTGAGAATTTCAAATCCATTATAAACAAAGTTAAAATAAGTTACAGATTGGAAGAAAATATTTGTAACATAAATAACAGATTATTTTTATCAAGAAAACTCTGCAAATTAAGAAATAGCTAAATTTTTAAAAAAGGGCACAAGATGAGAACAGGAACAAAGAATAGTTCAGATGACAAATAAACAAGTGAAACTATGCTAGTTTTGTTCATCATCTTGGCTAAAATTTAAAAGATTAATAAATACCAAGTCCTGGCAGAGATGTAAAAAAAAAAAAAAAGCATCCTCACTATTTGTTGAGGGAGTGAAAATGTAAATGCTTAAGAAAGAAATTTGTCTTAGCATGTTTTAAATGTATGGTCATTTTGACCCCAAAACACCATATTTTGGCATACATACACTTGTGCTGAGAGATACAATATTTGCTAAGAGATGTTCATTTTAAAATTCATTGTAATGGCTAATGAAAAACAAAACATATACAGGAATGGTTAAGTCAACTACCACAAAATCCATGTACTCATACTATGCAGCATTAAAAAGAAATTGGATCTAGGACATAAAGTTGACTTTTTAAAAAGTAGATTTGCAGAATGTTACACTTAGTTCTATTAGTACTTAAATATACAAAACAGCTATTTCGTATTATTTAAAATGAATGCAGAAAAGATACCTATGACATTGATAATGGTGATTCAATCTAAGAAAAGAACAGAGATTTAAGGGACTGGGAGGGATTGCTCATTTTATTACTCTTGAAATTTTCACAAATAGCATAATAGCCATGAATTAACTTTGTAATTCAAAACAGAGTCTACAAAATACAGCACAAAATTAAAAAGCAACAAAACTATTTCTATATTTATAAGATATAAAAATATTTATCTGATTCTCCTACTCTTCTTTCTCAATGCCCCACATACTTTTCCTTACCAGTCCATCTGGCTCATGTGGGATTTAATTTACAGAGCTTTTCTTAACTGACCCCTAATCAGAAGTTAGCTGATCCCAAATCTGTGTTCATTCCTTTAATATGGCTTTTAATTAATTGTTTTATATTAGAATTGCCTTACCCTTCTTTCCTAAAACAGTACAGTTTCTTCAAGGAAAATCTGTTATTTTCACTTCACATTCACCTTGAGATTTACATATCATTGTTTCAATGATGGGTTCCAGCATCAAGCACATCTAAGTCTGAATCCCTGCTCACTGTTAATTATGCCAGCTTGCTTGGAGGTGCTACTTAGCCTTATTCTTTTTATTATCTGAAGAAATGTAAGAGTCTTTATGCTAAGGATTGTTGTGAGACAGTGCAGACAAACTGCTTAGCAGAGCACCTGGCACCTGCTTGAGTGAGTCTAGCTATTATATTTCTTGTTCTTACTTGGGTTTTTGCTTTACAATAGAACAAAAAGTGGAAAATTAGAAGGAAAAAGCAGATAAATATGTAAGAGAAATCAAATATCAAGAATATAAAAGAAGTTGCTAGAGTTTTGAAAGCATGTTTATCTTTCAGTATAGCTCCACATAGACCAACAGTGCTGGACGTTCAGAGAGAATTACAACACTAGGTAACTATTGCTGCCCTCATTAGCACCAACAGAAAACAGCTAGGATTATGCTTACCCCATTTGCAGAAAGAAGAGAAAATAGTGATAACAGACATTAGAGAGCATTATCATACATTCCCTTAAAAGGGAGACTTACATTGGGGTAGGTTAGTTGTATAAGTTATGATTTCAGCTGATCTCCAGACTACAGAGAAATGGTAAAAAGAAAACAAAAACTACTCTGTATGAAAAGAGAAAGGTGATCCTGGTTGGGAGGTGACCTAAATGAATAACAATAAAAATGAGAGGGCAGAAAAATGAGCAAGATTGTGGACTAGTGAGGAACTCCTTCTGGGATTCTCCCAATATTCCATGAAGTTTACAAGAATCAGAAAATGGGTTGTGTAGCTGAATGTGTTCTGGAAACTGGTGAAGGCTTGGGATCCTGAAACTGGAAAATGAAGGAGATAGAATTTTAGAAATGAGGAGTCCTTGGCTTTTCCCAGCTCTAGATTGGAAAGGTACTAAAATTTTAATTAGAACACATGCAACAGGGTGTCACATCATAAGTATACAATCAGGTGTTCAACATAATATATTTGTGAAAGAGCTTCATTAAAAACAAGTTCAAAATCAATTGGAAAAGGATCAGCACATAAAGGCAAAAGTATGTTTCCCGGACAATTCTCTTGGCGTCATTGCAAAATTCCTACAGAGGAGTAGCAGGCTCAGGATATAATCTGTCAGTCTTCTCAAGACATGACTTTATTCTCACATAACAGCTCACACAGGGAGCAGAGCTGTGCACACAAAAAAGACTTCATATTTCATACGTTGTATGGTTAAGGTGTCTCTGTACATTCCCTTTCATGTGGAGCTGAGCAACACGTGTGTCCTGAAAATCGGTAACACTGAAAGAAATAGACACTGGGATATTAGGACAAGGGGCCTGTGTATCTACAGGGTTCTTCTAATAGCTTCTTTCCAGAAATGACCTCTCAAACCATTCCTGGCCACTTTATTTCCAGATAGCTCACAATGAAAAAAAAAAAAAACCATCAATTCTCTGAGTCATCTTTTCCTGGCCACCTCTGCCTCTGTCCCCAGCAGTTCAGGCTGCCACCATCCATGGAAATGGAGCCAATTTACTGGGCATGGAATACCTTGAGGCTCTGACAGACAGGCCATACCAGAAAGGTATTGAAGCTGTTACTATCCAGATCAATACCAAATGCAACACTTCCCTCAAAAACCAAAGGGCTACCCAAAGACAGGTGTCAGTGCAGAGCCTTATGTCCTGGGAGAGGGGAGCAGGACTTCCTCCTGTCTTTACAACTTCCCTGCTCCCTGCATAGAAAGCAAACTGATGAAGCATTGGCTGAACATTTGCTGTGTACAAGGCATTTTTCCAGGCATTTAGTATATCATCTTATTAAATGCTCACAACCAATGTGAGCAGGGCTTTTGTTCTATGTGAGAGAGAGGGTTGTCCCTTAGGATTCCTTCAATACTGCATAAAGGTACTCCCTGGGGACAGAGGTTTAAACAATCTAGGTGTGTTTGTTAGGGGCACAGGCTCTAAAGGCAGAATGCCCATTTGCAAACCCTTGCTCCACTATTTAGTATGTACAACTTTTGGATATTTACTTAAAATGCCTATACTTCAGCTTTCTTGTTTTTAAAGTTGGAAAATAGTACTTTCATCCTCAGGCTGCTGTAAGCATAAAATGGATTGATACAGGCAAGAGCTGAGCCTGATGAACACAAGTCTGGAGAGAGCCAAGGCCAGGGTCAGCTCCTTGCCTTTGTGACATTGGTGAGGAACAAGTTCCCTATACCACTTTCCCGCCAACCTTGGCGTATTATCAGTATCATTGATGAGGCAGCAATCAGAGTTTCAGGCATCATGAACAGAAATAACATCTGACCAAACTGTTTCCTTCCGTGTTGCTGGTTTTATAACAGAGAGTCTTCCTCAGAAAACTTTTCCAATATTCCTCAGATTACAAGGGAGGTTGGGAAAGCAAGAGTCCAGATTCTCGGGCTATAGTTCAGTTTCTGCTAGCAAAGAAAAAGCACAGCGAGTGTGTAGAATGACTGTTTTTAAACCACTAACAAGGTAAGGAAATCTATTTCCAAAGTTGTTTAGTTGCTTTAGGCCACAGTGCTTAGTACACAGAAGAGTTGGAACTTGTGAACAATTCAGCAGCTGCTGTACCAAAGTACCACAAACTGGATGGAGCTTAAACAACAAAAAGTTATTGTTCCCATTCTAGAGGCAGAAAGTCCAGTGTTAAAATGTCAGCAAGGTTAGTTCCTTCTGAGGACTGAGAGGAATAATCCATTTCATGCCTCTTGCCTAGCTTCTTAAGGTTTACTGGCAACTCTCGCCATTTCTTAACTATACAAATATCACCTTATCTCTGCCTTCATCTGCACATGCATTGTGTGTGTGTGTGTGTGTGTGTGTGTGTGTGTCCATATTTCCTTTTTATTAGGAACCAGTCATAATGATTTAGATGGTTACCTCTATAAACAGCCTGTGTCCAAAAAAGGTCTTATTCTGAAGTACTGACGGTATGGCTCACACGTGTGAATTTAAGAGAAACACAATTTAACTCATAACAAAAGTGAAGCCATTTGAAATGGAGTTCAAAAATCCAGTGTAGATACTCTTGAAAGAAAAAAAGGGGGGGAGGAAAGGATTGTGACATCTTTCTACTTATCTAATTGCTAAGTAATTAATAAAAAAGAGCTAGTTAAGACAAAATCTCTAAGTGTACTACAGGGGAAAAATACAGATTAAATGAGCTCAAAACTAACACTCCTTCAACCTAACTATTAACTATTTTGAGGAGTGAAAAATATGCTTTTTGGTCCCTTGCAGTTTCTTGTCTCTGAAAAGACATGATGCTTTATTCACAATGTAATAATGCTTGGCTTGAGAGAAGTACTTTTATCTGAAACCTTCAGGAAAAGAAAGCATGGAACACACAATCTTATCTTCCTTCTTACTCTACAAGGGAAGAGGTCAAGTATTTAAGAATTCGAAGATGTAATCTGTTAGGAACAAGAGCTTTGGCCTTAATTTAACCCATACATTAGATTACTCTCCCACTAAGCTAAGGCATGTCATTGGACACCAGCCTACTTGGCAAAGACTCAAAGGACTACACTTGGAAAAAAATCAATTCATGTTTTTTAATGTTAAAACTGTTTATAACAGTTAATATTAGATATGTGAAGTAAATCAGTCATAGGACAAACACTGTGTGATTCCTCTTATGTAAGACATCTAAAACAGTCAAAAGTACAGAAACACATATGTTATTTCCCCCAAATGATTTTGAATAGGGTTGGTGCCTTTTTCTTTTTTTCCTAAGTCCTAGGACAACTTTAATACTAAGAATTGGACTTTGAAGTCATGCTGGAAGTCATCTAGAAAAAAATGCTGGCTGGGTATTTGAGGAAGGGGAATTTTTGACTCCATTCATTTCTCCAATATTAAAGTTCTATATTTCCTTTTGCACACATTATAAATTCTGGAGTTTCACACAGTTTGTCAGTTTCATTTAATTTTTCAAAAGTATTACAACTCTATTTTAGATATTTTCATCTATTTTTCCCTTTTAATTATTAATATTTTATATTTTTTTCTTATTTAGTTCTGTCAGATGTCTGTCTATCATATAAATTATTTTAAAGATTCAGCTTGTGGATTTGTTAATCTTCTCGAAGACTTATTGATATTCTTATTCTCTAGTTCAGATTTCTACCTGTTCCTTTTATACTTCCCTCATCTTTACCATTTCTTTCTGTTTGTTTTGTTTCTTTCCTCTAACTTATTGATTGGATGCTTAGTTCACATTATTATCATACATTAAATATCATTAACATTTATCATTAACTCTAAGTAACACTCAATTTTCATTAATTATTTTTCTTATACCTAATGTTATTTTGTAAAATATAATTTTTATAACATCTAGGCTTTTGAAGCTTTTTTTTTTCATTTTTCTTTTATTATTCATATGTGCATACAAGGCTTGGTTCATTTCTCCCCCCTGCCCCCACCCCCTCCCTTACCACCCACTCCTCCCCCTCCCTCTCCCCCCGCCTCAATACCCAGCAGAAACTATTTTGCCCTTTTGAAGCTATTTTTAAAATGACTTTTAATTTTGTCACATTACAGTCACAAAACCTAATCTCTATTATACTGATCTAATAGGAATTGAGTGAAACTTACTCTAGAGTCCTGATTTGTTATCTATTTTTCTAAGTACATTCAATATATGCTCTACTGAAATGCCTCCTGATATTCTAACACTCTAGCCAAAATCCAATCTGTTTCTATAGTGCAAAATTTTAACATTTGTACAAAATAAATACTGTCTTTTTAACACAGTAATTTAGACTTAAAATTGCCACCATTTCAACCCTACCTCTCCTCTACCTGTCTCAAATTTTCACTGGCTTTCAACTGTTGCTAGGACAAAAAACACACATCTTGCATATGCCATAAAGTTTGTCCCTATCTTTGCAGACTTATCTCTTACCCTTCCCCCCTCATGCTTGATACTCCAGCTACAATTCTTTTAGCTCACCTGCACAAGACTTCATCCTTCCATCAATCCTTTGTACCTGATGCTCTCACTGCAAAAAAATTCTCTCTCCAGTTCCCTTTTCATAGTTAACTCATACCTATTCTTCAGATCTCAATTCTGTTCTGTTTTCATGAAATCCTCCAATGACCTCATAGCTAGATCAGCACCTCCTTCCTTTACAAGTACTCATAACACATATTATTCTTTCATCATACTTATTACAGTCTTGTGTATTTAGTTCTGTGATTCTTTAATATACAGTTCTGCAAATTTGTATATGTCAGTAGAACTGGGGTATCTATTTTTGTTCACTGTAATTCTTATTCTCAGTTCCTAACACATTGCCCTTAATAAACACTATTGAATGATAGGTAATCTAGAATGGAAAATTAAACCCAACATTTCCAATTTGTATTTTACATCTTAATTAAATACCAAGAGGAAATTATCTCATATCTCTACTTATCTCTTATTATCTACATTGGGAAAGAATCTAGGAAATACCCCCTCCATATTCCCCACCACCCCAAAGAGGTAGAATAAACAGAAATTCAACATTTAAGAATATATGAAAAATAGTGCACAGATGTTCCAGAAAACATGTTAATTCCATTAGCCCCAGTAATTATGATAGGCATATTCAATACAATGAATAACTGTGGTATATATCCACACAAAACCTTATACACGGACTACTATGCAGATGTAGAAATGGATAAATCTCAAAATGCTGAGCAAAAAAAGTCTGTGTACAAAGGAAGATACACTGTATCACTCCACTTATATAAAGTGCAAGAACAAAATTAATGTGTAGTATTTAAGGATATACATACTGATCAGGATAAAGGAGGAGGAAATTAGCTGATGACTGGGAACTGTCAAATGGCAGGCTTTAGGAGAGGACTAAGATTGTTTTATTTCTTGACACAGAAGTGATTATATGTATAGGTGTTTCCTATGTACACTTTTTCAACTAGGCATTTATGTTTTGTCATTTTTCTGCATGTTTTATTTCACAATGGAGATGTAAATGAAATAGCGATATTAAATGTCAAAATCATTTCTTTTTTTTCTTTTATTATTCATATGTGCATACAAGGCTTGGGTCATTTCTCCCCCCTGCCCCCAACCCCTCCCTTACCACCCACTCCGCCCCCTCCCTCTCTCCCCCACCCCCTCAATACCCAGCAGAAACTATTTTGTCCTTATTCAAAATCATTTCATAATTAAGAGTTATACCCACAAATTCCTCAGATATTCTCTCCTTGGTTAAGAATAGTAAAACAGGGACTGTTGGGGGACACAGAATGAGGGAAGTGTCCCTTGGCTCTCTGCCAGTGCAGACCTCTCAGTGCTTTGCATTTTCCCCCATTCTCTGACACATTTCAGGACACCCCTGGCTTTGGATATTTGATGTCCTTGGAGGTACAAACTGGGGGCTTATTACCAAGTGGTTACTGGCTCAGCCCACAGGCTATAGACTTCTTTGCTGCCACCAGCAGCTCCCAGTACCCAAAGAATGGAAGCTTCTATAATGGCAGAAGCCCAGAAGCCTAGCTTTATGCAGTGGTGACCCAAACTAATAAAGTTGGAGGTGTAAATGGGGCATCACAACAAAAACCAATAAAATTCAGAGTGCCATTAGGGGTATCAGGGTAGATTTCAAAAATAGACTCTAGTAAACTGGAAAACTTAGAAAAAATGAATAAATGTCTAGGCACATAGGACCTACCTAAATTTTTACCCAAGGACATCATTCACTTAAACAGATCTATAATAGGCAATGAGATTGAAGCAGTAATAAAAGTGTCCACTCGCTCTACTCTTATTTTATATAGTGCTTGTATTTCTAGCAGGAACATAAAGCAAAAGAAAGAATAAGTAGCAAAGGAAGAAGTCCAATTATCCCTATTTGTAGATGAAATGATCCCATACTTAAAAGGCCCTAAAGACCATATCAAAAAAACTCTTAGATACAATGAACTCTTTTGGCAAAGTAGTAGGGCACAAAATGAACATTAGAAAATCAATAACTTTTCTATAAACCAATAATGAACAGGCTGACAAAGAAATCAGGAAAACAATCCCATTCACAAAAACCTCAAAACATAATAACATACCTAGGAATAAACTTGAAAGGTGAAAAATCTCTACAAAGAAAACTAAGAATATGTAAGAAAAAGCTTGAAGGCACTAGAAAATGAAAAGACTTCCCACGCTCATGGACAGATGAAATTAATATTGGGAAAATGGCTATGCTTCAAAAGCGACCTACATATTCAATGCAATTCCCATCAAAATTCCAGTGTAATTCTTCACAGAAATAAAAAAGTCAATCCTAAAATTCATAGGAAAGTACAAAAGATCCCAAATAGCCAAAGCAATGCTGGAGGCCTCACAATACCTCACTTCAAATTGTACTACAGAGCCATAATAACAAAAATAACATGGGCACTGGCACAAAAGCATACAAATAGATCAGTTGAATAGAAGACCCAGAAATGAACCCACATAACTACACTACCTGATTTTTGACAAATGAGCCAAAAACATGCATTGGAAAAAAGATGGCCTCTTCAACAAATGAAAACTAGACATTCACATATAGAAGACTGAAGCTAGATAATTCTCTCTCATCCTTTATTAAAAAAACTATTCAAAATGAATGAAAGATCTAAATTTAAGACCTGAAACTTTCAAACTACGACAAAAAAACACTTGAAGATATAGGCATAGGTAACAACTTTCTAAATAAGTCTCCAAAAGCTCAACACGAGCAAGAATTAACAAATGGGATTATATGAAATATAAATGGGATTATATGAAATAAAAAAAAAAGCATCTGAACAGGAAAGGAAACAATTACCAGGATGAATAGACAACCCACAAAATGTAGAAAATCTTCACAAGCTAGTCATTGGACAAAGGATTTATATTCACAATATATAAAAAGCTCAAAAAATTAAACACCCAAAGAAGAAATAATTAAATTATAAATGGGCAAATGAACTGAATAGACTGTTCTCAAAAGAAAAAATACAAATGGCCAATAAACACGTGAAAAATGTTCACTATCCTTAGCCATAAAAGAATTGCATATCAAAATGATGCTGATAGTCCATGCCACCCTAGTTATACTGGCTATCGTGAAGAAAACAAACAACAGCAAATGCTACTGAGGATGTGGAAAAAGGAACCCTCAGGAACTGTTGGTGGAAGCTTAAATTAGAGCAGCCACTATGGAAATTTGTACAGAGGTTCCTCAAAAAACAAAAAATAGAACTTCTATATGATCCTGCTATACTAGTCTTGAGGTTTAGCCAAAAGAATGTAAAGCCAAGGGCTAGGACATGGCTCAAGTGGCAGAGCACTTTATCTGTGAGCATGAGGCCCTGAGTTCAAATTCCAGTACCACACAAAAATAAGTCAACATAAAATAAAGATAATTGTACACCATTGTTACAGTACTATTCACAATATCTCCACTATTGAATCATCTCAGGTACTCATCAACAAATGAGTGAATAAAGAAAATGTGGTACATACACACAATGAAGTACTCAGCAACGAAGAAAATGAATGGAACTGGAGACTTTCATTTTGTGCAAGATAAGCCAACCTCAGAGACAAATATTGCATGTTTTTGCTCACATGTGGAATCTAGACCTAAATAATAACAACAACAACAACAAGACAGAGTTGTTAAAGAAGGATGGTGGGGGGACTAGTGGAAGGAAAGAGTATTATAGTGGTGAGTATTAATTGAAATATACTATTATGAAAATAGCATAATAAAACCTACTAAAAACTGTTTTAAAGGGGGGAGGAGAAGGGGATGTTAAGAAAGAGTAATAGAGGTGGTGAATTTGATCAAAGTGATTTATATTCATGTATGGAAACATGCAATGAAACTGCTTTGTACAATTAATTTACAGTTTACTACAGGCTGAGATTTAGCCCAGTGGTATAACACTGCTTGTTATGTGTAAGGTTCTAGTTCAATCCCCCACATTTAATAAGTAACAAGAAAAACAGGGGCTTCTCTTCCTTTTAAGTACAAGTAAAACAAGTCACCTCTAAGACTACAAAACCAGAAGTTACTAAGAAACAAACACTCTATCACTTATGGGGTTTTCAAAAATCTTAAGTAGCATGTTCTTCCTTGTGCTTTAGTGCTGAGAATTAGTCCTCTCATCTGCTTCTCCATCAAGCTGTTATTTTTTTGGTCCTGCATACCTGTTCAAAATGTGATAGCCTCACATTAATTTTATTTCTAAAAATATCATTGGTATCTCAAAGGCATCTTTGTTCATGCATGCAATTTCTAAGATATTAAGAGAACCAAGAAAAGAATCATAATGAGACAGCCCTAGGCACATCAAGATTGAACAGGGAACAAGTATCATTTCCTGACCCCATATAACCTGTTTGAAAGAGGTTCAGTCGTTTGACTTCAGCATGCTGTTTAGGTTCTACCATCAATGGGGGGGTCAGACAAAAGCTAGGAGTCACAAAGTCAGAGCTTGATGTAAAATTAATAAAAAGTAAAGTAGGTTAAAGGTATACATTTGGTGTGAGAATCTTGTAGCAGAAAACAAGGCAGTTGTCTAGAAGCAGGATGAGAAAGCAGAAGGCATCCTGACCTAGAAATCTAAATGCTTGGGTCCAATCCCAGGCCTCTCAAAAAACAGCCTACACATGACTTTGCACAGATCACATAACATCTCTAAATCTTACTTTTCTTATTTGCAAGAATGTGGGAACAACAGCATTTAGCTTCAGCATTACTATGTGGATTAAATAAGGTTAGTCATCATCGTAAGTGAAGTCAGCCAGGTTCAGAAAGCCAAAGGCCATATGTTTTCTCTCATATGGCATATAGGCCCAATACAAAAACAAGCAATACTATAATTGCCTAGAAAGATAGAGCGTGGAACCAACAGTGGGACTGATATAGGACACCAAGGGAGGAGGAAAAGAAGGAATGAAAGATATTTAATAATAATGAAATACATCACATCTGGACAGGAACAAGATGAAAAAACATGCTAAAAACTGTTAAACAACACAAGACGGGGAAAGGGCAAGGAAGTACAGTGGAGGGAGGTTACATTGACTTAAGGACAATACATGTACAGGCAAAAATCCTACTGACCAATATAAAGACACTTGAATTATGAGAACAAGAATGAAAAACAGGTCAGTATCATTAATGGATAGGTCATGAGGACCAACGGAAAAAAAATCAACAAAGAAACCTTAGTGTTAAACTGCACCATTGATGAAATGAGCTTACCAGACATCTATTCAAGAGTTGCAGAATACACATTCTTTGCAGCAGTCATGAAACTCTCTCTGAAATAGCTCACATTTTAGATAATAAAAACAAGACTTCACAAATTTTATCAGATATAATTGGAATAAAATTAGATGCACCGAGATATACTACAGAAATTATGCAAACATGTGGAAATCAAATGATACACTTTTCAATGATCAGTGGCTCATTGGAGAAAATCTAAAAGTTCCTATAATCAAATAAGAATGAAAATACAATTTATGAGAAACTTTAAGTTATAGCAAAGGTAGTTCTAAGAGGAAAGTTTATAGCAGTTGGTGCCTACATTAAACATTCAAAGAGATAAATAAGCAACCTAAAAATACAACTAAAAGTCTTAAAAAATAAACCAAACCTTAAATAAGTACATGAAGTAAAATAAAGATCAGGGCATAAATTGGTGAAATGGAGAGTAAAATAATACAAAGAATCCATGAAACAAAGAGTTGGTTCTTTGAAAGGAAACAAGATTACAATCCTTCACTAGTCTAATTAAAAGAAAGAGAAGATCCAAAACAGACCTGTTACAAGTAATAAAATTGAGACAGTAATAAAGAATCTAATCTCCCAACAAAGAAAAGCCCAGGACTGCTGAACTCTACCAGAATTTTTTTTAAAGTGCTATTATCAATGCACCTCAAACTAGTCCATAAAAATAGAAAGGGAAGGAATGCTTTCAAATCCATTCTATGAAGGCAAAAGTACCCTGACACCAAAACCAAACAAGGACACAACAAAAAAAATACCGTAGAACAATTTCCCTTATGAACACAGACACAAAAATCCTTAGTAAAATGCTTGCAAACCTAAAGCGCCAATGCATTAGAAAAGATCATATGCCATCATGAAACTGTTTTCATTCTAGAGATGCAAGGATGCTTCAGCACATGAAAAATGACGAATTTAACACAGCACATAAACAGACAAAGGACAAAAATCGCATGATCATCTCAATAGATGTAGAAAAAGTCATTGACAAAATTCAACATTCCTTCATGATAAATGCCATTAACAAAGAAAAGAAGAAAAGGATAATAGAGTGAGAAATATTGAAACACATCGTATCTGTGTAGGAAAAAGACATGATGAAATGCACTGGAAACTGTTGAACAGTACAGGGTGGGAAGAAAAGGGTAAGGAAGAGTACTAGAGGATGTTTGACTGATGAAAATACAATATATTCAAAGATAAAATACCAAGGCAAAACTCCACAGAACAAAGAACAGATGCTAAAACAATGAAAGACAGGAATGTAAAACAGGTCATATCAAAGGGAGGGTAATAGCAGGAGAGGAAGGGTAAATGAAGAGGAAAAAGGAGGGTGAATATGATTGAGGTGCTTTCTATACATGTATAAATATGGAACATAGAAACCTGTTAAAGTCATTTTAAGAAGGGACAAAAGGGAAGAGGGAGAATAATGGAAGGAATAAACCAAACTGGGGTCCAAAATATGTATATCTGGAAATGTCACAACGAAATCCCCTGTAAACTATCATATACAAATATAAACTTCTTCTAAGTCCCTAAAAACTAGGAATAGAAAAAATGTAAAAACTAGGAACATAATGTACCTCAATGTAATAACAGCTATATATGACAAGCTTGTAGCCAACATTATTCTGAATGGGTGAAAAGCTGAAAGCATTTCCTTGAAGTCAGGAATGAGACAAGGTTGTCTTTCTACTCTTATTCAATATACTACTTGAGTTCTTAGCCACAGAAATAGGTAAGAAAAAGAAAGAGATACAAATATATCTAAAGGAAGAAGTCAAATTATCCTTTTCTGCAGATAATATGATCCTATACTTAAAAGTCTCTAGCGAGTTCATGAAAAGACTCCTAGATCTGATAAACAGATAAAATCAACAAACAAAAATGAGTAGCTTTTCTAAATGCCAACGAACATGCTGGTAAAGAAATCAGAAAAATGATCCCATTCATAAGAGCCTCCAAAAAAACAAAAACCACTAGGAATAATCCTAAGCAATGAAACACTATCCCCATCAATTTTCAATGTCATTCTTCACAGAAATGGAAATTTCAATTTTAAAATTTATATTGAAGCACAATAGATCTTGAATAACCGAAGCAATTCTGACCAACAAGAGCAATTCTGAAGCTATCACAGTATCTGAATTCAATTTGTATTACAGTACATTATAACAAAAGCAGTAGGGTACTGGCACAAATGCAGATATGTAGACCAATGTAACATCACACTCAGACATAAACCCACACAGATACAGTCATCTGATATTTGACAAAGGTGACAAAAAATGCTAGGGAAAAAAGAACCTCTTCAACAAATGGTGTTGGAAAAAACTAGATGTCCACATGTAGAAGACTGAAACTAGATCCCTGGCTCTTACCTAGAAACAACTATTAGAGTAAAGAGACAGCCTACATAATGGGAGAAAATCTTTGCCAGCTATCCATTGGACATTAGATTAAAATCTAGAATATATAAAAAACTCAAAAAATAAAACACCAAAATAACAAATAATCCAGTCAATAAATGGTCAAATGAATTAACAGTTCTCAAAATAAGAAGAGCAAATAGCCAATAAATACATGAAAAAAGGTTCATCATCTTTAGTCATGAGGGAAATGCAAACCAACTGAGATTCTGTCTCATTCAATTCAATCAAGAAAACAGACACCACCAAATTCTGGCTAGGGTACAGGGAAAAAGAACCCTTATACACTACTGGTGAGAAAGTAAATTAGTATAACCACTATGGAAATCAGTCTTGAGATTCCTACAAAAACTAAAAATAGAACTACCATACAATCCAGCTATGTTCTCCTGGGAACATATCTGAAAGAAGTGCAAACACACAATAGAGATACTTGCACACCCATGTTTATTGAAACACTGTTCATAAAAACCACCTTATGAAATTAGCCTAAGTTCCCATCAAAGGATTATGAAAGGATAAAGAAAATGTGGCAATATATACAACAGAGTTTTATTCATCCATAAAGAATGAAATTTTGCTATTTGCAGGAAAATGGATATAAATGGTGACCAGACTCAGAATGACAAATATTGTGTTTTCTTTCATGTGGAATCTAGATTTTAAAAAAACAAAGACATGTAAGTAGAAGTGGGACTATTTCCCAAGAAGAATGAGAACAATGGGAAAGAGAGAAGGGAACAAGAGATCATAAAGATGGGAATGAATGTGATAAAAGTATATTATATATATATTTGAAAAGGTCATAATTAAACTCATTAAGCGTACAACCACCCAAAAATTAAATTAAGAAAATGGACCAATGATATGAACAGGCATCTCACCAAAGAAGATATGTAGATGGCAAGTAAGCATATGAAGATATGTTCTATGTTATGTGTCATCAGGGAAATGCAAAGGAAAACAAAGAGCTACCACCTACTGAAATGGTCAGACTCCACTCATACCCCTAGTACTGCCAAGGATGTAAAACAACAGGAACACCCATCTGCTGCTAGTAAGAATGTAAAATGGTGCAGCCAATTTGGAAGACAGTTTTTCAGTTTTTTACAGAACTAAACACACTGTTACTACACAATCTAGGAATCCAAGTTACCTGCCTCTACCCAAATGAGCTAAGAACCCAAATCCACACAAACACCTACAAATAGATGTTTATAGTAGTTTTATTCATAATTGCCCAAACTTGGAAGCAACCAAGAAGCCCTTCAATAGTTGATGAGTAAATAAACTATAGTACATATGGACAATGGAATATTAATCAATGCTGACAAGAAATGAGAAAAACACATGGATGATGCACAAACGCATATTACTAAGTAAACAAGGCAATCTTAAAAGGCTTCATATATGTAATACCAAGTATGTGACATTCTGGAAAAGGCAAAAGTATGGAAACAATGAAAAGATCACAGATTCCCAGGGATGGGGGGTTGGAACAGATGAACAATCAAAGCCCAGAGGAAGTTTAGGGCAGTGAAAATACTCTGTGTGGCACTCTACTGGTGGATAATATTTGTAAGCTCATCAGTTATAATAAATGTACTGCTGTGGTTGGAAGCTGCTGATACTATAGTAGGTTAGCATGTAAGGAGCAAAAAGCCATACAGAAAATCTCTGTCTTCCTCTCAATTTTGCAAGTGAAACAAGCTTCTCTTAAAAAGATAAAGTCTTAAAAACAACAAAGAAATAGTTGACCTACAGAGGACCTGGAATTAAACTGATAGAAATAAAAACATGAGGATACTAGGTAATATCTTCAAAATGCTGAGAAAAAAGTATGATCAACCATGAATTCTATTACTATTTTAACTGGTAATGAATGACAGCAAAATTAAAATATTTTCAGGAAAACAAAGCTAAAAAAAAGTTTGCTAATAAATGAAGGGAATCAGTAAAGACATACTTCAGGAAAAACAAAATTATTAAACTCTGAAAGAACAAACTAAAATAGAAAAGGAAATGGTAAGCAGAAGAATGATAAGCATAAATAAAAACATAGACCATTACAATGCTTATACTGAAGACTAATTGGAGAGATGAAAGAAAAATAAGATGCAACTAAAATATTGGGCAAAAATAACACACACGCTAATCTTTCTCTCATTTAGAAGTCTAAAATAGTTGTTCTATAAGGGCAACCACTCAAATACAAGGTGAAATGTTGACTTTTATTCTGACTCTTTTTAAAACAATCAATGGAAACTCATCAATAATGTAGCAAAGCACAAGAGGCGAGAAACATACATGTTACTCAGATGATAATTTATAAGTAGGCATGCCAAAGTCAAAATTTGAAACTTTATATTCTTTTTGATCAGAGTAATTGGAGGTAGGGGAGGCCTGTGTGGAGTCATATTTCCAGTCATTGCCATGACCTCAGCTGTCCCTACACTGGCCTCTAGAAATTACTGCTAAAATTCTCTGGTTAAATTACACGTGTATTACTTGTACCAATTGCTTTCATGTGGTTTCATAATCAGAAAGTTTCTGAACTTTTTCAAAACATTACTGAGACTGAATGAGGTTTAAAAGAAAACAACTTTGGCGTTAAGTATAGAGCTGCTAACATTTTATTAAGCTGTGACTTTTAAATGGCCATTATTGTTGCATCTTAATCCCATAAAGAGTAAGAAAAGAATCACCCAGCTAGACATGGTGTCATGTGCCTGTAATCCCAATGCCTAAAAGACTGACACAGGAGCACCATGACTTTGAAGCCAGCCTGAGCAACAGAGAGAGTTCAAGGCCAGTCTGGGCTATACTGTGAGACTATCTCAAAAAAAAAAGAATCCTTAAAATGAAAGTGGTTTTTCAAATATCTTTCATTTTTCACCTTCTACCCATGAAATTTTCACTGTAGACATTACTATTCTATAAACTGTATTTTGGCATCAGACTCAACTTTACCAAAGTAACCAAGACTCTTAAGGTTATCCAAATTCACCTAAAAGCTAGCACCAGTCCAGGGGTTTTTTCTACAATATGCTTTCTTTTATGTGTTATAAGGACCTTTTATGAAAGCTACAATCTTATGTTTTGTTTGTTTGTTGCTCTGATTGTTTCTGGTTCTCTCATGGTTCCTCATCTAAATGGTAAAACTATATCATCAAAAATTCTGTTAGCTTGTTCTGTGCACACTATTATTTTATTGATAACCTTACTTTAAAAACCTATGAGTCTTTTGTGTCATGTGCAGAAATAAAATTCCAGAATTTTTAAAACTTAATAAAAATCTATGAGACCAAGCACAGTGGTACATCCCTATATAATCCCACATTTAGAAGGCAGAGCAGGAGGACTTCAAGTTCAAGGCTAGCCTGAGCTACATAGGGAGAGAGAGAGGCCCCATCTCGAGAAAAAATTTATCACACTTTTAACTGATGTGCTGGAACCATAAACCTTTCAAGACAATGTGCCATTTCAATTTTCACAGCACATCATAAAACAGTTACAAGATGTCCTTAAACCAGGAGTTAGGACTTAAGATATCAATCTGAATTACTGTTGATGCTACATTGCTTTGCTTGTCAATAAGGAGTAAGAAAAAGTTCCATTTGTCTCACATTTATCATCTGATACATTTCTATAATCTCTGTTTGCATTGAGGGATAAGATTAATCATCCACTGAAAGCTGTTTAATGTTGCAACCATCATTTAAACTGCTCCCAAATGAGCCAGAAATTCTCTCTATATAGGTTAGGTATCCAATATAGTAACTTAAATCTCTTGATTCCTTATATATTTCAAAGTCTCTAATGAAAGGATTGCAAACTGCAAGAATGACTTTAAACAATAGATTATAATAGTTTTCTAGGAAAGCAATCTAAGACTATGTGCCTCAATCCCTAGCAAACTTGCTTTCCTAAATAATTTACACAGAATCATTTGTAGTTATTTTATTCCACATGAGTAATTCAAGTCTCTTGAGTCATGATTATCACCATCAAGTGCATTTACTAGGTACTTGGTGATTTTACATATGTGTGTGTGTGTGTGTGTGTGTGTGAATATATATACATATATGTTTGTATTTATATGTATATATGTGTGTGTATGTACATATCTATATATATATCTATACATCTATGTGTATATATGTCTATAGATAGATATAGATATCTATATATACATCTGTTATGTGTCCTGTCACAATTACAGTGCTTTCTGAGGTGGAAAGGAATCTCCTCTTTTGTAACTAAAACTGCATATTTGCAATATACTCTTGACAGTAGTAGCATACAACTCACATGGTCACTCATGCCTAAAGACACACATTCAAACAAAAAAAATTTAGGAACAAACTAAAAGTCTATTTAGGGGTTACGCCAATTGTCTTAGAAAGCTCAAACCTTTACAGAAAGATACTCTTGAGTAAAGGAGGGGCATTCAGTAATAAAATCAGGCCCAGTGAAGAGGAAAAACAAAAAAGTGAGTATTTTGTAGGGAGTATGCTTATTGAAAAACTATTCACTTGTCAGTTTAAAAAAGGTGTGTTGTCCTCACATAATCCTTGAGGCAGGCACCTCGGGGCAGGCAACAGGGAGACGAAGATAAAAATCAAAGACTCTACCATTTTCTGTACTATTTACAGGACAATAGCACTTCTACCCCCATTTGGAAGCCAGAAGAAGTTTAGGAAGAGGAAAAACTTTCTTTAAAACTGGGAACAAAGGTACTAGATGGGAAAAAGGACTCAATTCCATCCTCAAATATGAAGAGAAGTTTATAGGTAACATGCCTATGATTGAGTCAGCACTGGAGAGACAAGGAAAACTTATGAGAGACTAACAAGTGAATGAATGTGCTTTGGGCCTCATTATCTAGGTAGCAACTCTACTACACTGAAAAACTTACGGTCCCTCTCGCACTTAACCTTCAAAGTGTGGTGAAGCACACTGCAAACCTCCATTCGCAGTATACACTTGAAACTTACTCTGCACACACAGCCTTCCCCACCAATGTTCGCCAAGTCCAAATTTAAAGGTAGGAAGGCTGGAAAGAGACCTTACCTTCAAGCTTAAGTCACATATTCCAATCTATCAGAAACACTGTACTTTTAAGTGTCACAAAGAATAACTTCCTTTTGGATCATGAAGCCCCTTCTCTAATCCATTGCTTCAAAACCAGAGAGTCCAACAGGTTGTCAGACATCTACTAAATACCTTACAGAGGGTCTGAACTCCACCTCCACCCACACATTGCAGCATTAATAAAAGAATCGTTACAGAGAGATGAAGCAAACACAGCTCAGTAGGGTTTAGGAGGCCTGAATGAAGCGGAAGGTCAGGTTGGAGATGCCTGAGCTACTTCAAGAACAAAGACTCAGACAGATAATTGGAGTCAAAGGGGAGAATCTTCTAAATCAGGAAGACTGAATAGAGTAGGGAGGAGAGGGAAGAGAGGAATGTTAATACTACCCTGTGAAAATCAACCCAAATCTCCATCTTCCCTTATTCCCAATTGAACAGCAGACAAATATAAAAGAGGTGAAAATATTAAGGCTTTTATTTTTTAGCAGTTTCTACTTTGTACTATATTCTTAATATACTTTATATCTCACACTTAATCTGAGGGAAAAAAGATACATAATTATTTTCTAGATTCATCAAAACTGCTTGCACACAGCCTGACAATTAGTTGGTTTAATTTTAAGAACTCTAGTTGTTAAAATATTAATGAGAGTAAAATAATGCTCGCTGCCAGGGTAGACCACAGAGGGCAGGTGGTCAAAACCCTGGCAGGTAGTGAGCCAAATGCACACCTAGATACAAACAAGCAGATGTTCAGTAAAAGTGGAGAGAGAACTCCTGTGACTAGGATAACAGCATATCCCATCCAAGATGGCCACAAAGGCACATGCAAAGATGTGCAGTGACATTTATCTGGAATTTGTGGAGCATCTGTTAGGGAAAGAGTGGTCCCTGCATGAAGATTTCTAAATGCCAACAATCCAGCAGGACTTCATCGAGGTGTAAGTAGAGAGCCTGGCTTTGAGTGAAAGAACTGGCAGTCAGGGGAAAAGGCATCCCTAGACCAGATGGGGACAGAGCCCTGAATGCTAAGTCCCATGGAGGACAGGTAAGAGGGCACAGAAAATCAACATGATCTGCTCCCTCCATGCTTTCCTATTCCCTGTCACCCTTACTTCAGCCTCTTTCTACCACCCTGAACTTTTATCTTCAAACTAATCTCAATTTTGTTCAAATCTCTCCTTTTCCTACAATGCTATCATTTGTTTTCTTATTCTTTGGCCTTGTCAACCTCTAAATTTTTAAGCTTTAGGTCCCAAAATGAACTTATATTTTACTCTACCTGCATTTAAGGAGAAAAGAAAGAAATGAGACAGATTTCAAAGTACAAGTAACAATAAACCATAATTTTGCTAAGCCTACTAGTCAAATTTTTTTAAATTAAAAATTAAATTTAAGACTGCTAGGTAAACAAGATCAAAAAAGGAGAGGAATTATGACAACTAATAATACAGAAATTAAAAGGGTTATAAGAAGCTATGATAAACAACTACATGCCAACAAATTGTACAACCCAGAAGAAATGACAAATTCCTAGATACATATCCTACAAAGAAGGAATCATTTAAAAATAGAAAATCTAACCAAAACAATAACAAGTAAGAAGATTGAGACTGCAACAAACAAACAAACAAAAGTCCCCCATTAAAGAAAAGACCAGGACCAAACACTTCACTGCTGAGTTGTGGAACTATTTTATAAAAACCTAACACTAATTCTTATGGAACTCTTCTTGAAAAAGTGAGGTGAAGGAATACTTTCAAACTAATTTTGTAAGGCCTGAATACCCAGGTACAAAAAGAAAATAAGAAACCTACAAGAGAGGAGTTAATCTGATTAAAGCATTGTGTGTGTGTGTCTATGTGTGTGTGTGTGTCTGTCTGAAATGCAAGGTCACTCCCACCTTGGACTATCAGTATACACTTTCAAAAAATGAAGGCTAGGCAGATAAAACAGGTTGTTTCTGGGGGTGGGTACTAGTGGGATGGGAAAAGGAAAAGGTGAATGAGCATAAGTATGGTAGATTTATCTTGTATTCATACATGAAAATACAAGAATGAAACCTGTTGAAACTGTTCTAAGAAGAGGTGAGGGAGAATAAGGGAGAACAATACAGGGGATGAATCTAACTAAGATATATTATAAGCACATATGTAAATATCACAATTTATCCTCCTGTACAACTGTTATATACTACTAATAAAACAAACATACAAGGGGGAAAAAACCTACACACCAAGATTCCTGATGAACATAGATGAGAAATTTCAAACAAAATACCAGCATGCTGAATTCAACAACTTTATGGGAGTCATCCATCATGATCATGTGGGTTTATCCCTGGGGTGTGAGAATGGTACAAGATATACAAAGCTATAGGTGTGATACACCACAACAAAATGAATAAAAACTGTATGATTGTAGCAATAGATGCAAAATTAGTGTTTGACAAAATTTACCACCCTTTTCATGATTAAAAACTCCCAGTAGGGTGCATACAAAGTGCCTGCATACAATAAGGGCTACATATGCAAATCTGTATCTAACCTCACTATCAGTGGTGAAAAGTTAAAAGCATTTCCATTAAGATCAAGGCCAAGGATCGTCACCCTCCCCACTTCTTTTCAATATAGTACCTGAAGTACCCACCAGAGCAATTAGGCAAGATAAAGAAATAAAAGGCATTCAAATTAGAAAAGTGAGGGGGAAATTACCTCTATCTGCTGATGTTACAATCTTTTATGGAGATAACCTTAAAGACTCCTCCAAAAAGCTGTTAGTTATAATAAATGAGCTTTATAAAATTGCAGGATACACCAAACAGCATACTAAAATCAGTAGCATTTCTACTAATAATGATCTATCTGAAAATGAAATTAAGAAAATAAAATCATTTACAATAGCAACAAAAAGTTAAATACTTAGGTATAAATTTAAACAATGAAGTAAAAGCAGTATACTGAAAATTTTGAAACACAGATGGAGGAAGTTAAAGAAAACACAACAGATACAGAAATATCTCTTGGGTCCATATATTCAGAGAGTCAATACTGTGAAACTCTTCAAACCACCCAGGGCAATCTACAGATTCAATGCAATCCATATCAAATTCCAATGTCACTTTTCACAGAAATAGAAAAGAAAAAACACTTAAGTCCCCATGGGACCAAAAAAGACTTCAGATAGTCAAAGAAATATTGACAACAAAACAAATCTGAAGGAATCACCCTGTTAGATTTCAAAATGTAATCAGAATCAAAACAGCATGACAAAAAACAGACACATCATCAATAGAACTCAATAGAAAACCCAGAAGTGAACTTATGCATTTATGATCAACTGATTTCTGACAAAGGCACCAAGAACACATAATGGTATTTGAATATCTGGATGTCTGCATGCAAAAGAATGTCTAATACCATATACAAAAACCAAAGGAGATTAAGGTAAGGGAATATGGTTGATGGACTTCATATGCTTTTATGAAATAGAACAATGAAACCTCTTCCAATTGATTGAAAGGCAGTCTGATGCAGTTGAAGGGGAGAGATGGCAGGATGAGCTAACCAATGTACAAAATAAGCCTATTTGGAATTGTCACAATGAATTCCCCTGTACAATGAATATATCCTAATAAAAGAAGTAAAAAAAAAAAAACCTCAAAATGGATTAAAGTCATAAATATAAAATCTGAAACTATAAAACTACTGGAAGAAAATGAGAGAAACGCTATAACCTGGATTTAAGTACTTCTTTTTTTTTTTTTTTGGATGAGGAATCAAAAGCACAGGCAGCAAAAGTAAGCATATAAGATGGCATCAAAAGGAAAAGTTTCTGCACAGCAAAGAAAACAATTAACAGAGACATCCTATAAATGAGAGAAAATATTTGTAAGCCATATACCTGATAATGGGTTAATATACAAACTATATAAGAAACTCAACTCAATAGCAAGAAATGATTCTATTTTCAAATCAGCAAAAAAACCTGAATAGACATCTCTCAAAAGAAGACATACAAATGGCCAACAGGTATAAGAAAAAAAATGCTTCCTATTATGATCATTAGAAAACTACAAATTAAAACCCCAATGAAACATGTTACAAAGTTATAATAACAAAAACAAACACCTAGACCAATGGAACAGAATAGAGAATCCAGAAATTAATCCACTTCATACTGCCAAATGATTTTTTTACAATGGCACCAAAAACAAACAGTGAGAAAGGTCAGTCTTCAATAAACAGTGTCAGCAAAACTGGACATACATGTGCCTAAGAACAAAACTAAATCCCTTCCTCTTACTATAAGAAAACTTCAAGGCATCAGTGTAGGCAATGACTTTTTAGACACAACCATTTTCTATAAAAGTAAACATAAGCAGATGGAATCACAGAGGGAGCAAAATTAACAGAAGTAAGAGACAATCTACAAAGTGGGGAGAATATTTCCATACTATTTACCCAAGGGACTAATATTCAGAATACATAAAGAACTCAAAAGACTGGCACCAATAAATAATACAATTTAAAATACAGTGCAAAAAATGTGTCCACATGTATGTAAATGCAAAAATGATACCTGTTGAAACTACTCCAGGAATCAGGGTGGAGGGAGGGGGGTTAAGAGAGAATGGTAGAGGAGGTGAATTCATGTATGATATATTAGATACATTGTAAGAACCTGTGTAAATGTCACAATGTACCCCCACCCAGCACAATAACAAAGGGGAAAAAAATAAATGGGAAAATAATTAAACAGACATTTCTCTTTTAAAAAAAAGACATATAGATGGTCAACAAACAATGAAAAAATACTCTATTTCACTAATCATCATGGAATTTCAAATCAAAACCGCAATGATATATCTCACCATAATTAGAATGACTATCAGCATATGATACTAAACTTAAAAGACCCTAAAGACTCCACCAGAAAACTCTTAGGTCTGATAAACACTTTCAGCAAAGTAGCAAGATACAAAGTCAACATACAAAAATATCAGTAGCTTTTCTATATGTAAATAATGAATAGGATTACAAAAATATCAGGAAAACAATCTCATTCACAAAAGCCTCAAAAAAGAATAAAATACCTAGGCTTAAATTTAACTAAGGAGGTTTGAAACGAGATAGAAGATTTCCTATGTTCATGGATTGGCAAGAAATAATACTGTGAAAATGGCTATACTACCAAAAGCAATCTACAGATTCAATGCAATCCCCATTAAAATTGCAATGATATTCTTCACAGCAATGGAGAAAACAATCCTAAAATTCATGTGAAAGCACAAATGACACTAAACAGCCAAAACAAATGTGAACAAAAGGAGCAGTGCTGGAGGTTATCACAGTACCTGACTTCAAATTATACTGCAGAGCCACAGTAATAAAAGCAGTATGGTACTGGCAGAAAAGCAGACATGTAGACATGTAGAACAGAGGACCCAGAAATGAGCACATGCAACTACAGTCATTTGCTTCTCAACAAAGATCCCAAAAGTATAGATTAAAGACAGCCTCTTCAACAAATGGTGCTAGGAAACTGAATACTCGCATGTAGAACACTGAAACTAGACTATCTCTCATGTTGTACAAAAATCAATTCAAAATGTATCAAAGACCTTAATGTGAAATCTGAAACTTTGAAAGTAGAGGAAATCATAGAGAAAACAGTTGAAGATAAGGCATAGGTAACAAGTTTCTGAATAGGACTCCAATTGCTCAAGAAAGAGGAACAAGAGTTAACAAATGGAATTGCATCAGTGCTTCTGGACATCAAAGGAAACAACTACCAGAATCAAGACAGATATTCAACAGAAAGGGAGAAAAATTTTACCAGCTAGTCATCTGACAAGTGATTGATAATAAGAATATAAAAAGAATTTTAAAAAATAAGTGGACAAATAAACAGTTTTCAAAACAAGTACAACAAATGAGCAATAAATGCATGAAGAAGTACTCAACGTCTTTATCCATAAAGTAAATGCAAATAAAAACATCACTGAGGTTCCATCTCCCCCCAAACAGAATGGCTGTCATCATGAAAACAAAAAAAGCTACCAACAATGCAGGGAACAGTAACCCTTATGTGCTGTTTGCGTGAATGTAAATTAGTACAGAAACTATGGAAATCAGCACAGAGGTTGCTCAAAAAACTAAAACTGAACTGCCATATGATCCTGCTATACCACTGTTGGGCACATCCTGAAGGAAAGTCAGTCAGCATTTCAGAGATACCTGCACACCCAACTCTACCTCAGTACTGTTCACAATAGCCAAGTTATGGAATGACAACCTAGCTGCCCATCAAAAGATGAATGGATACAGAAAATTAGTCAAGATAAGTCAGTCTCAGAAAGACAAATACCATATTTTCTCTCATATGTGGAGTCTAGAGCTAGGGAAAAAAGAACAGAGAAAATTAAAGAAAGAAAAGGGAAAAGGATATGAACTTTGGGTGAGAACCAGTAGAAGGTGGGAGAGGGTAAAGAGAAGGTAAGAATGGAAATATGATCAAAGTACATTGTATACATGTATGAAAAGACCATAATAAAACCCATATAAAAATCTGTAAGAGCATTTTAAGAAGGTATATTGGGAAAGGGAGACTCTAATAGAGGAGGTGAATATGAACAGTGTATTATAGACATGTATAGAAATATCACATTGAAACCCCTCACTTTTTATACTTAATATATACTAATAAAATGGCTATCATTAAAAAGATTAAAAAATAACAAATGCTGTTGGATATGTGGAAAAAGACAAATTCATACATCATTGGTGAGAAGGTAAATCAGTATAGCCATTATGGAAAACAGTATTGAGATTCCTCAAAAAATAAAAGCAGAACTTTCATATGATGCAGCAATCCTACCACTGGGTATGTATCCAAAGGAGATGAATGCTTTATACCAAAAAAATACTTGCTCTCCCATGTTTATTATAGGACTATTCATAACAGTTAAAATATGGATTAACCTAGATGCCCATCAGTGAATGAATAGAAAAAATGTGGTAAATATTCACAATAAAAAATAATAAAGTCCTGTCATTTGCAGCAACAAAGACAGGACTCGACGTCTTTATGTTAGGTGAAATAAGCCAGACACAAAAAGACAAGTATCACCTGTTCTTACTCTTTTGTGGAAACTAGTAAGTCAATCTCACAGATGAATGGAATGATCTAGATAATCATCACCAGAGACTGAGAAGGGCAGACAGAGAAGGAAAGAAATACAATAAGGGGTATGAAAACACACAATGTGGAAATTCATTCTGCTTTTTCTATGGCTCAGTTGGGTAACTACTGATTAAAATAATAAATGTTTCAAAATGACTACAAAAAGTACAAAATTTCCAGCAAAGAAAGTGATTAATGATTAAAGAGCTGGAAATTCTTAATATCTTGATTTGATTATATATGTTTAAATTACTGTAATGTAGCCCATCATAGTGTACAAATATTATGTCTTGATTTTAAAAAATATATGAGATATCACCTCTCACCTGTTAGAATGACTTTTATCAAAAAAAGAAGAAAGGCAAGTGGGAGAAAAGGGAACTCATACATTGGTGAGAATGTAAATTAGTATAGCCATTACAAAAAATGGCATGGAGGTTCCTCAAAAAACTAAACATAGACATGGTGGGGCATGGAGGAGACGAGTCTGTAATCCCAGCACTTGGGAGGCAGTTCCAGTCCTGCCTGGGCTACATAGTAAGACTCTGACTCAAAAAAACCAAAGGGGAAAAACAAAACTAAAAATAGAACTTCCATATGATCTAGTAATCCCACTACTTGACGTGTATCTGAGGGAAATCAGTATGCCAAAGGCATGTCTGCTCTCCCACTTCATTCACAGCAGCCAAGATATGCAACCAACCCAACGGTCCACAGGTGGATTAATGCATAAAGAAATGTCCTGCATGTACACAATACTATTCAGTTTTAAAAGGAAAGGGATCTTATGATTTGTGACACTGTGAATAAATTATGCTGAGTGAAATAAGTCAGGCACAGAAAAACAAACTCCACATCATCCTACCCATATGTGAAATCCAAATATGTCAAATTCAAAAGTAGCAAGTAGAATGATGGCTCCTGGAAAGGGGTGGGACAAGAGGAAAAGGGAATTTGTGGATCAAAGTGTACAAAGTATCAGACAGAAAGGTTTTGAGATCTACTGCACAGCCAAGTGGCTATAAAATACAATGATGTATCGTATATTTCAAAACAAGAGCAAACTGCAAATCTCTCATCATAAAACTGAGGGAGGGGTATGTTAACTAGTTTTATTTACCATTCTGCCTTGTACAGACATATCAAAACATGACATTGTATCCTATAAACATTATGATTTGTTAATTAAAAATATTTCAAGTTCAACCTAGGACTTCCAGGTTGCTGGAGACAATGACAGCCACTTACCTATTTGATTGTCAGTATTTTTCCAGAAAGCAACAGAAAAGCACAAGAAGGGGAAAACAAATGTACACAGAAACCACACGGTCAGCATAATTTAAAGACAGAATGCTGATTTTTCAAACTAACAGAAAAGGGAAAAGTCACCAAGTCTGGTATAAGTCCTAATGTTCCAGCTGCAATGCTTGCCTTACCTTGACGCTTTGCAGTCAGCAAGAGCAGGTTGTAAAACCCTGCCATCCCTGCAGGAGGAAAGCTCATGGAGTGACTTCTGGTACACCTAAAACCACCTCCAGAAGAGCAGGGGCACCTTAGCCTGCCCACACATAATGAACAGCAGAGGTAACGCTAAAGAAAACCTAATTTTCAGCAAAGGCCATGACTACATGACTCATAATTGTATACACCCTATAAATATACAAAATCTATAAGAAATTGACCTGTTACTAGAATGACTGCAACATTTAAAAGATAAGTTCTTCCAAAATATGTGTATAAATTCAATATCACCGCAATAAAAAAAATCTTCTTATAGGTACACACACAAATATATACGTATGCTGAAGATAAAAACCACTTGATCATCTCAATAGATGCAGAAAAAGCCTTTGATAATATTCAACACCACTTCATGATGAAAGCTCTAGGAAAACTAGGAATAGAAAGAATGTACCTCAACATTGTAAAGACTATATATGACAAACCTACAGTCAACATCATACTTAATGTTGAAAAACTGAAACCATTCCCCCTAAAATCCAGAACAAGACAAGGGTGCCCACTATCCCTACTCTTTTTCAACATAGTACTGGAATTTCTAGCCAGAGAAATTAGGCAAGAAGAAGAAATAAAAGGAATACAAATAGGTAAAGAAACTGTCAAAATATCCCTATTTGCAGATGATATGATCCTATACCTTAAAGACCCAAAAAACTCTACCCAAAAACTCTAAGACACCATAAACAGGTATAGCAAGGTGGCAGGATACAAAATCAACCTACAAAAATCATTAGCTTTTCTATACAGCAACAATGAACAAACTGAGCAGTAAACATGGAAACAATTCCATTTACAATAGCCTCAAACAAAATCAAATACCTAGGTGTAAACCTAACAAAAGATGTGAAAGACCTCTACAAGGAAAACTATACACTTCTGAAGAAAGAGATTGAGGAAGACTATAGAAAGTGGAGAGATCTCCCATGCTCATGGATTGGTAGAATCAACATAGTAAAAATGGCTATACTACCAAAAGCAATCTATATGTATAATACAATCTCATCACAGAGATTGAAAAATCTACCCTAAAGTTCATTTGGAAACACAAAAGACCATGAATAGCCAAGGCAATACTCAGCAAAAAGAGCAATGCTGGTGATATCACAATACCTGACTTCAAACTGTATTACAAAGCAATAGCAATAAAAACAGCATGGTACTGGCACAAAAACAGATATGAAGACCAGTGGAACAGAATAGAGAACCCGGATATGAAGCCACACAACTATAACCAACTTGTCTTTGACAAAGGTGCTAAAAATATACGATGGAGAAAAGACAGCCTCTTCAACAAATACTGCTGGGAAAAGTGGTTATCCATCTGCAAGAAACTAAA
This sequence comes from Castor canadensis, assembly GCF_047511655.1. Taxonomy (NCBI): domain Eukaryota; kingdom Metazoa; phylum Chordata; class Mammalia; order Rodentia; family Castoridae; genus Castor; species Castor canadensis. The sequence goes on from NC_133387.1 coordinate 144,593,177, forward strand.
ACTAGATCCATGTCTATCACCCTGTACTAGTATCAACTCGAAATGGATTAAGGACCTTAATATCAGACCCAAAACTCTGACATTAGTACAGGAAGGGAGCAGGAAACACTCTGGAACTAATAGGTATAGGCAAGGAATTCCTCAATAGAACCCCAGCAGCCCAGCAACTAAGAGAAAGAATGGACAAATGGGACCTCATAAAATTAAAAAGCTTCTGCACAACAAAAGAAATGGTCTCTAAACTGAAGAGACCACCCACAGAGTGGGAGAAAATATTTTCTAGCTATATATCAGACAAAGGACTGATAACCAGAACATATAGGGAACTTAAGAAACTAAACTCTCCCAAAATCGATGAACCAATTAAGAAATGGGCAACTGAACTAAATAGAACTTTCTCAAAAGAAGAAATTCAAATGGCCAAAAAACACATGAAAAAATGCTCACCATCTCTAGCCATAAAGGAAATGCAAATCAAAACCACACTAAGATCCCACCTCATCCTTGTTAAAATAGCTGTCATCCAAAACACCACCAACAGGTGTTGGCGAGGATGTGGGGAAAAAGGAACCCTCGTACACTGCTGGTGGGAATGTAAGCTGGTGCAATCACTCTGGAAAAAAATTTGGAGGCTTCTTAAAAATCTAAACATAGATCTGCAATATGATCCAGCAATTCTACTCCTGGGGATATACCCGAAAGAATGTGACACAGGTTACTCCAGAGGCACGTGCACACCCGTTTATTGCAGCACTATTCACAATAGCCAAGTTAAGCAAACAACCAAGATGCCCCACTACTGATGAATGGATCAAGAAAATGTGCTACGTGCACACAATGGAATTTTACTTAGCCATGAAGAAGAATGAAATCTTATCATTTGCAGGTAAATAGATGGAACTGGAGAGCATTATTCTGAGCGAGGTCAGCCAGGCTCAGAAGACCAAAAATCATATGTTCTTCCTTATATGCGGACTTCAGATCTAGGGCAAATGCAGCAATGTGGTTGGACTTGGATCACATGATAAGGTGAGAGCACATTTGGGTGATATAGAAATAGGTAGAAAACCCAAAACATGAAAGCGTTTGATGTCCCCACTCCAGAGGAATTAATACAGAAATCTTAAAGCCACAGAGGTCAACACAAGAAGGGGATCAGGAACTAGTGTAAAGATCAGTTAGAGATGAATCAACCTGGGTTATAACATGTTTGTACATGGAAGCAATGCCAGGAATCTCTCTGTATAGCTGTCCATATCTCAACTAACAAAAATGCTTTGTCTTTCTTATTATTGTTTATTTCTACTCTTCAACAGAACTGGAGAAAAGCGCAGAACAGGTTCTGCCTGGAAGAGAGTGGGGGAGAGGGTAGGGGTGGGGTCAGGAGGGAGAAATGACCCAAACAATGTATACACATGTGAATATATGAATATATATATATATTCATATATATATACATTCATATATATATACATATATATATATGTATGTATATGCTGAATGGGCCTAAAAACAATAATATGGACCTTGAATGAGCCTAAAAACAGTGACACATCAAAAACAATGAGAAGCATTGCAGTTTAGATTTTGGTTACAAGTGCCACTACAAATAATCAGAAGTCCTTGAAAAAATAATTGAATCCATATCTAAGGCTGATGAAATAGAAAATAAGCCTGAAATATCTGGTGGTACCAAAGAGTAAGGAAGTTTTTCAAAAAATGATAGGCTCTTTTGTTAGGAAACAATAACCAACTTGAAGGAGCAACTAATAGCAAATTCTGGGACAGTTTGATCAATGAAATAATGGTAATTTGGGGTTTTAAACTGTAAAACAAAATAAATATCCATGAATCTGTACTGATATAAATAAGTTATTGAATGGATAAATAAATGGGGGAGAAAGTGCAATGATTCCTTACACAAGAGTTCCAAATAGAAGGAATGATGTAAATAGAAAATTACCATTAGGCAAATACACAGTAATAACTGTTGCAGGCAAAATCCACTCATGGATATTAAGATGAGTGGCCAAAAGATGATGAGAAACAGCGTATTTACCATACCTCAAGGAGTCTTTTCAAAGATACTTATTAACCACTTAAGATAAAACAGTAACTTTACAATGAAGAAACCTGATAGTCATCTCCTTAAATCAAGTGAATGAGATATGAAATAGAACAAGATTTGGTAGAAGATCTGTGGGAAATCATCCACTACTTGCCCAAAATTCATTCAAAATATAAAGCTTTTAAAAAAAAGTAACATAAAACTTTTGTTTATCAAGTTTTCTATTAAAATACTGTCAAATAGGCCAAAATTATTAATTTCTAAAAAATATTTCTTGGTGCTTACTCTTTGCCAGGCATTGCCTGGTGAGAGGAATAAGATTGTAAACAAGACAGGGAAGATCTACGTGTATGCTTTGTACACCTATGTTCTTATGGGTCTCTGGGAAAAGAAAAGGAAAAATGTAAACAAGAAACATGAGATAGAAGCAATGGGCCATCAAGCAAACAAAGGGAAGAGCTAATGGAATGCCTCCAACAAGGGAGAAACTTGCCTAAGGATAGGCTGAATACCTACATTTTGCTTACTTCATAATTTTCCTATGGAGACATAAACTCACATCAGCTCCAAATCACTTCTGTTCCTACCAGGTAAATGCTCTGACATTTAAGAGCTTTCATAAATCTCTGTCAAGCAACCACCTGTGAACAGTTCATGTCAACTCTAACTGAAAAGTCCTAGACTGACCCACAGCATCTTGCAATATGAGAATTATGCTAACTTGGCACCATCAAATGTTCACAGCCCAAGGACCGTTTCCTAAGTGATTCTAAAGATTTTATCAACATCTCATCTAAGATTGTAGCACACCCCCCCACACACCCCCACACACACCCCACCCCCGCTCCGCCCAATGCATCTGTGTAATTCAAATAGCCTAATTCTCCAAATGTTGAGTCAAGGCAGTGCCACAATCACATCCAGCAGGGAGTTTCTACTGCATGCATGAAAATGGAAAAAAAATTTTTTTAATTTTTATTTTATTCATATGTGCATACAATGTTTGGGTCATTTCTCCTCCCTTCCTTCCACCCCCTCCCCCCACTTCCTACCTTATCCCTTACCCCTCGCTACCAGGCAGAAACTATTCTGCCCTTATCTCTAATTTTGTTGAAGAGAGAGTATGAGCAATAATAGGAAGGACCAAGGGTTTTTGCTGGTTGAGATAAGGATAGCTATACAGGGAGTTGACTTGCATTGATTTCCTGTGCATGTGTGTTACCTTCTAGGTTAATTCTTCTTGAACTAACCTTTTCTCTAGTTCCTGGTCCCCTTTTCCTATTGGCCTCAGTTGCTTTAAAGTATCTGCTTTAGTTTCTCTGCGTTGAGGGCAACAAATGCTATCTAGTTTTTTGGGTGTCTTACCTATCCTCATACCTTCCTTGTGTGTTCTCACTTTATTATGTGATCAAAGTCCAATCCCCTTGTTGTGTTTGCCCTTGATCTAATGTCCACATATGAGGGAGAACATACGATTTTTGGTCTTTTAGGCCAGGCTAACCTCACTCAGAATAATGTTCTCCAATTCCATCCATTTACATACGAATGCTAACATTTAGTTCTTCTTCATGGCTACATAAAATTCCATTGTGTGTAAATACCACATTTTCTTACTCCATTGGACAGTAGTGGGGCATCTTGGCTGTTTCCATAACTTGGCTATTGTGAATAGTGCTGCAATAAACATGGGTGTGCAGGTGCCTCTGGAGTAACCTGTGTCACAGTCTTTTGGGTATATCCCCAAGAGTGGTATTGCTGGATCATATGGTAGATCAATGTTTAGCAAATTTTTTTCCAGAGTGGTTGTACTAGTTTACATTCCTACCAGCAGTGTAAGAGAATTCCTTTTTCCCCACATCCTCACCAACACCTGTTGTTAGTGGTTAGTGGTGTTGCTAATGACGGCTATCCTAACAGGGGTGAGGTGGAATCTTAGTGTGGTTTTAATTTGCATTTCCTTTATGGCTAGAGATGGTGAGCATTTTTTCATGTGTTTTTGGCCATTTGAATTTCTTCTTTTGAGAAAGTTCTGTTAGTTCACTTGCCCATTTCTTTATTGGTTCATTAATTTTGGGAGAATTTAGTTTTTTGAGTTCCCTATATATTCTGGTTATCAGTCCTTTGTCTGATGTGTAGCTGGCAAATATTTTCTCCTACTGAATGGAAAAAATTTAAAGTCAGGAAATTACTTAAGTCTTTCATTACAAATAAATACATTAATTTTGTGTGTACTGTATTGGCATAGCAATGCTGTGAGCAAGAAGTGAATATTCTTTAAAAATACAACATGACCTAGATGTTCCTAAGCTATACATTACTTACAAGTACAAATAATATGATATTAACAACTATATACCACACTTCCTATCCTTGCTCTCATTTGTTTATGAAAACTGAAAATCTCCCCTTGCTGGGTCAAAGTATTTCATAAGTGTCCCCAGGGTATATGACATACATATGCTGATGTAACAGCTATAGTCGCCCTAAGACAGCTGCCATGACTTCTCTCCTACTCTCCCACAGTGGATGCCCTCTGTACCCTCAGTTTCACAACAGTGTCTGTATTCCCCTGTTGGTGCTCATTACACCCAGAGAATGACAATGTGTCTACAATAATGCTATCTCCTCCATGCCACCATGTCACTATTCTTCAGGTTTCAGAAAGCTATCTACCTAGAAGAAATCAGGAAAATGTTTCTTGTTTTACTCTGCACCATGTTTTCTTAGTAGACCTACACAACCTGCCAAGGTCCACCAGCAAATGTGCACTCAAGAAAATGGCTTGAGGACTAGGGAGGTAGTTCAGTGGTAGAGTGCTTGCTTAGCATAAGGCCCTGGGTTCACTCACCAGGAGAGAAGGACGAGGGCAAAGGGAAGGACAGGAAAAGAAGAAAATTAGGGAAGGAAGGAAATAGCTTGATTTTTTCTCTGATTTTGAATATTTTTGTCTTATAGACTCAAGAAATAAGAAATAAAAAACTGGTGGGGCTGATCATTTTTATCCCCATTCTCATCCTCTCCAGAAGCTGAGAAACATAATATCTTCTTTCTCATTCTGTCAAAAGGAAGGAAAACTATCTCCTTCATATTCACTAGAGTAACACCAGACACCTGCATTCCTGTGCAATTCATCTGGTACCAATCACCAGCCAAGTTACCAGTGTTTCCAGACACTTTCCAAGTATGACTGACTACAAATTATTTGTCACTAGTGTTATTTGATGAAATAGCATCTTATAAACTGCAAGGCATTTTATAAATATTAACTATTGTGATTTTTAATTTGTGATTTCTAATTTGTTGTTCTAATGAGAGTAACTATCAACTCTAGCCCTTCCCTGATGGGACTCCAGAAACTTGGTTATGAATGATTACAGTGTGTTTTCACAGAATACTTCATCCTGGCAAACAGTCTTGTGCCTTGTCCAATCTGTGATCAAGTATCCCTCTATTGTTTACACTTTGTCAGCATGAACAAGAAACTCATGACTCTCATCTGACCTAGCAAGATATCCACTCTTTAGGAGACCCCTGAACAGAAAAGAAGATAGATTCAAGTGTGTTGTTTAGGTGAGACATGGAGGAGGCAACTCACCAAGGCCTGTGAAATGAAACAAGTGATTTATTATTTACAGATCCCAGTAAGAAGAGGGCAAGATGCCTCTTAGGACTAACAGGAAGGGAAATACACATTCAAACAGCAGGTGGAGAGCAAGAAAGAGAGACAAGCCTGTTGGCGGATGCCTATCCTGGAATCTAGGGCATTACCCAATCAAGCTTCACACAGGGAGTTTACAAGAGACAGCTCCACTTAGGTCCCACAGTCCACATGCCCCATGTGGAATTGCACAGATAGAGTCCCTCACAAGCTCACTTGACTCACTGGCATAATACATTTGACTCCAAAGATCTCTGACCAGATGAGCTGTATGGCTCCTTAGTAACTTTTACTAACTCCTGTTTTGCCCTCAGACAGATCCTGGGCCTCTTCCTGCACGATTGTCCCTAAGCCCCTTTGAAAAGTCCAGAATGTACTAGGTTTGATGGAATTAAATCTGCAAAAGTTGAATCCTACCAGGCAAGGTGCACCATTGCCATGAGCAGAAAGTGGGTTCATTTTTGTTCATTCTCAATCATTTTGCAAAATAACAATTCAAGGTTTTACAGACTTTATATAAGATATAATCCTTTGTTAATCCTTTTCCTTCTAAAACAGGAGAAAATCATTTTTTATATCAAGGCTTCTTAGAAAGATTCCATTAACTAGTTACCTACTTGGGAAAAAATAGAGTATGTAGAAATAATCATGACTCATTTGCTTCATTATTTTTGTTTTTCAAAGACCTTTCACATCCATTATCTCATTTTTTTTTTGGCATTACTGGGGTTTGAATTCAGGGCCTCCCACTTACTAGGCAGGCACTCTATCACTTGAGAAATTTTGTCAGCCCTTCATTTATTCTTTATGAACAACTATGCAGTTTTGAACTAAACATGATGAGCCTCCATCTCAGAGTTTAGAGTTGGGTGGACACCATCAAAAGGCTAAGGGATTTCTGTTCTACAGCTAGAAGGGAACTTAGAGATAAACTAACTTCTCAAAACACAAAACCAAATCTCTGAAAGCCTCAGATTTTCCAAAGGTCACACACCTAGTAGAGGCACAGGAAAGGGAGAAGTCAGTTTTATTGTAACTCTGCATTTACTTAAAACCAAAGGGTTCTTCATCCCATTGGCAGAGAATAAATTTGCAGGGTACTTTTATTGGTTACATTTCCTAACTACATGGAAGGTTGATGGAAATGTCTGAACATTCCCATATTATGAGAAGCAGATCTCATTTCCCTCAAAAATGAAAACCTACAAAAATTCTTGCTCTTAAATAGGAATGTCAATCAGCCCGTCATGGAAGATATAGCCAGATCAAATCATAGAAGATGTCCCAGCTTTCACAAGAAAATGCAAATGATGAACTTTAAAAATCTTTGCTGTCTCTTGCCTTAGCATTCATCTAGTACAGACAGGTGAGCTCCCGTAAATAAAACCTCCTCCTGCCAAGCTGATGGATTTTTATTTAGGTTTTTTTTTCACCAATAACATTTTAAGGCTTAAAGATAAATTAACAGGTCATTTTTCTTTCAACAAATTCACAGAACATTCCACATTTCAGGAAATATATTGATCAGAAAAAATGTGACCATGTAACATTTATCTGTTTGGATAGCATGGACCTAAGGTTATGAATTTAATTTAAAAATCAGAGTCTTTGCAATGTCAAAGGGAACCACTATGAAGAACATAGACTCAGTGGCTCCATCACTGACTCTTCATATGAAATTGGAGTCTCAGTTTTCTTGTAAAATAAACCCTTAAGTGCCTTGTCCACAGGAGTCAACTTGATTTGCCTCACCTGGTTCTCCTGCATTAGAAGTGTACTGATATGAGGCTCAGGATAATTGACACTAGTCCTGGTTCTGACCTGAAGGATGTTCTACTTCTCTCTCTGAAATTCTATTCTCTTGAGTATAAATTGAGGGAGAGAAGAAGTGGACCGGGATGCTCTCCCTTGAGGTCCTCCCAACACTAACGCTCTGGGTTGCACATGAGCAGGGCATGCTAAGGATACTAAAGCAGAGCTATTGAGGATAAAGAGAGAAGAGGGCATTCTAGGAAACCTCTACAGCTTCTCACCAGCTGCTCCAGAGTCAATAGATAGCAACAGAATCTTCACAGAATGCTTCTCAGAGGTTTTGGCAAAGACAGCTAAGAAAGGACATTAGCAGTCCTCCCCTTCCTGGGAATCCACAGTGGAGAAAGAGTGTCTCTTTAGGGAGTAACAGCTCTCAGTACAAAAGTACATCCTAAAGGACAAGACTGAAGTAGAAGAGTATGGATTGGGTGATAGAAGTATGGAAGGCGTCGTACTGGAGTTGAAATAAGAAAATAAACGTAAGATGTGAAGACAAATGTGACTTGCATTTTTATGCCACTGACAGAGACTGAGTGACCATTTTGGAATCTCTTTATAGAAAATAATACACTTAAAAGCTCTTTGTTTGAAGCTATTTTCTAATTTAGATTATTGTGGAAGGAAAAATGAGGGACCTCATTGGATTATAGATGACAGGCTATTTTAAGAGGAATTCCCAGAAGTTCCATGATGACTCTTCAGGGACTGAGAGTCCTGTATGGTGAGATGGGTTACTGATACTACTAGGTCATTGGCATCAGCTTTTAAAGAGTTGATTTTTCTCTCCATTTATGAATTATCAGGGTAGCTTCTTTGAGGGAGAACCACACAATGATGATGCCTCCATAGTATTAAAGATGGTGTCATGGAAAGAGTTTGCAGCTAACTGTAATTAGCTGCAAACTACCTGACTAATTAGCACTGCAATTCGCCTCGTAACTCTAGAGTCGTAGTAACTCCTCCCTCTCTCTTGCTGCCTACATCTAATTACCAATTTTGCTCAGTTCTTTTCACATGGCTCTCCAAGTCCTCCCTCCTCTTAAACTACATTCATTATTTCTTACAAGACTACAATGATTTCCTAATCAATTTCTCTATCTCAAGTATAATATTGCTACAAAATCTTCTTTCACTCATTTTATCTTTCACACTCCTGACAAATATGATCATATCACTCTTCTCCTTAAAATCCTTCAGAGGATCCAGACTTTAAGATAAAATTCAAACTCTTAAGTAAAACTTCAATCTAGCTCCTGACTACATATCCAGCCTTAGCTCCCTGCTTTCTCCTCTTAGTGCCCAGAGAAGAATTCAGCACTCATTAAGCACATTTTTAAGTTTAGAATGTGAGAAAAATGAATAAATGAGTGGTTGAAAAAAATCAATGTGTGAATTTTATGAGTCTCTAATTCCTCATTAGAGGAATACCAGGATTAATAATTGACCTCACAAAATCATAACAATCAAGCAAGATAATATGTGAAAATACTTTGTCGAAAGTTCAAATGCCAAAGAATATCTGTTATCCCTTATTGACAAGAAAGTAACAATCACTATTGTATAGTCGACAATTACTATTTACAGTTACTATTAATTATTATTTATTGAAATTACTATTTACAATTACTATTAAAAGCTGTAAAACTGTCAACTCCCTTGGCCCTTACCCTTCCTCTGTACCTGATCTGCCAGTTTCCACCTTTGATATTTTCCCAGGAGCTCTTAATCTGTCTATTTCTAGTCTACAGAGACTTCCTAGAGAAAATTTCAAAAAGAAACTGAATAATTTTGCTGTAAATTTGTGCTTTCCAACTTTAGCTGGATTCTCAGTGCTGCCCAACACTGATCTTTCAATGGTTCCTTTCCCATTCTAAACACCAGCTGTTAATACATTTACCATCTTCCTAAAATCCACCCAATGCCATAGCTCATTTTCAATAAATAACCAAGTCTCAAAATTCACCAAAGCATTCATTTGATTAACTGGCATCTCTTTGATGTCTAGTCTTAAATCCAAGCTCCATTTTCCTTTATACATTTCTCTCAAGATGTCTTTAATCTGTTCCAAGTTTAACCCCTCTACTAATTTAGCAGACATGGTTTAGCCATTTTTTCCCTATGTCTAGTTCCATGTGCTGACCACAAGTTGGCTATTGCCTAAATTTTAATTTTAAAGAGCACATCTTTGTCAAATTCTACTCTCCAACCAAATCAAGATATTTCTACCTGAATTAAATAAAGTGAAATCAGTGTACACAATTTTTTTAAAAACTTACTAATTTACTAAAGCATAAATCTCTAAGTAGAAAAAGGTTCAAGAGTGGTAGTTCAAGCATTTCACTTAGGTGACCCAAGACCTACCTACTCTATTTCTCTGCTGCCATGCACAGCTTCATCTTAATTCTGGATCCCCTTGTGGTTGTAAGTTAGTAACAAGTTGGGACTATGGCTTCCTAATTTGTATATGAGGAGAAGAGAGACCAGCTTCTCCTAAGGTTCTCTGAAGAAGAAAACTTTCCCAAAAGCCTTAGTAAACCTCTTTTCGCATCCCATCAAATCACATGTCCACTTCTGAACCAATTATTGACAAGACAAAATAACTTCAGATCAGTTTATCCCACTACTAGAGCCAAGGGAAATTCTTCAAACCACATCAGTCACCCACAATGGCCATTATACCACCGAAGCTGCCCGCACCCACATGGGCATTCTGCCTTTGGCTGCTCCCTGTGACTCAGTAAATCAGATTTCTTCTAACCTTACCAGGTACCTGTCCTCTCCCCTTGAAGTTCAGTTTTCACAAAGTCTTATAGAGTAAGACTGCACCAATGTCATAACTGCCAATATCCTCCAGAAAGGATATGAATTCTCCACTAAAGTAGGTTTGTCCTAAAGACACTAGCCCGTGTTCTCTTCCGTCATCCTTACCTCTGAATCCCCTCGTATTAGTATAACAAGTAGGACCATCTCCCAAACCTGGGTTGTACCTGACAACTTCATTATCACAGCAGTTTGACTACCTGGGAAGGTAAGCTGGGATAGAGAACAGGCAATACACGGTACTCCTTCAACTTACCTCCCAAGCAGTCACATTTCACCTTCAGACACGAAGCTTTCATGCTGACTATCTCATCGAAATATATGCTCTTCCAGCCTCTTCACTAATCCCCCAAAACTCACAGGCTTACATGCATCCAAAAGCAGACAAGGCATAAAGAAACTTGCAGGTAGAAGTAGGATAGGGTAAGCTTTGGTGAAAGAGAATTTCCAGCAGAAATATACACTCAAGCCTTAGTTTCTCATCTGAAAAGTAGTTAACAGCCAACCCCACATAGTTGAGTTATTTTGATAAGGTGCTTTACAGCTTTTAGTCTCAAGTTTACTCCACTGTAAAATGCTCTGAGTATCAAGTAAGAGTGAGCACAGAGCCAGGCATTGTGGTTCATGCCTGTTACAAACAACCCAGGAGGCAGAAATTGAGAGGATTGCAGTTAGAGGCCAGCCACAACAAAAAGTTGGCAAGACCCTACCTTAACAAACAAATCAGGCATGATGGCACATATCTGTTACCCAGCTACACAGAAGGCAAAGGTAGGAGGATCATTTTTATTTTCTGAGGTACCTCCATACTGTTTTTCACAGTACCTGTCCCAGCCAAAACTTACACCAGTAGTGTACTTGGGTGCTCTTTTCTCCACACACATAATAAGTATTTCTTTCTTGTCTACTTGATAATAGCTGTTCTTACAAATGTAAAGTACTATCCTCATATGTGAAGTAATATCTCATAGTAGTTTTAATTTGCATTTCTCTCATAATTAGTGATGTTGATCGCATTTTCATATATCTATATGCCATTTCTGTCTTCTTTGGAGAAATGTCTGTTTGGATCCTTTGCCCATTATTTTTATTATTTTATTATTCATATGTGCATACAATGTTTGGGTCATTTCTCCCCCCTGCCCCCACCCCCTCCATTACCATCCACTCCCCCCCACCACCTCAATACCCAGCAGAAACTATTTTGCCCTTATTTCTAATTTTGTTGTACAGAGAGTATAAGCAATAATAGGAAGAAACAAGGGTTTTTGCTGGTTGAGCTAAGGATAGCTATACAGGGAGTTGACTCACATTAATTTCCTGTGTGTGTGTTACCTTCTAGGTTTATTCTTTTTGATCTAACATTTTCTCTAGTTCCTGGTCCCCTTTTCCTATTGGCCTCAGTTGCTTTTAAGGTATCTGCTTTAGTTTCTCTGTGTTAAGGGCAACAAATATTAGCTAATTTTTTAGGTGTCTTACCTATCCTCACCCCTCCCTTGTGTGCTCTCGCTTTTATCATGTGCTCAATGTCCAATCCCATTGTTGTGTTTGCCCTTGATTTAATGCCCACATATGAGAGAGAACATACAATTTTTGGTCTTTTGGGCCAGGCTAACCTCACAGAATATGTTCTCCAATTCCATCCATTTACCAGCGAATGATAACATTTCATTCTTCTTCATGGCTGCATAAAATTCCATTGTGTATAGATACCACATTTTCTTAATCCATTCGTCAGTGGTGGGGCATCTTGGCTGTTTCAATAACTTGGCTATTGTGAATAGTGCTGCAATAAACATGGGTGTGCAGGTGCCTCTGGAGTAACCTGTGTCACAGTCTTTTGGGTATATCCCCAAGAGTGGTATTGCTGGATCAAATGGGAAATCAATGTTTAGCTTTTTAAGTAGCCTCCAAATTTTTTTCCAGAGTGGTGTACTAGTTTACATTCCCACCAACAGTGTAAGGGTTCCTTTTTCCCACATCCTCGCCAACACCTTTTGGTGGTGGTGTTGCTAATGATGGCTATTCTAACAGGGGTGAGGTGGAATCTTACTGTGGTTTTAATTTGCATTTCCTTTATTGCTAGAGATGGTGAGCATTTTTTCATGTGTTTTTTGGCCATTTGAATTTCTTCTTTTGAGAAAGTTCTGCTTAGTTCACTTGCCCATTTCTTTTATAATGTTTCATTAGTTTTAGGAGAATTTAGTTTTTTAAGTTCCCTATATATTCTGGTTATCAGTTCTTTGTCTGATGTATAGCTGGGAAATATTTTCTCCCACTCTGTGGGTGTTCTCTTCAGTTTAGAGACCATTTCCTTTGATGAACAGAAGCTTTTTAGTTTTACGAGGTCCCATTTATCTATGCTATCTCTTAGTTGCTGTGCTGCTGGGGTTCCATTGAGAAAGTTCTTGCCTATACCTACTAACTCCAGAGTATTTCCTACTTTTCCTGTATCAACTTTAGAGTTTGTGGTCTGATATTAAGATCCTTGATACATTTTGAGTTAATATTGATATAGGGTGATATACATGGACCTAGTTTCAGTTTTTTGCAGACGGCTAACCAGTTTTCCCAGCAGTTTTTGTTGAAGAGGCTGCTATTTCTCCATCGTATATTTTTAGCTCCTTTGTCAAAGACAAGTTGGTTATAGTTGTGTGGCTTCATATCTGGGTCCTCTATTCTGTTCCACTGGTCTTCATGTCTGTTTTTGTGCCAATACCATGCTGTTTTTATTGCTATTGCTTTGTAATATAGTTTGAAGTCAGGTATCGTGATACCTCCTGCATTGTTCTTTTGACTGAGTATTGCCTTGGCTATTCGTGGCCTCTTGTGTTTCCATATAAATTTCATGGTAGATTTTTCAATCTCTTTAATGAATGTCATTGGAACTTTGATGGGAATTACATTAAACATGTAGATTACTTTTGGGAGTAGAGACATTTTTACTATGTTGACTCTACCAATCCATGAGCATGGGAGATGTCTCCACATTCTATAATCTTCCTCAATCTCTTTCTTCAGAAGTTTATAGTTTTCCTTGTAGAGGTCTTTCACATCTTTTGTTAGGTTTACACCTAGGTATTTGATTTTTTTGAGGCTATTGTAAATGGAATTGTTCTCATACATTCTTTTTCAGCTTGCTCATTGTTAGTGTATAGAAATGCTAATGATTTTTCTATGTTGATTTTATATCCTGCTACCTTGCTATAGCTATTGATGATGTCTAGAAGCTTCTGAGTAGAGTTTTTTGGGTCTTTAAGGTATAGGATCATGTCGTCTGCAAATAGGGATATTTTGACAGTTTCCTTACCTATTTGTATTCCTTTTATTCCTTCTTCTTGCCTAATTGCTCTGGCTAGGAATTCCAGTACTATGCTGAATAGGAGTGGAGATAGTGGGCATCCTTGTCTGGTTCCTGATTTTAGAGGGAATGGTTTCAGTTTTTCTCCATGAAGTCTAATGCTGGCTGTAGGTTTGTCATATATAGCTTTTATAATGTTGAGGAACTTTCCTTCTATTCCTAGTTTTCTTAGAGCTTTTATCATGAAATGGTGTTGGATCTTATCAAAGGCTTTTTCTGCATCTATTGAGATGATCAAGTGCTTTTTGTCTTTGCTTCTGTTAATTTGGCTTATTATGTTTACTGATTTTCGTATGTTGAACCACCCCTGCATCCCTGGGATGAAGCCTACTTGGTCGTGGTGAATAATCTTTTTGATGTGTTGTTGAATTAGGTTTGCCATTATTTTGTTGAGGATTTTTGCATCAATATTCATTAAGGAGATTGGCCTATAGTTCTCCTTTTTGGAGGTGTCTTTGCCTAGTTTTGGGATAAGTGTAATACTGGCTTCATAAAATGTGTTTGGCAGTTTTCATTTTGTGTTAAAATCTCTTCAGGTGATTAATATCCTCTTGGTTCAGTTTTGGATGATCACATGCATCTAGAAATCTGTCCATTTCTTTAAGATTTTCACATTTATTTGAATATAGGTTTTCAAAGTAGTCTCTGATGATTTCCTGGACTTCCATGGTGTTTGTTGTTATCTCCCCTTTTGCAATCCTGATTCTACTAATTTGAGTTTTTTCTCTCCTCATTTTAGTCAGGTTTGTCAGGGGTCTATCGATCTTGTTTATTTTTTCAAAGAACCAACTTTTTGTTTCATTAACTCTTTGTATGGTTTTTTTGGTTTCTATTTCGTTGATTTCAACTCATTTTTATTATTTCTCTCCTTCTATTTGTTTTGGGATTTGCTTGTTCTTGTTTTTCTAGAAGTTTGAGATGTATCATTAGGTCATTGATTTGGGATCTTTCAGTCTTTTTAATATATGCACTCATGGCTATAAACTTTTCTCTCAGGACTGGCTTTGCTGTGTCCCATAGGTTCCAGTAGGTTGTGTTTTCATTTTCATTGACTTCCAGGAACTTTTTAATTTCCTCTTTTATTGCATCGATGATCCATTCTTCATTAAGAAATGAGCTATTCAGTTTCCAGCTCTTTGCATGTTTTTTGTCTTTACTTTTGTTGTTGAGTTCACTTTTACTGCATTGTGATCAGATAGTATGCACGGTATAATTTCTATTTTCTTATATTTGCTAAGACTTGCTTTGTGCCCTAGGATATGATCTATTTTGGAGAAGGTTCCATGGGCTGCTGAGAGGAATGTATATTGTGTAGAAGTTGGATAAAATGTTCTGTAGACATCAAGTAGGTCCATTTGATCTATTGTATATTTTAGATCTAGGATTTCTTTATTGATTTTTTGTTTAGATGACCTATCTATTGATGATAATGGGGTGATAAAGTCTCCCACAACCACTGTGTTGGCATTAATATATGCTTTTAGGTCTTTCAGGGTATGTTTGATGAAATTGGGTGCGTTGACATTGGGTACATACAGGTTGATGATTATTATTTCCTTTTGGTCTATTTCCCCTTTTATTAGTATGGAATGTCCTTCTTTATCTCATTTGATCAATGTAAGGTTGAAGTCAACTTTGTCAGAGATAAATGTTGCTACTCCTGCCTACTTTCGGGGGCCTTGGCTTGGTAAATCTTCTTGCAGGCTTTTCATCCTAAGCCTATGCTTATTTCTGTCAGTGAGATGGGTCTCCTGTAAGCCAGAAATTGTTGGATCTTCCCTTTTAATCCATTTCAACAAGCAGTGCCTTTTGATGGGTGAATTAAGTCCATTAACATTAAGCGTTAGTACTGATAGGTATGTGGTGATTCCTGTCATTTAATTTTCTTACTTGTTTGAAGGTTTGATTGTGTGTACCTAAGTTGAGGTTACTCTCTACTGTCTTGCTTTTTCTTTTCCTGTGGTTTTGTGCTGCCTGTCTTTTCAAATAAGTTGGGTTTCACTTTCTGTGTGCAGAATCCCTTGAAGAATCTTTTGTAGTGGTGGCTTTGTGGTCACATATTGTTTTAGTTTCTGCTTATCATGGAAGACTTTTATTGCTCCATCTATTTTGAATGATAGTTTTGCTGGGTAGAGTATCCTGTGGTTGAAGTTATTTTCATTCAGTGCCAGGAAGATCTCACCCCACGCTCTTCTTGCTGTTAATGTTTCTGCTGAAAAATCTGCTGTGATTTTGATGGGTTTACCTTTGTATGTTACTTGTTTTTTTCTCTCTTACAGCCTTCAATATTCTTTCCTTAGTTTCTGAACTTGTTGTTTAATGATGATATGTCTTGGGGTATTTCTATTTTGATATGGTCTGTTTGGTGTCCTGGATGCCTCTTGCATCTATATGGGAGTATCATTCTCTAGATTTGGGAAATTTTCCATTATTATTTTGTTGAATATATTACACGTTCCCTTTGCTTGCACCTCTTCTCCTTCTTCGATGCCCATGATTCTCAAGTTTGGTCTTTTGATGGAGTCAGTGAGTTCTTGCATTTTCTTTTCACAGGTTTTGAGTTGTTTAATTAATAGTTCTTCAGTTTTTCCTTTAATTACCATTTCATCTTCAAGTTCTGAGATTCTGTCTTCTGTTTGTTCTATTCTACTGGATTGGCCTTCCATTTTGTTTTACAGCTCTGTTTCGTTCTTTTTTCGGAGGTTTTCCATATCCTGGGTGGTTTCCTCTTTAATGTTGTCTATTTTTGTCCTGAGTTCATTTATCTGTTTATTTATCATATTCCCTGTTTCACTTTGGTGTTTATACAGTGCTTCTATGATTTCCTTTATTTCTTCTTTTGCTTTTTCAAATTCTCTATTTTTGTTGTCTTGGAAATTCTTGAGTGTCTCCTGTACATTTTGGTTGACCCTATCCAGTATCACCTCTATAAAATTCTCATCGTGTACCTGTAGTATGTCTTCTTTTAAATTATTCTTGTGGGCTTCATTGGGTCCTTTGGCATAGTTTATCTTCATTGTGTTTGAGTCTGGATCTGAGTATCTGTTTTCTTCATTCCCCTCTGGTTCCTGTACTAATTTTTTGCTGTGGGGAAACTGTTTTCCCTGTTTTTTCTGTCTTCCCGTCATTGTCTTTGGTGTTGTTACTATCCCTGTACTGTGTGCAGTTAAGTATTTTCTAGCTTGTAATAATAACAATGGTAATATTTCGAATGGAAGGGTGAGCAGAGATGGAAAGCAAGAAGTTAAAGAAAAGGGAAAAACAAATAAACAGACAAGAAGGAGAAAACAGAACAAGGAATCAGACAAGAAAGTTTCAAAGGTATAAACAGGGAGCGTTAGTGTACTAATCGACAGTAAGCTGAACAGGCATTAGAGAGACAGAGAGAGGATTGAAAATAAAAAATAAAAAAAATAAAGATAAGAATAAAAATAAAAAAATAAGTAAATGAAATAAAAATCTATATATAAAAATAAAATAAAATGAAAAAAAAAGTTAAAAAAAAATCAAAAAACCAAAAAACCTCCAAGTTCAAATGCAATGAAGTTTCAGTCTTAAAAATTTGGGTGTCCGTCTCTGTCTCCAATCCTGGAGATGGTGCCTCAGATGTTGTTCTGTAGTTGTCTCATCAAAGGGGACACATAAAGTAGAACAAAACTGCACACACACACACAAAAAAAACCCCACCAAGTGTCCCAAGTTCAAATGCAATAGTTTCAGTAAGTTTTTCAGCATGCAGGTGTAATTTGGTTGTTCTCTCATCAAAGGTAGGGAGAAAAAGAGAAAAAAAAAAGAGTCTGGAGACAGTTCTGAGAATGGTATCTGCAGCTGTGGCTTGCCTGCCCACTGCTGTCAGCCTGCTGTTGCTGTAGGCGTTATTTATGCAGATCTCTATGGTGAGCTTTTCACCTACCTGGCCCTGCAGGCTTTGTTTACTCAGAGTTTTCCTGTGCGTGAGCCTCTGCTACAAGCTTTCCCCTTTCAATGCACACTGGGGAAGGTGACACTGCACTTGCTTTCTCAGGCCTTCTGTTTATTTATGGTTCATGTGGCAAGTGGGTCATCCCCCCTCTCCTCTGCAGTTTTCCTCCCACCGCCACTTTTACAAGCTTTCCTGCTCCTGATTACTGGGCAGTGCTGCTGCTGCTGCCAGCCACCATGTTTGTTTACAGCTCATGTGGGAAGTGGGTCTTTCTTCCTCTCCTGCAGAGTTTTCCTCCCTCCGCCACTCTCACAAGCTTTCCTGCTCCTGGTTGCTGGGCGCGCGCCCCTGCTCCCGCCGGAGCCTCTCCTGCCTGCCCAGCTTGTTCATTTACAGTTCCGGGAAGGATTCCCTTCCCCCAATCTTCAGTGCTCAGTGCACCCCACCCTCTTTCCTGCGTGTCTTTATTGTTCTTATTGCTTATTAGTCAGTTTCTCTTTTTTCCCCGGGGTGGAGGTTGGTCTGTCCAGGGGGCTATGCTGCTCTGGCCCAGGGTTGTCTGTGGGAGTACTGTGGTACCGCGAAACTCACCTGGTCCGCGTCTTCCCAAGCCATCTGGGTGTGGGTGTATGGAGGCCCGGGGGCCCTCCTTGTTTCTCCGTTTAACGTGAAGTAAAGATTCTCTGTGCCGGCTGGAGGTGTGGAGGGGTCAAAGTTTTACTTCTTCTCGGTGATTTTGCCTGCAAAGTGTGTCTCCAGCGTCTCTCCAAGATTTCACCGTAGGAGGCTCGCTTTCTGCTTCCTCCCTCTAGCCGCCATCTTGGACTCTCCCTTTGCCCATTTTTTTTTTTTTTTTTCTTTTATTATTCATATGTGCATACAAGGCTTGGTTCATTTCTCCCCCCTGCCCCCACCCCCTCCCTTACCACCCACTCCACCCCCTCCCGCTCCCCCCCCTCAATACCCAGCAGAAACTATTTTCCCCTTATCTCTAATTTTGTTGTAGAGACAGTATAAGCATTAATAGGAAGGAACAAGGGGTTTTGCTGGTTGAGATAAGGATAGCTATACAGGGCATTGACTCACATTGATTTCCTGTGCGTGGGTGTTACCTTCTAGGTTAATTCTTTTTGATCTAACCTTTTCTCTAGTACCTGTTCCCCTTTTCCTATTGGCCTCAGTTGCTTTTAAGGTATCTGCTTTAGTTTCTCTGCATTAAGGGCAACAAATGCTAGCTAGTTTTTTAGGTGTCTTACCTATCCTCACCCCTCCCTTGTGTGCTCTCGCGTTTATGATGTGCTCATAGTCCAATCCACTTGTTGTGTTTGCCCTTGATCTAATGTCCACATATGAGGGAGAACATACGATTTTTGGTCTTTTGGGCCAGGCTAACCTCACTCAGAATGATGTTCTCCAGTTCCATCCATTTACCAGCGAATGATAACATTTCGTTCTTCTTCATGGCTGCATAGAATTCCATTGTGTATAGATACCACATTTTCTTAATCCATTCGTCTGTGCTGGGGCATCTTGGCTGTTTCCATAACTTGGCTATTGTGAATAGTGCCGCAATAAACATGGATGTGCAGGTGCCTCTGGAGTAACAGTCTTTTGGGTATATCCCCAAGAGTGGTATTACTGGATCAAATGGTAGATCGATGTCCAGCTTTTTAAGTAGCCTCCAAATTTTTTTCCAGAGTGGTTGTACTAGTTTACATTCCCACCAACAGTGTAAGAGGGTTCCTTTTTCCCCGCATCCTCGCCAACACCTGTTGTTTCCCTTTGCCCATTTTTTGATCAGGTTTTTTTTTCTTTTATTGAGTTGTAAGAGTTCTTCATGAATTTTGGATATTAACTCTTTATCAGATATGTGGTTTGCAATTTTTTCCCAGTATTTCATTTGCCTTCTTATTTTGTTGCTTGCTTCCTTTGCTATGCAGAAGCTTTTCAGTTTGATATGGAACCAATTATTTATTTTTGCTTTCATAGCTTGAGATTTTGGAGTGGTGTCCAAAAACACAAGGCCTGTGTTCAGGAGCTTTTCCCATATGGTCTCTTCTAGAAATTTTATCAGTTCAGGCTTTAAATTTTTGGTCTTTTGTCCATTTGAGTTATTTTGTGTATGGTATAAGATTAGGATCCAATTTTATTGTTGTATATGTAGAAGTTCAGTTTGTCATTTATTGAAAAGACTATCCATTCACCTTCACTAAGATATGGAAGCAGCCTAAATGTCCATTGATTGATGACAACATAGAGAAAATATGTTATGTATATCACGAAGTTTAATCCCATTTTTAAGAAGGAGATCTACTATTTTCCACAATATCAGTGAACCTAAAAGACATTACAGTAAGTGAAATAACACAGACTGACAAGTATCACACAACCTCACTTATGTGTGGAATGTGGGGTTTTTAAAGAGATAAATACATAGAGACAGAATAAAACTGTCTACAAAGGGTGGCAAGATGAGGAGTATAGGAAGAAAATGAAAAAATGTAAGTAAAAGGGTACAAAAAATATGTTGAATGAAGAATGAATAAGCAATGTAGAAATCTAATCTTTACCATGAGGACTGAAGTTAATAGGAATGTACCTATTAGTGTTTGTTAAGTAGACTTAACTACATGTACCCCAAAAAAGTGTGTGAGATGACATGCTAACCTGTTTCACTATAGTAACCACTTTCCTATCTAATCTATATGTATCCCATAATATGTTGTAAACCTCCAATATACATAAATTTATTTTTTTATAAAAGTCTCTTGGCTTACTTTGCCCTTCAAACTCCAGACCACAGCAGTATTGTTTGGTAATATTTTCTCTCCCCATTCAATATGTCCTCACCACAGCCCTAGTTTCAGTTCCTTCACTACATAACAAAATTTGTCTTTCCTTCATGTCCCTGATAACCTATGCCCAACAGTATTGATTTCTGTCCTAGCTAAGAAAATATTTCTCATTCTACTTAATCATCAGAATGAATCATTTACTCATCCTTGGCCTGTTTCACAGCTTGGGCCATAATGTTTCCATATGAGTAGGGCTAGGAATTTAGGAACAAAAACTAAGAAATAGAAAATAGGGGCGATGTCACAGAGCAATCCACGATGGCTACTCTGATCTTTGTCAATAAGGAAAATGGAGAAGCAGGCTCCCCTGTGGCTCCTAAGAATGGGCTGAAGCCAGGGTCTGGGCCTGTCAAAGCCTTAGATGGCAGAGCTCAGGTTTCAGCACCACAGGTTGGCAAAGTGTTCCGTGTTCCACCAGCCTTACCTAAAGCTGCAAGAAAGGCTTTGGGAACTGTCAACAGAGCCACAGAAAAGTCAGTGAAGACTAACAGGGTTCCCAAGCAGAAAAAACCAAGCTTCACTGCCAAGAAGCTAATGACTGGAAGCAGATTTGTTGGTGGTACATACTTACTGAGAGGAGGGTGCTTGCAAGAGATCACATTGTTGATACTGCTCAGATGACTGAGAAGACTTAAAGCAAAAAGCTCCATTCCTGCCTCTGATGACACCTATCCAGAAATAGAAAAGTTTTTTCCTTTCAATCCTCTAGGTCATATCTTTTGATAATGATTTTGGCCTCTAGTTTCTCTTTGAATTTGTTTCAGCTGTGGCTTGATATGGATATAACATATAATCCCAAACTATAGTAAGACCGAATCTGGATTGCTTTGAGTAAACCTCTCATTCAGGTTTTGCAGGTGACATTTGCAAAGCGTCACCTTAGGTCAGTAGAGGAACAGAAGCAAAAATGTTTGAGCCATTGTTGCCATCCTCAAAAGCTTAGCAGGTAAGGTGTGAGAACAAGTAGGTAGGATTATAGGCATGAGCCACTGGTGTCTAGCTCATTTATAGTTTTTTAAAAATTTCCTGTTTTTTTGTGTGTGTGATTATGTGACTTTATTACTGATCTTTTTCTTAATTTTAAAGAACTCTTTGTGTAAAGAAAATTAACCCAGACTTTCCTCTGGAGTCTCATTTATGGTTTCCTTTAAAATTCAGTGGGTTTAATTGAGTAGTCACATGTGCTCAGTTTCTTTTTGACTTTTAGGTTTTACCAATCTTAAAGAGCAGACTAATTCCCAAGTACTTAGGTTTTAGAGGGCTTTTACTGCTAAAGGACATAGATGAGAACTAGTCTGAGCTTTTGGAAAACAGTTAACCTCATTGAAAGACTTTATATTATGAGCATACTCTTGTTACTGTTAAGAAAAATCAGTTTTGGATAATCTGTAAGAAGTAAGGTACTTGGATTTTAAGAAGAGCTACCAATTAACAGTGGTTGTCAAATTTTTTGGTTGCAGGGCCCTTTTATATACTCCCAAAAATTATCCCAAACAATTTTGCTACTGTGTTCTGTTTGTTTTTCCTGTATTGGAAATTAAGATTGAGAAATTCTAGGACTATTCACTAAAAAATAACTCATTACATTAATGTAAACAGCCTTTTTAAAACATAAAATAACTTTTCCAAAATAAAGTTTAATGACAAAATAAAAGAAAGAAAATAGGGCTTCTCTAAAGTTATTAATTTATTAATTCTTTGAATACATATTTATTGGATTTAGTCTGTGCTAGACACTCTTCAATTCTGAGGGTATCTTAGGAAGCAAGACAGAGTTGATCATTGCTCTCAGTAAATCAGTAAATACACATTTTATCAAAATAGATAATGTTGTGCTGGATAGCACAAAAAGGGAAGTACAAAGTACATGAGTATATGTGACAGAAAGGTGATCAAGGACTGAAAGGAAACACACACACACAGTGATAAGAGATAACTAAAGAACCAACACAAGCTTTGACAGATGGGAATTATAATAGGTGGAATGAAAATCTTACTAGATTAGAACAACAACAGATTGAAGACTATAGGAACAGTTAAAAGTAAACTTGATAACTAAGCACTACAAGTTATCCAAAAGCAGGCATGGAGAGTAATAAAACTGAAAAAACTAAGAGCCTCGATGTTTGGTAGGATCATATCAAGCCATCTAATTTACATGTAATTGGAGCTCCAAAGAGAAAACACAAAAAACATTAACAATTGAATTTCTTCCAAATTTGATGAAAACTATAAATCCTCAGATTTAAGGACCTCAAGGAAACCCAAGCTGAACAATCCCAAAGAAAACAGTAACAAAGCATATTGCAATCAAGTTGCTGAAAACCAGTGATAGAGAAAAAAATCACCAAAGTAAATAGAATGGAACATACTAGGAGAAACAGAATGCTATGCAATAAAGAAGACAATGAATCACTGTTAATGTGCAGAAAGAAAAAGACAGCCACATATACCTTTATTGCTATGAATGAAAAAAATAATCTTTGAACATGAAGACAGATACTTTTGCCAGATAAATAAGAACTGAGATTATCTTTCACAGTCATAGATGTGCTATAAGAAATAGAAAAGAAATTTCTCCAGGAAAAAACAAAATTTCATCAGGTAGAAATTTAGGCCTTCAAAAAAAAAAAAACACAAAGAACAGAACTAGAAATTATTAATGTCACTTACATGTAAACCACATTATCTCTTTAGAAGACAATTGACTTCAGCAAAGTTATAAGAACAGTCAATAAGCAGATAAAAGATGCTTCAATATTATCAGTCATTAGAGAAATTAAATTAAAACCACATTGAGATACCATTATGTATCATCTGAAGTGGCTAAAATTAGTAAGACCAGTTTTACAAGTGGCAAGGGCAATTGTAATTCTCATACCTTGTTGCTGGAAATGTAGAATGGTATAATCCCTTTGCAAAATCTCCAACAATTCTTAAAAAGTGAAATACATACTTAACATATAACCCAGTAAGGTCATTAGATATTTTTTACCCATGAGAAATTAAAACTGTTGTCCACACAAAGGCTTGTATACAATTGTTCATGGAAGCTTTATTCATAATAGACAAATGCTTTAAAAACGATACATTTCAATTAATATCAGATCTTGGAGGCAAAGAAAATGCATGCAACAGAAGTCGCATGCATGAGTTAGTTCATTGCTAGGGGAAACAGAATATGCCTTTGTAAGCCCAAGTTAGGAGATGGAAGGTGTCAATGGTTGCATGATATAAATGCTGCTCAACTATGCTGAACCATGGTTAAAATAGCCAATGAATAATATGTATATTTTACCAGAATTTTTTTAAACCAGGGAGAAAAATCTACATTGGTTTGTACTCACAGCACTCACAGACAAGAATAATACAAGGACAGTGAAAAAAGGAAAAAAAACAATGTTGTTGAGAAAAACAAACCCAGGAATTAAATTTCTATTAAAAATCTAAAACTATCTTGCACACATAGTGTTTCTCAGGTGCACATGTCCATTTTTCTTCTTTTCACTTCATCCTACTCATTAAATACAATGTAACTGTTCAGAATTTCAGTTGAGGAAAAATTCAGATTATCATCCCTGTAGGTTCATGTAGGATGATGCCATTGTATTCAAGCCCCTCCCAAGGCAGGTCTTCCTGGGGTGCATTAAACAGATGCTTTATATTCCTTTTAATGCCCATGGGTCCTTCCCTATTCAAGACAGACTGTCTCTTAACTGATTCTCAAATATTCTTTCCCTGGGCTTTATATCCTTCTTTGTAAATTCTTCGTAAACTTTTGATGACTTATTGTTCTGTCCTGATGTCTCAGTGGTTCCAGATCCTGGGAGTCCTCCACATTTCTTTCCTTCACTAGGTTTAAAACATTCATCAACCAATTTCTAAGTAGCTGATATTTTTAGAGAACACAATGAACAAAAAAAATCCCTGGACCTAATCTTATCATCCGAGTGTCTCCATGACACTTCCTGGAGCATTTCTCTGTACTGATTATGGTTTTCCTTCCCTCCCTGACACATAGATTTTCCTTTCTATTTTTCTTTTTGCTCTAAAATAAGGATAACGGTGGTCTCTCCCTCACAGAGTTGCTGTGCGATTTAGGTCAGACAATATAGATAAAACACTGCTGCTTAGCATATGCAAAGTATTATGTAGGTGCTAATCATTTATGTCAATTAAAACCCTCTTCATCTGGGAAGACAGAGAAACTCTCTCTCACCGTTGTTCAAGGTAGAGGTATTATTTTGACTCATTTTAAGAGTTGTTTCTCATCTTAGGGATGTCCATGAATCAGTCACTATCCCAGGCTTTCTGAAGTCAATACCCTGACAAGTGACGTGAATAAAGTAGGCTTCTTTTCTCACATAATCATCGGATGTTTCAAAAATATCTACAAATTCCTAGCCTATCTGCATGGCCTTACACAAATTATTCAGCACTCAAAGAGCTTCAGATTCCTCACCTCCCAACTGGAGAATAGCACGAGAGGCTTTGGATTAGGGCTTTTCATTAAGTTAAAAATATGGGCAAAGGGGGACAAAAGAGTGATACCAGGAAGGTGTCCCAGTGCAACACACATGCAAAACCATGTATCCATCGAAGAAGAACCAGATGCTCCACATCTCTGGGTCTTACTGATATGTCTAATGCTCTACAAAACTTTTCTTCACAATCCCATTAAACTGAGCTAGACTTTTGAATGACCAGTGAAACATAACTTCAGTGAGCAGCACAGTGGAGATAGTCAACAGAGGATGAAGTTCAACTAAATGTGATGTAGGATGGATTCAAGCTTCAGATCTCTTCTAATTCCAAGAGCACAGAAATCAGTAAAACTCCTTCATGAAGACTGGAACTTAACAGGATCAATAGAAATCTCTTAAGATCTCCATTTTGAGAAGCTTGGGATTCAATCTTTGAAGTATCAGGTTATCAGGTAATGTTTAGGGCTTTTTGTTCAAATTGTGGTGTAACCCAATAGACTCCTGGCTGCCTGTGCTCTAAAGCCTCATCTAAGGAAAGAGGAGCAGGGACTGTGACCCTGGCTAATCTCTAGTTGGGTTTCATGACAAGAGTAATGAACAGGGAAAACTAAATATGAGATAATCCATTTCAAGTCCTGTGTTAATGAAGGAGCTTATAAAGTTTAGGCTTATTTACTGCCTGTTCTAATTATTTATTTCAGGATTCTCTATTGCTCCTCATTCCCAAATGCCTCATGGAAAGGTTCAGCATAACCCGATTCTTCTCTAAAATTGAATTTGTGGAAGAACTGCACCGAGAGGCTCCTATTTTTATGACTCCCTTTTCACTTGCCCTCGGGCAGTTGGTAATATGTTCACCAAACTCAGAAAGCAATGTGGACACACAATCATGTTTTCCAAATCGTAGATGTCTATTTTATGAAAGCTGAATTTTTCTGACTAAAAAGTAATTCTGTTCTAGTGACTCCTGTGGACTACATGTAATGTTATTCTCACTGTTCTTTGTGCAGGACATGTTTAACATAAACCTTTGGTGAGCTCTGTGGAGCTGTGATTACAGATATGGGACATTATCCTATCCACAAAGGAAGGTTTTAAAGTGAAAGAACTTCTAGAATTATTTTGCATGCATAAGAAAACAAGTACATAACACCTCTTCCACTGGACAAAAGCTTACCCCTAACATAACTCCCATATACAAGAATAGAAGAAAAATAAGTTTTGAAATTTTAAATTGAAAAATATATATGAAAACTATCTTTAAAATACCTTAACTAAGATCATAACTAAGGGTTAAAATAAAAGCCTGTTGTCCAAATCAAAGAGCATAAAAGTTGCTGATGGATGCACTGCAGGAACCAGAGTTGTGAAGATTTATCTTCACAAAGAAGGACATCAAAGTGCCCAAATCACAAAGAGCACACAGAGCCTGGAAGCTAGGGAAATAAGTCCTCGGGTTTGCTTCCTTTTATAAGAGAGAAGACTTTCTACTCCAGACCAGATGTTTACACAAGCTTTAAAAAGATGAAATTCATTGTATTGTTCAGTTAACATATACTAGTTTAAAAGAAAGAAAGAAAGAAAGATACTGGTCTGTAACCAGGCAAAATCAGGCTCAGCTGCTCTTTTCCACAATTCGAGGCAAACCCAGTGTAAGTACCAGGCAGGCAGCTCTTGTAATTCTGGCCAAAGATTTTCCCTCGAGTCCCATATAAAACCTTACAAATTTTATTATATAAAATTTAAAGGCAAGACTGTAAACAAAGATGACTCAGGAAGTTACATGCAGAGTCACATAATGACAGCTTTGTGGATTCCTAAGTGAAAGCCATAACCAATGGCAGAGAAAAATCCTTCCTTCAGAAACACAAAAGAATATCCTTGAACAAAAAGAGGAGATGGTAATTAAGAATGAGGCATGTGGCCTCTCCGTATTCATAGATTTCAAAGCAAAAAGCGGGTCTAAAGCTAAGGTTAGCCCATCACTTGAGGATACCTAACTTTAGAGGAGGGAGCAGACTCTACAAGGACTCACCCCATCTTTACATTCCTACTAAAATCATTGTTGGAATTTGTGCCAGAAGAGTAGTCCTTGGAAGAGACATAACCCAAACACAGAGTCATGAAACTATAGTTTTGAGATGCAAAGTATTCAAAATCTCAAGAATGAAGCTACAAGGGGAAAAGAAGGATCACCTGGCTTCACACTAAGCCTCTGAATTGTTGCTTAGGACAATTAGGATTCTAATACAATTCTATGCCAATCTTGAGATATATTTGGTGCACTGGGAAGCACAATAATCAATTTAAGTTCACATATACCATGCAGAGTTAAACAAAGTGGATTTTCATGGTAGGGAAAGTGAACATTGCATGGTAACATTTTTTAAAAAAAATAAAGAGATGTCTTCCACTGAAAATGCAATGGTTTTCCATATTGGAGATTATCAAGTGGTAATGTGAATCAGATTAATCTATGGATGTTATTTTTAAAAAAGTCACATCCCCAAATATGTCTTTGGGATTAAAGTCCAAGAATCTGCATGTTTAGAAACATACAGGTAACCTTAACCTAGGCATAAGGTCCACACTGTGAGAAACATCGCACAGTGTGTTTTCTTATGCATATCAGTCATCCTTCACTGGAGTAGGTCTACCAGGTTTGTCTACATAGCATCACTAAAGTCACTGAAGTCCCCAGAGGGCTCTGTCTTGATACTACATTTTGAGCATGAAAATGCCACAACCTGTACTACAGAAGTAAGCAAAATAGCACTAGACCATGGGGACTGCAAACAACTAGAGAACTGAAAAAACATACTGCACATTTGTTCTATAATAACTATGCTAAAAATCAATAAAATACTCGTTTAAAAGGAAAGTCAGAGTGGAAAGGACTAGAAGACCCAGATATGAATCAAAAACATGATGGAGAAAAGAGGCTCTCTTTTCCCAACATTTGTTGCCTGCAAAACTGGATATCTGCATGCAGAAAATTGAAACTATAACCATGTCTTTCACCCTGTACAAGTATCAACTCAAAGTTGATTAAGGATTTTAATGTAAGATCTGAAAGTTTGAAGCTAGTGCAGGAAAGAGTAGGGAATATACTGGAACTTATAGGAATAGGCAATGACTTCCTAAATACAATTCAAATAGCTCAGCAACTAAGAGAAATGATTGATAAATGAGACTACATAAAATTAGAAAGCTTCTTCACAAAAAAAGAAATCATCACCAAATTGAAGAGGCTGCCCACAGAATGAGAGAAAATCTTTACCAAAATTACATCTGACAAGGATTTGATAACCAAATTATACAGAAAGCTCAAAAAACTAAACTCCCAAAAATCAATGACCCAATGCAGAAATGAACTGAACAGAGCTTTCTCAAAGGAAGAAGTCCAAATGGCTAAAAAACACTTGAAGAAATGTTCAGCATCTCTGACCATAAAGGAAATGCAAGTCAAAACCATGTTAAGATACCACCTTGCCCCTGTTGGAATGGCTATCATCAAGAACACAACAAAAAAGGTTGGTGAGGATGTGGAGGAGGAAAACAGAACCCTCATACACTGCTGGTAGCAATGTAAGTTAATACAATCACTATGAAAACAATATATAGACTCCTCAAAAAACTAAAAATAGAACTGCCATATGATCTAGCAATATCACTCCTAGGGATATACCTGAAGGAATGTAAGTCAGGTTACAACAACAGCACAAGCACACCCATGTTTATTGCAGCATTTATTCACAACAGCTAAGCTATGGAAACAGCCAAGATGCACCACTACTGGTGAATGGATTAAGAAAATGTGGTATTTATACACAATGGAATTTTACTCAGCCACAAAGAATGAATTTTTGTCATTTGCATATAAATGGATGGATCTGGAGAATGTCATCTTAAGTGAAGTTGATCAGGTTCAGAAGGCCAAAAGCCGCATGTTCTCTCTCATACATGGAATATAGTCTTAACACAAATACAGTAATATTATGAAAAACAGGTCACACTAAGGGGAAGTCATATTGGAGAAGAGGAGGGTAAAAGAAGGAAGTTAAGAAGGTGACTATGCTTGATATACTCTCCATACAAGAATGAATATATAATTTTTAAACCTGTTCAAATCACCATAAAAAGGGGACTAAGGTAAAAAAAGAAAAAGAAATGAACCAGTTCAGGTTATAGTACCTATATACATGGAAATGTCACAAAGAAACTCCCTATATTGCTATCTTAAACAATTTTTTTCTTTATTTTCACTTTTTTCTTTTACAAAATTGGAGGGCAGAACAGGTCCTGTCTGGGGAGTTGGGACCGGTGTGAGGGGAGAGGATGTGGGGAAAGAGTATAGGAGGGTGAATATGATGCAAACACTATGTACACATGTATGTAAATGGAAAAATGAGACCTGTTGAAACTATTCCAGGAATACGGGGGAGGAGAGATAAAGGAAAATGATGGAGGGGGTGAGTTCAGAGTGATATATTGTAAGAATTTTTGTAAATGCCACAATGTACCCCCAGAACAACAATTAAAAAGAGAGAAAAAAGAAAAACAAAACCCTAATCCCACCCAAGGATGAGTAAAATAAAATAAAACTACTAAAGAATAAAATAAAAGAGAGGTGAGCCATCAAATCACACAGGCACACTCAAGCAATGTTACAGTCTGAACTCAAGCTCTCTCTCAAAATTCAGGAGGCTAGCTGATGAATTAAATGATGGTAACCATCTTCATGAAACAACCTATACTTCCTAACTTTCTCTACCAGCTATTATCTTTATTCATACACTGCACCAGCTGCCCAGTGGCCCTCTTTTCCACATTTACTGAAACTCATTATACAAATTAGTTTCCCTGTCAGTCAACATCCCTGCTTTTGGCCTGCCCTCTACCCACATAATTTCTCTACTGCTCAAGGCTAATGCCCACCAGCCAACCACTCAATCATGCTCTCACATCTACTGGGCATTTCCAAATCCTGGTCCATTGTTCTACCCACCTAACAAACAATTCCCTCCAGCCCATTTCTGCCATTACTACCTTGGCAGACTAGCATCTTCAGCCCTCAGCCTGGTAACTGCTTCTCAGGGCACAGCTCATCAAATTAGTTTTCTGGTGAAGGTAGGAAGAACAAGTTTATTAAATAGATGTGAGTAGCAAGCATCAGGCTGATGTCAAAGGATTGAGAACAGGACCATCTACAAACATGCATTGAGAAGTACAGTTCTCCCCATCATTATCCCAGAGGTGGGAATAAAAGGTCATGAGTATTCAAGCCTGAGTGAATGGTTTTGCAAGCAAAGATAAATATATCTGATGAATTTTTACTTTCTCATTAATCTACTTCACTAATCCTGTGGAAATCAGCATTGCAAAAGAATATTTCCTGTCAAAAGGAATTCTGTTATTAAAAACTCTATTGTGTAAATCACTTCAGACTGCCTGAGAGTTTCCTGGTTCTAATTAAATCAGCTTAATGGAGGAAATGTGTTACAGAAGGTCATCTGGTTATAACTCTGAACTTTTTTCTCAAGTCCTTTTATTATCCCTCCCATACACCTTCATATTCTAGAGTATTTTTCCTAGCGAACATATTGACATTATTATGTATTAGCTTTACAGATTTTCAAATATTGGAATATAGCTCTCCAACATCATTATCTCTGGAGACTCTAGGTTTTCTTCCACCATTGATCTAATATATCCTCCTTCATCTATTCAAAATCTTATTTCAACAACCATAACTAAAGACAGACCCATTTTTATTCCTAAGGAAAGAAAGAAATGAGCTGAGGTACAGGTGTCCCAGCCAGTTGTTTAACCTGCTGACTAAAATAAGTCAAGAGCAAGAGGTTTAAAATAAGTGGTCTATTTCCTCAAATAAAGAATTCTTCCTAGACTTGAAAGCACATACATCTCTCATTGACCTCCTGTTGC